>NC_086445.1:242700292-243027541 GCF_028390025.1 Pseudophryne corroboree | reverse complement strand
CTCGCATGCGCAGCGCGGACATGTATGAGGTGCAAATATGGCAGTGTGCATAGTGATATTTTTCTGACTTTGACACCTCCGTCACTAATTTGCATCTCAGTCCGATGCCACCAATGCCCGCTGCCTGCCATGCTCATCATACTTGTGATATATTGTACATTTTTATAGAAAATAAATAAATAAATTAGTGTTTGGAACTGGGAAGGGAGTGGGAGGAGGACATGAATGCAATTTTGTTGTCCAGGGCTTCCATTAGTCAAATTACGCCGCATAGTAGCGCCACTTACACAAATTACGCCAGGCAGAGCTCCCTTTTACACATTACGGCAGGTAGAGTTCCCTTTTACACATTACGGCAGGTATAGCCTCCTATTACACATTACGGCAGGTAGAGATCCCTTTTTTCAAATTATGGCAGGTACAGCCCCCTATTACACATTACAGCAGGTAGAGCCAGTGGCAGAACTAGCGGGCGGTGGGCCCAGGTGCGACAAAATGCTTTGGACTCCCTTCCCCATTCCATCCAAGTACAAGTTTATGTAAAACAGGAGCAGTGCGCGCTGCAGGCATGTGCAAAATATATAGGGGCTTGGCTTCTTGGGGAAGGGGTGTGGCCACAAAATTATACCAATTCATATAACTGTGCATAGTAGTCTCTATTATTCAAATTATGCCGCACAGTAGCACCACTGCACCAGGTAGCGCCCCTTTTACACATTACGGCAGACAGCGTCCACTTTTTACACATTACGGTAGACAACGTCCATCTTTTTACACATTACAGCAGACAGCGTCCCCTTTTTACACATTACGGCAGACAACGTCCACCTTTTACGCATTACGGCAGACAACGTCCACCTTTTTACACATTACGGCAGACAACGTCCACCTTTTTACACATTACGGCGGACAGCGTCCCCTTTTTACACGTTACGGCAGACAACGTCCACCTTTTTACACATTATGGCAGACAAAGTCCACCTTTTTACACATTACGGCGGACAGCGTCCCCTTTTTACACGTTACGGCAGACAACGTCCACCTTTTTACACGTTACGGCAGACAACGTCCACCTTTTTACACATTATGTCAGACAACGTCCCCCTTTTTACACATTTCGTCAGACAGCGTCCACCTTTTTACACATTACGGCAGACAGCGTCCTCTTTTTACACATTACGGCGGACAGATTGCCCTTTTTTTACACATTACGGCAGACAGCGTCCACCTTTTTACACATTACGGCAGACAGTGTCCCCTTTTTACACATTACAGCAGACAGCGCCCCCTTTTTTTTACATATTACGGCGGACAGCGTCCCCTTTTTACACATTACGGCATACAGCGTCCCTTTTTTTAGACATTATGGCAGACAGCGTCCCCTTTTTAGACATTACGGTAGACTGCGTCCCCTTTGTACACATTACGACAGACAGGGTCCCCTTTTTTACACATTACAGCAGACAGCCCCCCTTTTTTGTACACATTACGACAGGTAGAGCACTTTACACACCCCCCCCCTCTACCCTTAGGGTGTGGTGTGGTGTAGTGTAGTGTAGTGTAATGTAGTGTAGTGCAGTGCAGTGCAGTGCAGTGTAGTGTAGTGTAGTGTGTCAGCCACTTACATGATTTCTTCTTCTGGCTGCAGGCTTCTGACCCGGCGCTCCCTTGGTCTGTACATTGCACTGTAGGCCAAGGGGAGTGGGGGGAGGGATGATAAGCAGCACCAGGTGAGGGGGTGGGGGGGAGAGATGATAAGCACCAGCGGTGGTTGGGGGGGAGAGATGAGCGGCAGCTGCACTGATGGTGAGGAGGGGGGGGGGGGAAGAGAGAGAGAGAGATGAGCAGCACCAGCGGTGAGCGGGGAGGGAGGGGGGAGAGATGATTAGCACTGGCGCTAGGGGGGGGGGAGATGAGCAGGGGTGAGCGGGGAGGGAGGGGGGAGAGATGATAGCACTGGCGCTGGGGGGGGGGGGAGATGATTAGCACTGGCGCTGGGGGGAGGGGGGGGTGAGATGAGCAGCGGTGAGCGGGGAGGGAGGGGGGAGAGATGATTAGCGCTGGAGCTGGGGTGGGTGAGGGAGATGAACAGCACCAGCAGTGAGCGGGGAGGGAGGGGGGAGAGATGATTAGCACTGGCGCTGGGGAGGGGGGGGGGGGAGATGAGAGGCACCAGCGGTGGTTGGGGGGGCAGCACTGACGGTGAGCGGGCGGGGGGAGATGATCAGCACCAGGAGTAGGGGCGGTGATGAGCGGCGCCGGCGGTGTGTGGGTGATTAGCGGCGCAGAGCTCTACGTCGCCTGGTCACTGGTCAGGAGGAGATGTCAGCACCAGGTGACGGGGGTCGGGGGTGATGAGCGGCGGTGGTGTGCGGGTGATGCGGGTCTGGCCGGAGGAAAGGAAGCTGCCGGGACTCAGGTCAGGAGTAGCCCGTGATCTGACAGTGCCCAATCATATTTGCAGCAGTGACAGGGGCGTGCTTTCATATGGACAGAAAGCACGCCCCTGTCACTGAGGCACTCACACTGGTGCCGCTTTTCCTGGTTTTTGTAACGGGCTTTTACAGCCCTGTCCTTGGCCCCGCCCCCCGCGTCCGTCCCTTTGCCATTATACACAGGAGGCACCGCTCTCGATGCCTCTAAAAAAAAATTAAACAGTTTTAAAGTGTAGAAATGATTAAAATAATATAAAGCATATACTTAGGACACAAAATATGTGTCATAAGTATCTTCTTTATATTATTGTAATCCTTAATGACAGGGGAGGCACTGCCTCCCTTGCCTCCCCTGACTGCACGTCCCTGGTTAGGGGTGATGGTGTGCTGCTGGAATGTACACTCGCAGTGGTGGGGCTTGCGAATAGTTCCCTCACGAGCTAGTGTCCTGTCAGCGGGGCACGGGACCATTAACCCTAAGAAAGGTTGGGCCGTGTTCCCCCCCTAAGTCCCACAAAGCAGGTAGGCTGGTGCCATCTAGTCCTGCCTGAAAATAACAAACAGAAATATAAATGCAGAAAACTCTTCAGGAGCTTCCATAAGTGTGACCGGGTCCTCCGGGCACATTTTCTAAACTGAGTCTGGTAGGAGGGGCATAGAGGGAGGAGCAAGCCCACACTATCAAATTCTTAAAGTGCCCATAGCTCCTAGAGATGAGCGGGTTCGGTTTCTTTGAATCCGAACCCGCACGAACTTCACTTTTTTTTTCACGGGTCCGAGCGACTCGGATCTTCCCGCCTTGCTCGGTTAACCCGAGCGCGCCCGAACGTCATCATGACGCTGTCGGATTCTCGCGAGACTCGGATTCTATATAAGGAGCCGCGCGTCGCCGCCATTTTCACACGTGCATTGAGATTGATAGGGAGAGGACGTGGCTGGCGTCCTCTCCATTTAGATTAGATTTAGAAGAGAGAGAGAGAGAGAGATTGCTGTGATACTGTAGATTAGAAGAGAGTGCAGAGTGCAGACAGAGTTTAGTGACTGACGACCACAGTGACCAGTGACCACCAGAGACAGTGCAGTTGTTTGTTTTATTTAATATATCCGTTCTCTGCCTGAAAAAAACGATACACAGTCACACAGTGACTCAGTCTGTGTGCACTGCTCAGCCCAGTGTGCTGCACATCAATGTATTGTATATAAAGCTTATAATTGTGGGGGAGACTGGGGAGCACTGCAGGTTGTTATAGCAGGAGCCAGGAGTACATGATAAATAATATTATATTAAAATTAAACAGTGCACACTTTTGCTGCAGGAGTGCCACTGCCAGTGTGACTAGTGGTGACCAGTGCCTGACCACCAGTATTGTATACTATCTCTTTATCAACCAGTCTATATTAGCAGCAGACACAGTACAGTGCGGTAGTTCACGGCTGTGGCTACCTCTGTGTCGGCACTCGGCAGGCAGTCCGTCCATCCATAATTGTATTATATACCACCTAACCGTGGTTTTTTTTTTCTTTCTTTATACCGTCGTCATAGTCATACTAGTTGTTACGAGTATACTACTATCTCTTTATCAACCAGTGTACAGTGCGGTAGTTCACGGCTGTGGCTACCTCTGTGTCGGAACTCGGCAGGCAGTCCGTCCATCCATAATTGTATTATAATATATACCACCTAACCGTGGTTTTTTTTTCGTTCTTTATACCGTCGTCATACTAGTTGTTACGAGTATACTACTATCTCTTTATCAACCAGTGTACAGTGCGGTAGTTCACGGCTGTGGCTACCTCTGTGTCGGAACTCGGCAGGCAGTCCGTCCATCCATAATTGTATTATAATATATACCACCTAACCGTGGTTTTTTTTTCGTTCTTTATACCGTCGTCATACTAGTTGTTACGAGTATACTACTATCTCTTTATCAACCAGTGTACAGTGCGGTAGTTCACGGCTGTGGCTACCTCTGTGTCGGCACTCGGCAGGCAGTCCGTCCAACCATAATTGTATTATATACCACCTAACCGTGGTTTTTTTTTCATTCTTTATACCGTCGTCATACTAGTTGTTACGAGTATACTACTATCTCTTTATCAACCAGTGTACAGTGCGGTAGTTCACGGCTGTGGCTACCTCTGTGTCGGCACTCGGCAGGCAGTCCGTCCAACCATAATTGTATTATATACCACCTAACCGTGGTTTTTTTTTCATTCTTTATACCGTCGTCATACTAGTTGTTACGAGTATACTACTATCTCTTTATCAACCAGTGTACAGTGCGGTAGTTCACGGCTGTGGCTACCTCTGTGTCGGCACTCGGCAGCCCGTCCATAATTGTATATACCAGTGACCTAACCGTGGTTTTTTTTTCTTTCTTTATACATACATACTAGTTACGAGTATACTATCTCTTTATCAACCAGTCTATATATTAGCAGCAGACACAGTACAGTGCGGTAGTTCACGGCTGTGGCTACCTCTGTGTCGGCACTCGGCAGCCCGTCCATAATTGTATATACCACCTAACCGTGGTTTTTTTTTCTTTCTTTATACATACATACTAGTTACGAGTATACTATCTCTTTATCAACCAGTCTATATATTAGCAGCAGACACAGTACAGTGCGGTAGTTCACGGCTGTGGCTACCTCTGTGTCGGCACTCCGCAGCCCGTCCATAATTGTATATACCAGTGACCTAACCGTGGTTTTTTTTTCTTTCTTTATACATACATACTAGTTACGAGTATACTATCTCTTTATCAACCAGTCTATATATTAGCAGCAGACACAGTACAGTGCGGTAGTTCACGGCTGTGGCTACCTCTGTGTCGGCACTCGGCAGCCCGTCCATAATTGTATATACCAGTGACCTAACCGTGGTTTTTTTTTCTTTCTTTATACATACATACTAGTTACGAGTATACTATCCCTTTATCAACCAGTCTATATATTAGCAGCAGACACAGTACAGTGCGGTAGTTCACGGCTGTGGCTACCTCTGTGTCGGCACTCCGCAGCCCGTCCATAATTGTATATACCAGTGACCTAACCGTGGTTTTTTTTTCTTTCTTTATACATACATACTAGTTACGAGTATACTATCTCTTTATCAACCAGTCTATATATTAGCAGCAGACACAGTACAGTGCGGTAGTTCACGGCTGTGGCTACCTCTGTGTCGGCACTCGGCAGCCCGTCCATAATTGTATACTAGTATCCAATCCATCCATCTGCATTGTTTACCTGAGGTGCCTTTTAGTTGTGCCTATTAAAATATGGAGAACAAAAATGTTGAGGTTCCAAAATTAGGGAAAGATCAAGATCCACTTCCACCTCGTGCTGAAGCTGCTGCCACTAGTCATGGCCGAGACGATGAAATGCCAGCAACGTCGTCTGCCAAGGCCGATGCCCAATGGCATAGTACAGAGCATGTCAAAACCAAAACACCAAATATCAGTAAAAAAAGGACTCCAAAACCTAAAATAAAATTGTCGGAGGAGAAGCGTAAACTTGCCAATATGCCATTTACCACACGGAGTGGCAAGGAACGGCTGAGGCCCTGGCCTATGTTCATGGCTAGTGGTTCAGCTTCACATGAGGATGGAAGCACTCAGCCTCTCGCTAGAAAACTGAAAAGACTCAAGCTGGCAAAAGCACCGCAAAGAACTGTGCGTTCTTTGAAATCCCAAATCCACAAGGAGAGTCCAATTGTGTCGGTTGCGATGCCTGACCTTCCCAACACTGGACGTGAACAGCATGCGCCTTCCACCATTTGCACGCCCCCTGCAAGTGCTGGAAGGAGCACCCGCAGTCCAGTTCCTGATAGTCAGATTGAAGATGTCAGTGTTGAAGTACACCAGGATGAGGAGGATATGGGTGTTGCTGGCGCTGGGGAGGAAATTGACCAGGAGGATTCTGATGGTGAGGTGGTTTGTTTAAGTCAGGCACCCGGGGAGACACCTGTTGTCCGTGGGAGGAATATGGCCGTTGACATGCCAGGTGAAAATACCAAAAAAATCAGCTCTTCGGTGTGGAGGTATTTCACCAGAAATGCGGACAACAGGTGTCAAGCCGTGTGTTCCCTTTGTCAAGCTGTAATAAGTAGGGGTAAGGATGTTAACCACCTCGGAACATCCTCCCTTATACGTCACCTGCAGCGCATTCATAATAAGTCAGTGACAAGTTCAAAAACTTTGGGTGACAGCGGAAGCAGTCCACTGACCAGTAAATCCCTTCCTCTTGTAACCAAGCTCACGCAAACCACCCCACCAACTCCCTCAGTGTCAATTTCCTCCTTCCCCAGGAATGCCAATAGTCCTGCAGGCCATGTCACTGGCAAGTCTGACGAGTCCTCTCCTGCCTGGGATTCCTCCGATGCATCCTTGCGTGTAACGCCTACTGCTGCTGGCGCTGCTGTTGTTGCCGCTGGGAGTCGATGGTCATCCCAGAGGGGAAGTCGTAAGCCCACTTGTACTACTTCCAGTAAGCAATTGACTGTTCAACAGTCCTTTGCGAGGAAGATGAAATATCACAGCAGTCATCCTACTGCAAAGCGGATAACTGAGTCCTTGACAACTATGTTGGTGTTAGACGTGCGTCCGGTATCCGCCGTTAGTTCACAGGGAACTAGACAATTTATTGAGGCAGTGTGCCCCCGTTACCAAATACCATCTAGGTTCCACTTCTCTAGGCAGGCGATAACGAGAATGTACACGGACGTCAGAAAAAGACTCACCAGTCTCCTAAAAAATGCAGTTGTACCCAATGTCCACTTAACCACGGACATGTGGACAAGTGGAGCAGGGCAGGGTCAGGACTATATGACTGTGACAGCCCACTGGGTAGATGTATGGACTCCCGCCGCAAGAACAGCAGCGGCGGCACCAGTAGCAGCATCTCGCAAACGCCAACTCTTTCCTAGGCAGGCTACGCTTTGTATCACCGCTTTCCAGAATACGCACACAGCTGAAAACCTCTTACGGCAACTGAGGAAGATCATCGCGGAATGGCTTACCCCAATTGGACTCTCCTGTGGATTTGTGGCATCGGACAACGCCAGCAATATTGTGTGTGCATTAAATATGGGCAAATTCCAGCACGTCCCATGTTTTGCACATACCTTGAATTTGGTGGTGCAGAATTTTTTAAAAAACGACAGGGGCGTGCAAGAGATGCTGTCGGTGGCCAGAAAAATTGCGGGACACTTTCGGCGTACAGGCACCACGTACAGAAGACTGGAGCACCACCAAAAACTACTGAACCTGCCCTGCCATCATCTGAAGCAAGAAGTGGTAACGAGGTGGAATTCAACCCTCTATATGCTTCAGAGGTTGGAGGAGCAGCAAAAGGCCATTCAAGCCTATACAATTGAGCACGATATAGGAGATGGAATGCACCTGTCTCAAGTGCAGTGGAGAATGATTTCAACGTTGTGCAAGGTTCTGATGCCCTTTGAACTTGCCACACGTGAAGTCAGTTCAGACACTGCCAGCCTGAGTCAGGTCATTCCCCTCATCAGGCTTTTGCAGAAGAAGCTGGAGGCATTGAAGAAGGAGCTAAAAGGGAGCGATTCCGCTAGGCATGTGGGACTTGTGGATGCAGCCCTTAATTCGCTTAACAAGGATTCACGGGTGGTCAATCTGTTGAAATCAGAGCACTACATTTTGGCCACCGTGCTCGATCCTAGATTTAAAGCCTACCTTGGATCTCTCTTTCCGGCAGACACAGGTCTGCTGGGGTTGAAAGACCTGCTGGTGACAAAATTGTCAAGTCAAGCGGAACGCGACCTGTCAACATCTCCTCCTTCACATTCTCCCGCAACTGGGGGTGCGAGGAAAAGGCTCAGAATTCCGAGCCCACCCGCTGGCGGTGATGCAGGGCAGTCTGGAGCGACTGCTGATGCTGACATCTGGTCCGGACTGAAGGACCTGACAACGATTACGGACATGTCGTCTACTGTCACTGCATATGATTCTCTCAACATTGATAGAATGGTGGAGGATTATATGAGTGACCGCATCCAAGTAGGCACGTCACACAGTCCGTACTTATACTGGCAGGAAAAAGAGGCAATTTGGAGGCCCTTGCACAAACTGGCTTTATTCTACCTAAGTTGCCCTCCCACAAGTGTGTACTCCGAAAGAGTGTTTAGTGCCGCCGCTCACCTTGTCAGCAATCGGCGTACGAGGTTACATCCAGAAAATGTGGAGAAGATGATGTTCATTAAAATGAATTATAATCAATTCCTCCGCGGAGACATTGACCAGCAGCAATTGCCTCCACAAAGTACACAGGGAGCTGAGATGGTGGATTCCAGTGGGGACGAATTGATAATCTGTGAGGAGGGGGATGTACACGGTGATATATCGGAGGGTGAAGATGAGGTGGACATCTTGCCTCTGTAGAGCCAGTTTGTGCAAGGAGAGATTAATTGCTTCTTTTTTGGGGGGGGTCCAAACCAACCCGTCATATCAGTCACAGTCGTGTGGCAGACCCTGTCACTGAAATGATGGGTTGGTTAAAGTGTGCATGTCCTGTTTTGTTTATACAACATAAGGGTGGGTGGGAGGGCCCAAGGATAATTCCATCTTGCACCTCTTTTTTCTTTTCTTTTTCTTTGCATCATGTGCTGATTGGGGAGGGTTTTTTGGAAGGGACATCCTGCGTGACACTGCAGTGCCACTCCTAGATGGGCCCGGTGTTTGTGTCGGCCACTAGGGTCGCTAATCTTACTCACACAGCTACCTCATTGCGCCTCTTTTTTTCTTTGCGTCATGTGCTGTTTGGGGAGGGTTTTTTGGAAGGGACATCCTGCGTGACACTGCAGTGCCACTCCTAGATGGGCCCGGTGTTTGTGTCGGCCACTAGGGTCGCTTATCTTACTCACACAGCGACCTCGGTGCAAATTTTAGGACTAAAAATAATATTGTGAGGTGTGAGGTATTCAGAATAGACTGAAAATGAGTGTAAATTATGGTTTTTGAGGTTAATAATACTTTGGGATCAAAATGACCCCCAAATTCTATGATTTAAGCTGTTTTTTAGGGTTTTTTGAAAAAAACACCCGAATCCAAAACACACCCGAATCCGACAAAAAAAATTCGGTGAGGTTTTGCCAAAACGCGGTCGAACCCAAAACACGGCCGCGGAACCGAACCCAAAACCAAAACACAAAACCCGAAAAATTTCAGGCGCTCATCTCTAATAGCTCCTAGTGGACCCGTCTATACCCCATGGCACTAAATGGATCCCCAGTATCCTCCAGGACGTAAGAGAAACTATCATTGCATTATATGTTTTTTATTGTCATTATTGACCCAACCCTTTATTTTGCTTTGGTATATCGGGATGGGGGCCCTAATTTGCACACCTTAATTAGGTAATGAGGTGCTACTCTGCTTGAGACTTAATACAGTGTACAGAGGGAAAAAGTAGCAGGTGCACTGTCACACTAGCTCAACCTGTAATAACCAGAGGCACTTAGCATATTCCTGGCCAGGGCTATGAGCTTACCCACCGCATCAAGGTAGACTCTCATTGGGTAAGTCCCTAACACTAACTATAGGGGTTCAGGTCCGGGGGGCAGGACACCCCAGAGCCACCAAGCCAGACAACCCCAGGGCATCGCAAGAGTGATACAAATAAAGAGTTTAAGAGGTAGGAGCAGCTGCTGCTGCATGTGTGAGTAATGTGAGGAGTAAAAGAAAATAATGTGAAAGTGTTACATATATATATAAGACAAACTAATACCACTTTTACACTCGCACTCCCGGGTCACTCCCGGGATGCTTCCCGGGATGCGTCCCGGGATGCCTTCCCGGGACTGACCCCTTTCACACTGCACTAAGACCTGGGATCGACCCGGGACAGCCCCATTTACACTGATCCCGGGATATCCCTGCAAATGCACATGTATGTCATTAGAAATGGCCTTTTCTGGCTCACATTGATGAGGTCACACTAGTCAACAAAGGGAGGGGTGGTGCCTGCTCACACCATTGCTGCAGTCATGGCCGACAGAGTACCAGTGTGTATGCCTGAGCTCATGATTCTTTCTGCTTTGCAGATGTTTCATACAGCCACTGACAGCATGATGCAGCTTATCACACTGTGCAGTATACTGCACATATATTTTATGAGGAGGAGGAGGGCGCAATTTATGCTGGATAGGGCTGCTAGTCGCCGCCAATATTTGCGCAGGAGGAGAGCCTTCATATCATCCAGGATGAGTATCATACTGAGCGTGAGTATGGGCCCTAACCGCTCATTTTGGTCCAGAGATCGCCGGCACGGAGAAGCCTTTATGAGGACCGTGGAAGCTTACCAGGATGAGGAGTGGATGGCTAACTTCCGTGTGTCTCGTGCAACCTTTAACTACATCCTGGAATTACTTACCCCAGCACTTGACATGCAGACCACCAGGCTTAGGAGACCCATCGAGGCACGCAGGAGATTAGCTATTGCATTGTGGTGGTATGCTACCCCAGGAGAGTACCGCTCAGTCTCATGCTTGTTCGGTGTTGCAATCTCCACCTGCTGTGTCATAGTCCACCAGGTGACTAAAGCAATTGTATCTACCTTATACAAGCGCTTCATATCTCTACCACAAGGACAGCGCTTACAGGATACCATCATTGGATTTGTGAAGCGAGGCTATCCGCAGTGTGGAGGAGCGATTGATGGGACACACATCCCCATTATTGCCCCACGTGACAACCATGCTGACTATTTTAATAGGAAGGGCTGGCACTCCATCATATTACAGGCTGTTGTGGACCACAAATATTGGTAAGTGTTTATTTTTGGGGTGGTGGGATGAGTTGCATGTGTGAGTTTTACATTCTAATTGTTTTCAATTTTACTGTTCTTTAGTTTCCTAGATGTGTTTATTGGCTGGCCAGGCCGATCTCATGACTCCCGAGTTCTTGCCAATTCTGACCTGTACAACATCGTAGAGGAGAAGCAGGGAGGCTGGCTGTACCCCAAAGAGTGTGCAAAGATTGTGAATGGGGTGGAGATCCCTGTCCACATCATCGGGGATGCTGCATACCCTTTACGCCCCTGGATTATGAAAGGCTACACCCAACAGGTCCAGTTAACCCCAGAGCAACAAACCTATACTCACATCCTGAGTTCAGCAAGGATGGTGGTTGAGAACGCCTTTGGCAGGTTAAAAGGAAGATGGCGTTGTTTGATGAAGCGCAATGATGTGGACCTTATGAATATGCCTAATGTAGTAGCTGCGTGCTGTATACTGCACAACATCTGTGAACTGCAAAATGAGCTATTCCTTCCTGAGTGGACTGTGCAGGACCCTGAGGTTATAAACCCACATGTGGAAGGTGCTTTGTTTGGGACTGCCTCAAACTCCGCTGCAGAACAAATACGCCACACTATTACGTCCAACCTTGCAGCACTGGTACAATAGTGTTTAAGAATCAGCACAACATGTTTGGTGAATGAAAATGTTTTTATTTTGTATTCCACCTTTGATCTTTGGGTTCATTATTTATGTTTTTCCAAAAAAAACACATTGCCAGCAACTGTGTATATATGCATAAACAATGTAGAAAACACTGTAAACATGGTCTACTTTACGCACAAATGGGAATGTTATGCCTAGATTTGCAAACAAGTTTTTATTGGCATAAAAAAAAAAAAAACACTGGTAGGTTTGTAGATACAACACCATAAACCACAGTGTCCCTGCAGTATATTATCACTGTGTAAAAAATAAATAAAAAGTGCTTTAATGTAGACACTATACAAAACAGAACATAGAAAAAAATGAAAGAAGGCACAAACAGTTGTGCATAAACAATGACCACACTGTGGTTATTTAACAACAAATAACAACCAAAAAAAGCAATTCACTGTGTTTCACGGCAAATTGCGCAATACAGTAAACTCTGGGCTTGGCGCACTAGATGGTGCAGTATTTGGGGCATAGTATGGACCAGGATTAAATGATGAAAAACCCTGCTCAGGGGGGTATTGTGAGTTGTGGTGTTGGTTTGGTGCTCTTGAGGTATTGGTCATACGCTCATAGAACGCCATGTTCATTTGGTGCAATTCCCTGTGGCGGTCATACTGCTCTCTACTCATGCGTTCCTGCATTGTCATGACTTGGGAAAGGAATGCATCATGCATTTGGCGTTCTGCCTCGAGAAACCTGTCGAGCCTTGCATCCTCCTGTGCGGACATTGTAGCGTCCATCTCTCGGAGTTGGTCGACAAGGACATTTGACATGGCTTTAGCCACTTGCTCCGCTCTGTTCAATTTCTTCCTTCTAGGCGGTACGGTGTAAACTGTGAAGAGAAGAAATACAAAATGAGCGTATATAAAAATAGCAGCGTTAGCAAACATGTGTTTGTGGCATTAATCCACCTATACACTAGCTACTCTGCAACATTGAACTTTTTTTTAAAAATGCAAAGCCCCCCTGCGTGGGGGCAGAAAATGCAAAGTGTGCCACCGTGCCAGCAGCGTGTTGAGCGCAGTGATCCTGCAAGGGGCTCATTAGCGCTCGCCACGCTGCCGCCACACTGGCCACTCATACTACGCACATAACCGGATGATTAACAATTGTGGATTTGTGCTATGAGTGTTAATTTCTAAACATGTACTTACTGTTTTTCTGTAAAGTTGGGGTGACGGCACTTTGTACAGTCCCACTGTCACTGGTCTGAGCATCCACGACGTCTTCAATGGTTGCAGTTATGCTGTCGTCGTTTCTGGATGTGTTTATGGACGGCTGGGATGATGTGTCGCTGTCCTCAGGTGTGTCGTCAATTAACAACGGTGATGAGGGACAGACGTCACTGCTTGTCTGTGTCTCTTCTGGAGTGCCTTCTGTAGCAGTGTACTGTGAACTGGAAGACAGACTCACCGGACTGCATATAGCTGTGTTTCCAAAGATATTGGCGCACATGTCATAGTACTGCCAGTCGATACGGCCAACACCGCTCTTTTTCCTGTTGTTGTCATGCACCTTAAGGAAATGCTTTTTAAGAGTTTTCATTTTGTTTAACACTTGCTGCTGGGTGCGGATGATTCCCCTGGCTTGCAGCATCTTGGAGATGTTTTTATAAATGACTGCATCTTTGACTGTGCCTGTGATCTGCCTCATAATTTCCTCCTCTCCCCTAATGCTCAGCAACTCTCTCACCTCCTGATCTGTCCAGGTCGCCATGCTGCCTTCCTCACACGCATCAAGGACGCTCCCCAGGGCTCTGAATGATGACATCATCTTTTCTGAGCCCATGAAAGCTCCAATCGGAGGCCTTTTAACAGTCCCGGGTAGTGAATCCCGGGACGGGCCCTTTCACACTACCCAGCTTCCCGGGACGGTCCCGGGTTCAACCCTGCTTTTGACCTGGGATGAAATCCCGGGATGCTCGTCCCGGGAAATTGTCCCTGTACCCATTTACACTGAGAAGAATCCCGGGATGATGCGCGTTCACGTGCAATATCCCGGGATTTTTCTGCGAGTGTAAAAGGGGTATTAGTGCCATAGTGTAATGAAATAGTGTTAAATTGCGATGCCCCAGTGACGTCCAGCCACGGCAGGCACAGGGAGCCCCGCCCCCCAGAGAATCCCCCCGATATTGACTGCCATAGTAAACCAAATGTAGAATGCAATAAATAGTGGCAAACTGCTCTAATCAAGCTGGTAATAATCCTCAGGTGCTGCAGGAGGGGGTTACTCTAGACAAGAAAAACAAAAGGGATTTTTCCCACGCACTCTGCTGGCTGTTAGTAAGAAGAACTATATACTATGTAATAATAGAAAATTTAGAGCTCTTCGTTACATATGTTTTGCAAAAGATATGATAAGCCTCCAGGCCACTTCACAGCTGCTCTATTACTGGAGGTCCCTAACTAAGCATAAGTCCAGGGCTTGGACCCCACAAAGTCGGCTCAGGCCCGACCACCCTAGGGCAGCACACCATTGAGATACTAAAGTGTTAATATGTGTTAAGAAAGAAGCAGAAGCTATGGGTTAGAAAGTGCTACAAAAATAAAGGGTGTTAATAAAATACTCAAAAGAGTAATATTAGTGGAAAAATAGGAGTGTTCCATAAGTGCTAAATAAATAATATGGCGTGCTACCCCAAGGTGGGTTCACTACAATATGCCGGCGGTCGGGCTCCCGGCAACCAGTATACCGGCGCCGGGAGGCCGACCGCCGGCTTACCGACAGTGTGACGAGCGCAAATGAGCCCCTTGCGGGCACGCTATTTTATTCTCCCTCCAGGGGGGTCGTGGACCCCCACGAGGGAGAATAAGTGTCGGTATGCCGGCTGTCGGGATCCCGGCTCTGGTATACTGTGCGCCGGGATCCTGTCAGTCGGCATACTGAAGACAACCCCCCAAGGTAGCCCAGTCACACCAGACCTGGGGGGTACCACTCCCCAAACTCACACACAGCATAATAATAATAATATCCACTATGGGTCATACAATTGCTTAATGTACGGCCACATGATAATGGAACATACAAAACATATCCAGATTGAGAGCTATTTTACCTGGAGACACCTTCATCCTAATTTAGCACCCTGCCACACCTACCCTCACTGATTTTAAATAGTCTAGCACTTTGCCTGCATATGTAGAATGAGCACACTGAGGGAAGACTCCTACATTTTGGTTTACTATGGCAGTCAATATCGGGGGGATTCTCTGGGGTGCGGGGCTCCCTGTGCCTGCCGTGGCTGGACGTCCCTGGGGCATCGCAATTTAACACTATTTCATTACACTATGGTACTTAGTTTGTCTTATATATATGTAACACTTTCACATTATTTTCTTTTACTCCTCACATTACTCACACATGCAGCAGCAGCTGCTCCTACCTCTTTAACTCTTTATTTGTATCACTCTTGCGATGCCCTGGGGTTGTCTGGCTAGGTGGCTCTGGGGTGTCCTTCCCCCCGGACCTGAACCCCTATAGTTAGTGTTAGGGACTTACCCAATGAGAGTCTACCTTGATGCGGTGGGTAAGCTCATAGCCCTGGCCAGAAATATGCTAAGTGCCTCTGGTTATTACAGGTTGAGCTAGTGTGAGACAGTGCACCTGCTACTTTTTCCCTCTGTACACTGCTTTGGTATATCCCATTATTACGGCTGCCATGGGGTAGCGTAGAAGAAAAGAGTGAATTATACTCACCGATAATTCAATTTTTTTCATAGTGACCCCATGGCAGCCTTTAGAATACCCTCCCTTTCTGTTTTTTTTTTTTTTTCAGGGACTGGTGAGTGGAGATACTCAAAAGACACAGAGGAAGGGAAGTTGTGAGACTATATACCAGGCCTGGCCAACCTGTGGCTCTCCAGCTGTTGTAAAACGACAAGCCCCATCATGCTTTGCAACAGTTTTGCTATTAGAGAATGCTAAAACTGTGGCAGGGCATGCTGGTATGTGTAGTTTCACAACATCTGGAGAGCCACAGGTTGGCCAGGCCTGCTATATACCCTCATGAGGGGCGGTCCCTGGCAAAAAAAAAGTCCTGTATAAGTTGGGGGAGGGGATGTAATTCCATTGTTAGGTCTGCCATGGGGTCACTATGAAGAAATAGAATTATCAGTGAGTATAATTCACTCTTTTCCTCTGACAATGTAGTGCTCTGTCTTGACATAAATCGGGAATGTTCCAGCAAGTGCTTGCTTAAATTCTTTCAGTTTAATTCCATAAAGATTGGAACTTTTGAAATACTGACAATTGTTGGCAAATTCAAGAAAACAAGAAAACTCACAGATAAAGTTTTTGGCAGGAAACCCATGCAGATACTAATACCTTTGTGTGCATCTGGGAAAAGAGGTTTTGAGATGAATGCTTGGATGCTTTATCACAGGTGTGCTGTCCCCTTTATCAGAAAGATAGAAAAAAATGTTATGGCTTTGGTGGGGACATTTCTTACTTGCCTATGGGGCTGACTTCTGACTTTATTCCTAACAAGAATGAAAAGTGGTTGATCAGGTTTACCTGACAGCCACAGTGTGGACGGAGATTAACCATGGTTACTCCCACCTCTGTCTACGCCTGTGATACTGTTCCAGTGAATAGCTGTCTGCCCCTGTTCCCTACTACAATAATGAAGTGGTTCCAAGAGGGGTATTAACCGAGACTCTTTTCAGGACAGCCACACCACCGACGACCAACTTACTACTGGTTTGAGTTGACCCATCACAATGGTGTACAGCTTTCTTTCCCTAATCTCCCAGTGTCTTAAAATATCGGTATATGTGTACAGTAGTTTGGCAGCAATGGATTCTCAGTAAGAGAAAGAAAAAATTAATATGTACAGAGGTGTACTGAGAAACCGGAAACAATTTCTAATTTGTTTTTATAATGTATTATGACTTATACAGTATTGTAATACGGTGAATCACAATGGATTCGGTATGAAATACAGACGCCGGAATCCCGACCTCGAGCGCAGTTTGTCCCCTTGCAGGCTCGCTGTGCTCACCACGCTTAGGGCCTGTTGGTGACCGTCGGTCGTCACACTAATCTATTCCCCTTCAGGTGGTGGCATGGACCACCACCCAAGTGGGGATTCTGGGCAGCGGTTGGGATTCTGACCGCCGACATTTCAGTGGGTGTTGGTATTCCGGCGTCTGTACTCCGACTGCTAGGATCCAGACAGTCGGGAAATTAACTGCGTCCCATCACAACATAATGTTTCTCTCCAGACAATAACAAAAACAAATTTTGGGGAGTCAGACTGTAGCAGTCTCATTGCCGTTTTTTGCAGCGTAGCGATCAGGTGAAAAAGCAGCATTTATGTGCATGCGCATGGTACACAGCGCGCATGCGCTAAGTACTTTCACACAAAACTTTGTAGTTTTACACAAGCTCGAGCGATGTTTTTCAGTTGCTCGAGTGTTCGTTGTTTGATTGACAGGAAGTGGGTGTTTCTGGGCGCCAACTCAGCGTTTCCAGGGAGTGTGCAAAAAAACGCAGGCGTGCCAGGTTAAAACGCAGGAGTGGCTGGAGAAACGGGGGAGTGGCTGGCCGAACGCAGGGCGTGTTTGTGACGTCAAACCATGAACTAAACATTCTGCAGTCATCGCAAGGTAGGAGTAAGTATCGAGCCACTCTGAAACTGCATTACATTTTTTAGTAGCAGAACTGCTAACCTTTCGTTCGCACTTCTGCTAAGCTAAGATACACTCCCAGAGCGCGGCGGCTTAGCGTTTGCACTGCTGCTAAAAGCAGCTAGCGAGCGATCAACTCGGAATGAGGGCCTTTGTGTCTGCATTACACCTATAGACTAAAGATCTCCAATAATAGTTATTAGTTATTTCCTATATATTGCCCACAGCAATGACAGCAATGAATCTTCTTAAAACACAATACAATTTTCTATAGTCACTCTATCTTTTAAAAAAAAAATAACTTGCTAAACATCAGAATCAGAAATCAGAATCAGAATCAGCTTTATTGGCCAGGTGTACTCACGTACACTAGGAATTCTTTGTGGTACAATGCATCGCCAAGCAGCAACATGGAGGAAAAAACGTAGCATACATTACAAACATTACACATATGAGTTCATACTGCACATATGCAACTGTACAGTAGACATATTATACATTTAAGACTAAAAACTAAGGCTGCTTGGCAGAGCAGCACCGAGGCAGCCATCCGCAGCGCCAACTAGAACTCACACAATGCACATAATACAGAAGATTTAAGTATTACATCAAAAGATAAACCACACAGACAAAGACACAGAAAGAATAATGCATGATTGGTGTAGGCATTTTCAGTAATAACCTCCAGGGGTTGTGTATTCCACCATCACAAGGCACCAGGTGCGGCAGCCATCTTAGGCGCACTGCGTAGGATTACCCAGGGTGGAATAGTCCACCCCTAGAAGAGAACACAAAAGGGGGAGATTGCAGAGTCCTTAAGTTCAGAGTAGGGTTCCAATAAAAACATCAGGTCCACACATTTTTCATCCCATCCACAAGCGCACCAGATAAGGCAGCCATGTTGGGCGCACTACAAGGTTACACAGTGGGAGATGAGCCATACAGGGGCCAAATGCATGTATGGGAGAACTGACACGTGTGTAGGCGTATGCTATACCCTGCATGGAAAGATCCAAATGAAGCACACCCCGCCCACAGGGGAACCATCCGAGGCAGCCATGTGGGGCGCACTGCATAGGTTACTGCTGGCAGGGTGTGCAACCAATGGAGGTACACATTACGGGAATAGCACACAGTGGGGTGGAAGTACCGTGTAAGAAGAAAGAGAAGAGAAAGACACATTTGCAGGAAAACTGTACTAACATTATTTTGTGAAAAAGATAAATGTCCTGGTCTCATGAGAGCAGTGCGGGTGGGTGTGAGAACGTGGGGTGCACACTAATGTCCTATGGAACTGACCCAGCAAAGTCTGGTCCTGATGCGCATGTCCCTCAGTTCCCTGCTGAGCTTGAGGGGTAGTCCCGGGGGCAGTCATGATGTTCTTGGACACAGAAGTAGTAGGCATTGGTCCTGGTGTTCTCATGGCAGAGGTGAGGAGAGGCCACATAATGTTCCAGATTTCTTTCTTGATGCTGTTCAATGTTTGTTTAACTGTTTTTTTTTAACTGTTCATTTTCAAGACGCTTAGAGAAGGAACGCTTTGAGTATTGGAACGCACAGCTGACATGCACAGCTGTGCATGGTTGAAGTTACAGATATACTATGGGAAATTGACCCAATTACAGCTGAGGCAAATGTCCCACTAATCAAAGGTGTTACATTACACAGTGTTTGACTAAACAAACACCAGCCCAGTGATCCTTAATTAAATATGCGGCACTGACCAAGCTTTGAAACGCAGGTATTTTAAATTACAAACAAAAGCATAAATCACAAAACTGTCTAACAAATTATTTGAACATACATTTGGAATATAGATGATTTGCATAGGTGCAGATAGCAATAGGCAGATTACATGGGGAGATTTGAACATACATTTGGAATATAGATGATTTGCATAGGTGCAGATAGCAATAGGCAGATTACATGGGGAGATTTGAACATACATTTGGAATATAGATGATTTGCATAGGTGCAGATAGCAATAGGCAGATTACATGGGGAGATTTGAACATACCTGAGGATGAGAAGAAAAAGGAAGATGGTTAAGTTCAGTCCAATGCAGGATCTGTTTTTTTAACTGTTCATTTTCAAGACGCTTAGAGAAGGAACGCTTTGAGTATTGGAACGCACAGCTGACATGCACAGCTGTGCATGGTTGAAGTTACAGATATACTATGGGAAATTGACCCAATTACAGCTGAGGCAAATGTCCCACTAATCAAAGGTGTTACATTACACAGTGTTTGACTAAACAAACACCAGCCCAGTGATCCTTAATTAAATATGCGGCACTGACCAAGCTTTGAAACGCAGGTATTTTAAATTACAAACAAAAGCATAAATCACAAAACTGTCTAACAAATTATTTGAACATACATTTGGAATATAGATGATTTGCATAGGTGCAGATAGCAATAGGCAGATTACATGGGGAGATTTGAACATACATTTGGAATATAGATGATTTGCATAGGTGCAGATAGCAATAGGCAGATTACATGGGGAGATTTGAACATACATTTGGAATATAGATGATTTGCATAGGTGCAGATAGCAATAGGCAGATTACATGGGGAGATTTGAACATACCTGAGGATGAGAAGAAAAAGGAAGATGGTTAAGTTCAGTCCAATGCAGGATCTGTTTTTTTAACTGTTCATTTTCAAGACGCTTAGAGAAGGAACGCTTTGAGTATTGGAACGCACAGCTGACATGCACAGCTGTGCATGGTTGAAGTTGAAGTTACAGATATACAAAAGGTTGACATGTAAAAGGTAGATGGTTCAAAAGGTTGACATGATAATGGTCATACATTGATAGGTCTATGTCTCACACTTTTCTAAGAGGTCTATTTACTAAGCCTTGGAGAGAGATAAAGTACCAACCAACCAGCTCCTAACGCCTTTTTCAAACCCAGCCTGTGACATGGCAGTTAGACGCTGATTGGCTGGTACTTTGGCATCCGGCCTAAAGATCTACACTAAAAGGTTTACAGTCAACAGGTCAACCACAAAAGGTTGACATGTAAAAGGTAGATGGTTCAAAAGGTTGACATGATAATGGTCAATACAAGTATTCTTCATTTCTGTATCATCCATTAGGGGACACTGGAGATAGACAACTGGGGTGTGAAGATTGCAGACCAGAGGCAGCACAATGTAGTTATAAAAAAAATATTCACAGCTAACTCCTCCCCCTTCACGCTTCCCCCTCCCCCCATCCCTCCAGTTTGAAAAATTGTGCTAGGAGTCAGAAGCACAGGAAAGGAACTCGTACTCCATAAAGAACTATTTTCTTTTTTCTTAATGATCAGTGGCCCAATCCCACCTAATTGAAAGGAGGGTACAGGCTTTCCCAAAGCTACACTACAGTACTTGTGAGACAACAATCCCAGAGGAAGGGATCAACGGCTCACCCAGGGAATCTTCAGAACAGTGAGTAGCTATAGCGCGGCTCCTCTTGAGGGTCCAGGCTAACAGGTCCTCATTAGGCTCCCCTGCCGAAGTGGGTTGTGTAAACAGCGCTAGCAGGAGACTGAGCTCCAGAGCGGCTGTTAGCGGCGCCGGTCCCATAGCAACGCTGGGCTGGAAGCGGGGAGACACACATACAGTGGCGGCTGGGGGGAGCTTACCACACCGCTAATAGAGCTGCAGGTCTATTTACAAGGGGAGCGTGCACATAAGGGGCGTAAGCATTCACGCGAATGGTAGGCTTGTCTGCTTAACTGGGGCTGCAGCGAGGTGACTAAAAAATCTCAGTTGCGGACATTTTACTTCCAGTTTAGGCACGCTGGTAGAGCGGGAATCCCCATAGTGAAGGGGGCGGAGATGTGAGGAACAGCTTTACCCTGCAGATATAGTCTTATACCGGCGGCCATATCTGATTTTATGTTTTTACCACAACAAATGTATTGTAAGGCTAGATGTCATATTTGCGCTGGCTCTGGACCCAGGCAGGCAATACAGTGATAGAATAGGAGCACTGTTTATTGAAGATACCACTGAACTTTACTTATGATATTATTTTAAAAATCTCATAATGTCTTCCAAAGGACGCTGCTGACAGGTCCTGTGGAGGAGAGAGCATTTGAATTATCCACCCTGTTACAACTCAAGCTGTCTCAACAGTTGGTGGTGTGGGGTTTGTAAACGTCTGTCTGGTAAAAAAAAATGTTTTCTTTTTTCTTAAATTTTTTTACAAAATGTATATATAACCAAGACCACAAAAATTTGTTATGTGTGCTCAAAATGTGAGAAAAAGAGCTCAAGTGTTGGCAGCTCTGGGGTGTGCAACACATGTTTAGGAATGGATGCTCAACCTGGGAGCAGTGGTCCATCTGGGTCATGGGAGAATGCCCTGGCAGATATTTCTAAAGAAATAGCAGAATCTCGCAAGCAACATTTAGAATGGGCTGCAGGTTTTGTAAAGACTATGGAGGAATTCTTAATTAGACTTACTCCGGCCACACAGATAGAAAAGACTGTGCGTAAATCTGTAAAGAGACCTCTTCCTGTCCTTCAAGAAGAGTCTGAAGAGGAGGAAGGTTTCTTGGCGGAAGAGGAAGACAGGGAGTCAGTTGAGGAGATACTTGATGCTTGTCCTCAGGAGGAGGATTCAGAGGTCATGGGGTTATAATCCCTTATTGAGGCTGTTAAACAGGTCCTTAACTTTATAGAAGAGGAGATTAAGGAACCTGAAGTTTTTGATCCACGTCTCAGAAACCGCAAACGGCAGTATTCCCGATTCCTCAAACACTCCAGGATCAGATGGGAGAAGCATGGAAGCAATCGGATAGACACTTCAAATTATCTAAAAAGTTCACAGTTAATTATCCTTTAGCTAAGGGAGTCATGTCCAAATGGGAGGCACCTCCAATTGTGTATGCGTCTCTGGCTAGATTGTCAAAAAAGACAATCGTACCAATACCGAACGTGACTACACTAAAAGATGGGTCAGATCGGAAGTTAGATATGGCCCTTAAATTCATAGTTGTGGCTGCAGGTGCATCACACAGGCCTACGATTATCCGTGCATGGGTTAATATATACATTATGGTAAGAACTTACCGTTGATATCGGTATTTCTCCTATGTCCACAGGTTTCCACAGGATAACATTAGGATATGATGGAGCGACAGCGGATTGGCACCAAACGATCACAAGCTTTCTGGCCTCCCAGGATGCAATGGGCTCATCCATATAATCCCGCTCACCGACTCAGTCAAATCAGTTGTTTCCAAAGCATTTAGGCAGGAGCATTATGTAGAACCCTATTCAGGCGAGAAGAACACACATGCACACCCTTTCATGCAAGAGGGAATAGGTTAGTGAGTATAAAGATTCTCAAATCAGGTGCGTCAGGGTGGGATCCCTGTGGAAAGCTGTGGACATAGGAGAAATACCGTTATCAACGGTAAGTTCTTACCATAACGTATATTTCTACAGCAGGGTCCACAGGTTATCCACTGGATAACATTGGGACTTCCCAAAGCAATTTTTAATGGTGGGGACGCTCCTGATTAGACAAGAGAACATTTCGCCTGATTTCAGCGTCATGAGAGGCAAAGGTATCCAAAGCATAATGTCTAATGAAAGTGTTAATGGAAGACCATGTGGCTGCCTTACATATCTGTTCTGCTGAAGCACCATGTTGTGCTGCCCATGAAGGACCTACCTTACGTGTAGAGAGAGCAGAGATATTAGCCAGAACAGGGAGATCAGCTCGAGAGTATGCTTCTGAAATTGTCATTCGAAGCCATCTTGCTAGCGTCTGTTTAGTAGCAGGCCATCTCCGCTTGTGAAATCCGTAGAGAATGAAGAGAGAATCTGTCTTTCTGATGGCACTGGTACGATTCACATAGATTCTTAATGCACGGACTACGTCCAGCGACGCTTCTCCCGCAGAAAGTCCCGATACCTGAAAAGCCGGTACTACAATTTCTTCGTTAAGGTGAAACTTAGATACCACCTTAGGAAGATAACCAGACCTAGTTCTGAGAACTGCTTTATCTGGATAAAAAAATCAGAAAAGGAGATTTACATGACAGCGCTCCTAAATCTGATATTCTTCTAGCTGATATCATAGTCAGTAGAAAGAGTACTTTAGCTGTCAACCATTTAAAATCCACTTTATTAAGTGGTTCAAACGGAGCCCCATGAAGGGCTTTGAGGACCAGACTTAAATCCCAAGGTACTTCAGGAGGAACAAAAGGTAGTTGAATGTGCAGCATTCCCTGGAAAAAGTACGCACATCCTGTAAAGTGGCAATTTTCTTTTGAAACCATACAGTCAATGGTGCAACCTGAACGCTCAAGGAAGCCAGCTTCAAACCCTTATCCATTCCTGCCTGAAGGAAATATAAGATTCTGGATACTCTGAAAGATCTTGGATCCATATTTCTTTCACTGCACCAATGAATATAGGCTTGCCATATTCGGTGATAAATGCGAGCAGAGGAGGGTTTCCTTGCTCTGAGCATTGTTTGAATTACCTGTTGTGAAAAACCTCTTGACTTTAGGATGGAGGTTTCAACAGCCACGCTGTCAAAGACAGCCGATCCAGATGCCTGTGATAACAAGGACCCTGCATTAGTAGATCTGGACGTTGAGGTAGCAGAATTGGAGCATCCATAGACATCCTCTGCAGATCTATGTACCAATACCTTCTGGGCCAAGCTGGAGCTATTAGAATCACGGCACCCCTTGCTTGCTTTATTTTTCTCACCACCCTGGGTATCAGGGAGATTGGAGGAAACAGATATGCCAGATCAAATTCCCATTTCACTGACAGTGCGTCCACAAGGAGCGCTCTGGGGTCTTTTGTTCTTGACCCGTATGTCGGAACTTTGTTGTTCAGACTGGATGCCATGAGATCTATCTCTGGCAACCCCCACTTGTCTACTAGAGTCTGAAATACTACCAGGTGTAGAGCCCATTCGGTTGCTCGAATGGTGTGTCGACTGAGAAACTCCGCTTCCCAGTTTAGGACTCCTGGAACGAACACTGCGGATAATGCCGGGAGATGGAGTTCTGCCCACTTTAGTATGTGACTTATCGCCTTCATTGCTCTTTGGCTGCGAGTTCCTCTCTGATGGTTGAGGTACGCTACTGCTGTTGCATTGTCCGAGCGGATCTGGACTGGTTTTTCTTGCAGAATGTCCTTTGCCTGAATCAGTGCCATGTATATGACCCGGCCTTCCAACAGATTTATTGGCAGGGAACTTTCTTCTGTGGTCCATTATCCCTGGAACCACAATTTTCCGGACACTGCTCCCCAGCCCTGAAGACTGGCATCCGTTGTCAGGATCTCCCAATCTGATATCCAAAAGGGTCTCCTCTTGTCTAGATGGGATGTCTGTAGCCACCAGGCTAATGACCTTTTTACCTTTACTGGAAGTACCATCATTTGTTTCTTTATTGTCTGATGTACTCCATTCCATCTGGTCAGAATCAGATGTTGCAAAGGTCTTGAGTGGAACTGTGCATATTCCACCATGTCAAATGTTGACACCATCAACCCCATCACTCGCATTGCCATGTGAACTGATATTGTTTGACTGTGCAACAATTTCTGAGTCATTAACTGCACCTTGGATATCTTGAATCCAAACAGCCCCTAAGTGAATCATCCGTTGTGACGGAATCAGAGACGACTTTGCCCAATTTATGAGCCATCCGTGTTTCTGTAGACAAGTTATTGTCTGTTGGAAATGGCTGAAGAGCAATTCCTGGGATTGTGCCAGGATTAAAAGATGGTCGAGGTATGGGAAAATCCTTATCCCCTGTTTGCGGAGATAAGCTGCCATAACCACCATGATCTTGGTAAATACTCTGGGGGCTGTGGCTAACCCAAAGAGTAATGCCTGGATTTGAAAATGTTGCTGGAGGATAGCGAACCTGAGGTAACACTGATGGGACAATGCTATTGGCACATGCAGGTAAGCATCCTGTATATCCAGAGATACCATGTAATTCCCTGATTCCATGGCCAAAACTATGGAGCGTAATGTCTCCATGTGGAACCTTGGGACCCAAATGTATTTGTTTAACATTTTGAGATTGAGGATGGGCCGAAATGACCCATTTGGCTTCTGGACCAAATATAGGTTGGAGTAAAAACCCTGCTCCCGTTGTGCCGGGGGTACTGGAATAATTACCCATGACTGCAGCAATTTCTGAACTGCTTCTTGCAGTGCTCTGGCCTTCACCTCTATATGAGATGGGCTGGTGCAAAAAAACCTTCAACGAGGCTGCTTCTTGAAAGGGAAAACATAACCCAGAGATACCACTTCTTGCACCCAAGCATCTGTTGTCGACTGCTGCCATATGTGTGCAAACTGAAGAAGACGGCCCCCTACCTTGGAGTCCCCCAGGTGGAGGCCCGCACCATCAGGCTGATGGTTTCTGTTCTGGTTTGTAAGCTGGCCCTCTGGTGGCCCATTGCTTCTTTGCTTTACCAGACTTATTGTACTGGGTTTGTTTTGATTCATTTTTACCTTTTGTTTTACCTTGCCACCGAAATGGCCGAAATCCCGAGCCCTTAGGCTTTTTAACAAACAGTGAACAGCGGGTCAAGATGGGGAAATTCACCTCTGGCGTTAGGACGACTAGCATGGCCGCTCCGCAGGGATGTGTTCTTTCCCCCTTCCTTTTCTCACTGTACACCGATGACTGCATTTCTGCAGACAAATCTGTGAAACTCCTCAAATTTGCAGACAATACCACGCTCATTGGACTCATCAGAGACGGCGAGGAGTCGGCTTATAGGAGGGAGGTTATGTGGCTGGCCACCTGGTGCAAGGTATACAATCTAGAGCTAAACACACTGAAAATGGTGTAAATGATTGTCGACTTCAGGAAACACCCCCGACCACTCCCTCCACTCACAATTGCAGACAATATAGTAACTGTGGTGGAAACCTTCCGATTCCTTGGCTCCACAATCTCCAATGATCTTAAGTGGTAGTCTAACATCGAGGGAATTCTGGGTAAAGCCCTGCAGAGACTGTACTTCCTATGTCAGCTTAGGAAGTTCAAACTGCCGCAAGAACTTCTAATCCTCTTCTACTCGGCAATCATTCAATCCGTCCTCTGTGCCTCGATAATAGTGTGGTTTGGCTCTGCCTCAATCCACAACAAAAATAGGTTACAGCGGATTGTAAGGTCTGCTGAAAAAATCATAGGGACAAATCTTCCGGCAGTCAAGGATGTCTATCGGGCAAGGGTTATGAAGAGGGCGGGGAGGATTATTGACGACCATTCTCACCCTGCTCATGATATGTTCCGACTGCTACCGTCTGGCAGACGATACTGCTCGCAACTAACGCGAACTGCTAGACACAGGAACAGCTTCTTTCCTCAAGCAATCATACTGTTCAACTCGACATTTGCTTAGCAATACTCTCATATTCAGATCTCGTGTATTCTAGTCATACGTCACATGTTCTTCTTGCTTTATGTTTTTTTCTTTTTGTTATATCATATGCTGTATGGGAGCTGTAGCTATCAGAAGCCAATTCCTTGTGTTTTATGTATTTTGTACTTATATACTTGGCAATAAACTGATTCTGATTAAAGGTAGAGGCTGTTCCCAGTCCACAGCCCGAAAACAGGACTCTAAACCGTAGCATGACGGTCTCTTATCTCACCTTGGTTGTCCAAGGTGGGTGCAAGGTTGATAAGGTTTCAGGAAGCCTGGGCCAAAACCTCCCCAGAAGTCTGGATCAACGATATTATCCCTCAGGGTTACTGAATGGATTTTCAAACCCGACCTCACAGTCAGTTCTTTACTACAGGCCTTCCTCGGTGCCCTCATAGAGTGAGAGGATTAGACACAGCAAGTCAAAAAAGAAGTAATTATGCCAGTTCCGGTACCACAAAGAGGAACGGGCTTTTATTCAAATCTTTTTGTAGTACCGAAATCAGAAGGGTCCGTAAGACCAATCCTCAATTTGAAGGTATTAAATCAATTCCTGATGGTTTACAGATTCAAAATGGAATCAATACAGTCGGTCATTATGAGCCTGGAAAAACAGGAATTCATGGTGTCGACAGACATAAAGGATGCATACCTCCATGTCCCAATTTGGTCTCCACACCAAGCTTATTTAAGGTTTGCCGTTGTCAAGAATCATTACCAATTCAGAGCTCTGCCATTCGGCCTGTCATCGGCCCGAGAATCTTCACAAAGATCATGGCTGTCATAGCGAAATTGAGATCATTAGGGGTGACAATAATACCATATCTGGACGACCTTCTGATCAAGGCTCCGTCCCAGGATCGGAATGCTCGGATCACTCATCAATTTCTAATTTAATACGGTTGGATTGTGAACTTCAAAAAATCCAATTTACAACCGACACAGAGAATTCAGTATCTGGGTCTAGTCTTAGGGTTTGTACACATGGTGAGATCCTTGCTATGCCCGATTTTCACTTGCAATTTGCCTTGAACTCCCCGGAGCCCAGATAGCACAGATTTTGACTAACTTTTCTTGAGATATGGACTATGTGTGCTTACGATTTTGGCTTATGTGAGATGTCATTGACATGTGAGATGAACTAAATAGTACACCGATCTAGCAAGGATTGACTTGCCTGCACAGTCTATCTTTTCTTGCGATGCCGACCTTGCAGGACCGTGCATCGGGATCGAACCGGGATCGCAAGGTGACTTTCACCTTGCGATCTGCACTAACTTTTCTTGCGATTTTGACTATATAGTCAAAATCGAAAGAAAATATCTCACCGTGTGTACACACCCTAAGACACACTACTGTTGAGTGTTCCTTCCGGAAGACAAGATTCGACATATCAAGGAGATGGTTCGACAGGTCTTACAGAATCAAACGGTATCTCTACATCTCTATATACGGCTTCAGGGAAAGATGGTGGCATCCTTTGAAGTTATCCAGTACGGCAGACCACATTCCAGACCTTTACATTTAAATCTGATTGCTCACGGGGCAGGTATGCATCTACTACTTCACAGACAAATTTGCTTAATACCTCAGGCCAGGACGTCATTGATTAGGTGGTAGGGGGAAAAAGGTTTGGAATCTGGGATTGGATCATTTTGACAACGGGTGCCAGTCTCAGAGGATGGGGTGCAGTGCTAGGCAACCATCAATTTCAGGGAAGATGGTCACCGTACGAGAGCAGTTTACCAATAAATGTTCTGGAACTACGAGCCATCTACAATGCACTCATTCAAGCGGAGAGCCTAGCAAAAAAGCCCAGCACGTGAAAGTGCAGTCGGACAATGTGACGGCAACGGCATACATAAACCGTCAGGGAGGAACAAAGAGCCGCATGGCCTTAAGGGAGGCTACAAAGATTCTCTCCTGGATGCAAAACGCAACATAATCTTGTCGGCAGTTTTCATTCCAGGAGTGGACAATTGGGAGGCAGATTACCTCAGCAGTCAAGATTTGTACCCAGGACAATGGAGTCTACACGCCCAGGTCTTCGACGCAGTGGTAAGAAGGACGGGTCTACCGCAGGTAGATCTCATGGCCTCTTGAAACAACCATCAGTTGCCGAGATATGTGGCCAGGATGCGGGATCCAGCAGCAGAAGCAGTGGATGCGCTGGCAATTCACTGGAACTACGACCTAGTATACATATTCCCACCATTTCCCTTGTTGCCAAGAGTGTTACAAAAAGTGAAACAGGAAAAAGCATGGGTTATCTTGATAGTGCCGGACTGGCCTCGCAGGAGTTGGTATTCGGATCTGAAGAAACTTCTGGCGGACGTGCCTTGGAGACTGCCACAGAGAGAGGATCTGCTCCCTCAAGGCCCATTTCTGCATCCGGATCTGAACCGACTACGTTTGGCGGCATGGTTCTTGAAACCAGAATTTTAAGGGAGAAGGGTATCCCAAGATCAGCTATCCCTGCCATGTTAGCAGAAGGGAAACCGGCTACGGCGGCACACTACCACAGGATCTGGAAGAAATATATGGACTGGTGCCAGCCTAAAGGTTGGAAACCTAGAGAATTCCGCCTCACTAGATTGTTGAGATTTCTCCAATCAGGGTTGGATGGCGGATTACGTTTAGGATCTTTGAAGGTCCAGGTCTCGGCACTTTCAATTATTTTCCAACAAAGGCTGGCATCCTTGCAGTAGGTTCAGACCTTTTTACAGGGAGTTTTGAGAATTCAACCACTTGTCGACCTCCCACGGCTCCGTGGGATCTAAATTTAGTGTTGGAATTTTTGAGATCTGATCTTTTCGAACCTTTGGAATGGGCAGATCTAAAATATGTGTGTTGGAAAACAGTCCTACTTCTGGCTTTAGCATCAGCAAGAAGGCTATTGGAATTGGGGGCCCTGTCATGTAAAAATAAGATTTTAAACCTACCGGTAAATCTTTTTCTCGTAGTCCGTAGAGGATGCTGGGGACTCCGTAAGGACCATGGGGATAGACGGGCTCCGCAGGAGACATGGGCACCCCAAGAAAGACTTAGGAATGGGTGTGCACTGGCCCCTCCCTCTATGCCCCTCCTCCAGACCCCAGCCAGAGAAATTGTGCCCAGAGGAGACGGACAGTACGAGGAAAGGATTTTTGTTAATCCAAGGGCAAGATTCATACCAGCCACACCAATCACACCGTATAATTTGTGATATACTAACCAGTTAACAGTATGAAAACAACATAGCATCAGTCCAAGACCGATGAAAACTATAACATAACCCTTATGTAAGCAAAACTATATACAAGTCTTGCAGAAGTAGTCCGCACTTGGGACAGGCGCCCAGCATCTTCTACGGACTACGAGAAAAATATTTACCGGTAGGTTTAAAATCTTATTTTCTCTTACGTCCTAGAGGATGCTGGGGACTCCGTAAGGACCATGGGGATTATACCAAAGCTCCCAAATGGGCGGGAGAGTGCGGATGACTCTGTAGTACCGATTGAGCAAACAGGAGGTCCTCCTCAGCCAGGGTATCAAACTTATAGAACTTTGCAAAGGTGTTTGAACCCGACCAAGTAGCAGCTCGGCATAGTTGTAGTGCCGAGACCCCTCGGGCAGCCGCCCAAGACGAGCCCACCTTCCTAGTGGAATGGGCCTTGACCGATTTTGGTAACGGCAATCCAGCCGTAGAATGTGCCTGCTGAATCGTGTTACAGATCCAGCGAGCAATAGTCTGCTTTGAAGCAGGGGCGCCAAGCTTGTTGGCTGCATATAGGACAAACAGTGCTTCTGTTTTTCTGACGTAAATTTTCAAAGCCCTGACTACATCAAGGGACTCGGAATCCTCCAAGTCTCGCGTAGCCACAGGCACCACAATAGGTTGGTTCATATGAAAAGATGACACCACCTTAGGCAAGAATTGAGGACGGGTCCTCAATTCCGCTCTATCCATATGGAAAACCAGATAGGGGCTTTTATGAGACAAAGCCGCCAATTCCGACACTCGCCTAGCCGAAGCCAAGGCTAATAACATGACCACCTTCCAAGTGAGATATTTTAACTCCACTGTTTGAAGTGGTTCAAACCAGTGCGACTTAAGGAAACTCAACACCACGTTAAGGTCCCAAGGCGCCACCGGAGGTACAAAAGTAGGCTGAATATGCAGCACTCCCTTCACAAAAGTCTGTACTTCTGGGATAGAAGCCAATTCTTTTTGAAAGAAAATGGATAAGGCCGAAATCTGAACCTTAATTGAGCCTAATTTTAGGCCCAAATTCACTCCAGTCTGTAGGAAGTGAAGGAAACGGCCCAGATGGAATTCTTCCGTAGGAGCATTCCTGGCCTCACACCAAGAAACATATTTTCGCCATATACGGTGATAATGTTTAGCGGTCACGTCCTTCCTAGCCTTTATCAGCGTAGGAATGACCTCATCCGGAATGCCTTTTTCCGCTAGGATCCTGCGTTCAACCGCCATGCCGTCAAACGCAGCCGAGGTAAGTCTTGGAACAGACAGGGCCCCTGTTGCGACAGGTCCTGTCGTAGAGGAAGAGGCCACGGATCTTCTGTGAGCATTTCCAGCAGATCCGGATACCAGGTCCTTCGTGGCCAATCTGGAACAATGAGAATTGTTCTCACTCCTCTTTTTCTTATTATTCTCAACACCTTGGGTATGAGAGGAAGAGGAGGAAACACATAGACCGACTGGAACACCCACGGTGTCACTAGGGCGTCTACAGCTACCGCCTGAGGGTCTTTTGATCTGGCGCAATACCTCTGTAGCCTTTTGTTGAGGCGGGACGCCATCATGTCTATCTGGGGCAGTCCCCACTGACTTGCAATCTGTGCGAAGACTTCCTGATGAAGTCCCCATTCTCCTGGATGCAGGTCGTGTCTGCTGAGAAAGTCTGCTTCCCAGTTGTCCACTCCCGGAATGAACACTGCTGACAGTGCGCTTACATGATTTTCCGCCCAGCGAAGAATCCTGGCGGCTTCCGCCATTGCCACTCTGCTCCTTGTGCCGCCTTGGCGGTTTACATGAGCCACTGCGGTGATGTTGTCTGACTGGATCAGAACTGGTCGGTCGCGCAGTAAGGTCTCTGCTTGACGTAGGCTGTTGTATATGGCCCTCAGTTCCAGGATGTTGATGTGAAGACAAGTCTCTTGACTTGACCAAAGACCTTGGAAGTTTCTTCCCTGCGTGACTGCTCCCCAACCTCGGAGGCTCGCGTCCGTGGTCACCAGGATCCAGTCCTGAATGCCGAACCTGCGGCCTTCTAGAAGGTGAGCACTCTGCAGCCACCACAGGAGAGATACCCTGGCTCTGGGGGACAGGGTGATCAACCGATGCATTTGTAGATGTGACCCGGACCATTTGTCCAATAGGTCCCATTGGAAAGTCCTCGCATGGAACCTGCCGAAGGGAATGGCTTCGTATGATGCCACCATCTTTCCCAGGACTCGAGTGCAGTGATGCACTGACACCTGTTTTGGCTTCAATAAGTTCCTGACTAGAGTCATGAGTTCCTGAGCTTTTTCTATCGGAAGAATAACCTTTTTCTGGTCTGTATCCAGAATCATGCCCAAGAAAGTCAGACGAGTCGTAGGAACCAACTGCGACTTCGGGATGTTGAGAATCCAGCCGTGTTGCTGTAACACCTTCAGTGAAAGTGACACGCTGTTCAGTAACTGCTCTCTTGATCTCGCTTTTACGAGGAGATCGTCCAAGTACGGGATAATTGTGACACCTTGCTTGCGCAGGAGCACCATCATTTCCACCATTACCTTGGTGAAAATTCTCGGGGCCGCGGAAAGCCCAAATGGCAACGTCTGAAATTGGTAATGACAATCCTGTACTGCAAATCTCAGGTACGCCTGATGAGGTGGATATATTGGAACATGAAGGTATGCATCCTTTATGTCCAGAGATACCATAAAATCCCCCCCTTCCAGGCTGGCGATGACCGCTCTGAGCGATTCCATCTTGAACTTGAACCTCTTCAAGTATATGGACATCGCGTTGATTCTAGAACCCAGTAGACTAATGTCTCTTTGAGCATCTCTCATATATAAGACCGCATCTTTTATATGCCCTAGGGTCAATAAAATGGTATCCTTATCTAGGGTCTCAATATCCGCTGATAAGGTATCTGTCCATGCTGCTACCGCACTACAAACCCAGGCCGACGCAATCGCCGGTCTGAGTAAGGTACCAGAATGTGTGTAAATGGACTTCAGAATAACCTCCTGCTTGCGGTCAGCAGGGTCCCTGATTGTAGCCTGGATAAGCGTGTTAATGCCTTGTCCACCCTAGGGGAGGATTCCCACCATATCCTGTCCGTTGGCGGGAAAGGATACGCCATAAGAATCCTTTTGGGAATCTGCAGTTTTTTGTCTGGAGATTCCCAAGTTTTTTCACATAATTTGTTCAACTCATGTGAGGGGGGAAAGGTTACCTCAGGTTTCTTTCCTTTATAAATGCGTACCCTCGTGTCAGGGACAGGGGGTTCCTCTGTGATATGCAAAACATCTATTATTGGCCACTTTTGGCTGTAATTTTGCATCATCGTAGTAGACACTGGAGTCAGTCCGTGTCGGTATCTGTGTCTACAATTTGGGATAGTGGGCACTTTTGAGACCCCGAAGGTCCCTGCGACATAGGGACAGACATGGGTTGACTCCCTGGCTGTTCCCTAGCTTCAGCTTTGTCTAATCTTTTGTGCAATAAATTTACATTAGCACTTAAAAACCTTCCACATATCCATCCAGTCAGGTGTCGGCGTTGTCGACGGAGACACCACACTCATTCTCTCCTCCTCCTCCCCCTGAAAGCCTTCTACCTCAGACATGTCGACACACACGTACCGACACACCACACACTCAGGGAATCATCTTATCTGAAGACAGTTCCCCCACAAGGCCCTTTGGAGAGACAGAGAGAGAGTATGCCAGCACACACCCAGCGCTATATGACCCAGGAAAAAAAACTATATAAATATATGTTTACCCAGTAGCGCTGTTTGTACATATATAAATGCGCCAAATTATATGCCCCCCCTTCTTCAAAACCCTCCTCCACCGTGGTTAAGCAGGGGAGAGTCCGGGGAGCTTCCTCTCAGCGCTGTGCTGTGGAGAAAATGGCGCTGGTGAGTGCTGAGGGAGAAGCCCCGCCCCCTCGGCGGCGGGCTTCTGTCCCGCTCAAACATACTGAAAACTGGCGGGGGCTCATTATATATACAGTGCCCAACTGTATATATATCTATTTTTGCCAGAAAGAGGTTTATATGCTGCCCAGGGCGCCCCCCCTGCGCCCTGCACCCTTACAGTGACTGTCGTGTGTGAGGTGTATGGGAGCAATGGCGCACAGCTTCACCGCTGTGCGTTACCTCAGTGAAGATCATGAAGTCTTCTGCCGCCTTTGGAGTCTTCTTTTCTTCTCATACTCACCCGGCTTCTATCTTCCGGCTCTGTGAGGAGGACGGCGGCGCGGCTCTGGGACGGACGGCGAGGGTAAGACCTGCGTACCGATCCCTCTGGAGCTAATGGTGTCCAGTAGCCTAAGAAGCAGAGCCTTGAAACTCACAGAAGTAGGTCTGCTTCTCTCCCCTCAGTCCCTCGATGCATGGAGTCTGTTGCCTGAAAATAAAAAACCTAACAAAATACTTTCTGACAGGAAACTCAGGAGAGCTCCCTGTAATGCACCCAGTCACCTCTGGGCACAGTAGTAAACTGGCTGGGGTCTGGAGGAGGGGCATGGAGGGAGGGGCCAGTGCACACCCATTCCTATAGTCTTTCTTGGGGTGCCCATGTCTCCTGCGGAGCCCGTCTATCCCCATGGTCCTTACGGAGTCCCCAGCATCCTCTAGGACGTAAGAGAAAGTCCTTTCCTTCTTTTTCACGAAGACAGGGCGGAACTCCGTAGGAAGGCAGAGTTTTTACCTAAGGTGGTATCTGGTTTTCACATAAACCAACCAACTGTGGTCTGATCTTTACAGGGACTGTCAGAGGGGGACTTGTCCCTGGATGTGGTCAGAGCCTTACGAGTGTACGTACAGGCTACAAGTCCCATAGATGCTCTGTATTGTATGATGGCCCCAGGAGGGGCTGACCAGCTTCTAAACAAACCTTAGCTAGATGGATAAGGTTGACTATTAGGTAGGCATATATCTCAAAGGGTAAAAAAGCCACGTTTCGAGTGGGGGTTCATACCACGAGGTCAGTTGGGGCTTCTTGGGCGGCAGCTGAAGTAGCGTCCACTGCCCAACTTTGTAGATCTGCAACGTGGTTATCAGCACATACGTTCACTCGCTTCAACAAATTTGACACATTTGCTTCTAGAGATTCCAATTTTGCCTGATTAGTTCTACAGGCTTCAGACAGCACTCCCACCCATGTCCAGTGTCCCCTAGTGGATGACAGAGAAAAGAGGATTTTGGTACTTACCGATAAATCCATTTCTCTGAATCCGCTCGGGGACACTGGACAGCCTGCGTGTTCTTGTTATATTTGTTCAAACATGTTGGTTAATGTTTTTGATAGTTCTTGATTGCTGTTTGATGTTATGGTATGGTTGGTTCCTTTCCGTAGACCTTTAATTTTTCATGTTCCCTCTTCTCTCCATCAATTTTTCAAACTGGAGGGATGGGGGGGGGGGAGGGGGGGGGGGGTGAAGGGGGAGGAGCCAGCTGTGAATATTTGTTTTCAGAGATACATTTTGCTACCTCCAGTCTTCAAACTTCACACCCCAGCTGTCTAACTCCAGTGTCCCCGAGTGGATTCAGAGAAATGGATTTATCGGTAAGTTCCAAAATCCTTTTTTTTTTCTTCAACTTTTTCTTACTTTACCAACCATGTGGAGCCGCGCTTCGCTATCGCTGGGGGGCATATACACGAGAGATCCGTGCTTAAGATCTAAGCGTCAGATTGCTTAGATTTTAAAAATGGATCTCTCCGTGTGTACCCTTTTACTGATATAAATAAGTCCTGGTGCTACAGAAACACCGCCCCCCCCCCCCCCCCCCCCCTCCCAGCCTTGGTGTACGCCTGTGAAATGGTCATACGAAACCATCTGATTTTTGCGATGTGTGACAGACTTTGTTGGAAAATGTCTGAGGGAAATTCATCCTGCAGAGCATCAGTCCATTGTCCAATCGCTTTGGATACCTAGGTGGCCATCACAGTTTTCCTAGTGATAGTGCAAGTAAGGGTGTAGATAGGAGGATGAACCAGTTTATCCGTTGTTTCCTTCAAGTAAGATGTAGAAGGAATAGGAAAAATGGGGAATTTTACCAAGCGTGTTACGAGAGAATCAACTGGTGGGGGTATCTCTTACTTTGTAAAATCAGTTGCTGGAACAGGGTAGACAGAAGTTAAATGCTTAGGTAGCGATAGCTTTTTACCTGGAGTATTCCATGCATCACGACGTAGCTCCATATGGTGCTCAGATAGATGAAATTCGGTCTGAAGTACCCTGTGGCTTTTAAAAAGCTGCGAGGACTTTGGTTCAGGAGCAGGTTCGTCTTCCTTAATGTTTTGAATAAATTTGACAGCTTCCACAAGTGCCGACACATCCAGAGCCGAGTGAGACTCCACCACCCCTCCGAGAGAGGAGCTCCGTGAGTGAAGCATCGGTGTCCCTTTCCCCGCCTGATGCCTCCAAATCTGTAAATGGAGCAGATTGAGAGGAAGAAACAGTATGCCTACCTGCCCTAGAGGGTAAAAGCCTGTCATTTTGTAGCAGCTGCTGAAAAGCACGACCACCCATGGGGGATTCAGGACCGGCATAGGCAGATGGCAGTATGTACCTGGTGAGGACTAAAGAATAACCACAGGGGGGGGAGGGGGGGGGGGGGGGAACTGCAGGAGCTGCTAGGCGGTCAGCTATTCGACACAGTGACTGAGAATAAGAAGCCCATGGGGGTTCCTGGCCAGTGACTGAGGGTGCTGGCTTGTTAGGTAGGATATAACAGGCAGCACAGAACTTATCTTGTAAGTTATCCTGAGGTGACAGACCCGCTGAGAAGGATTTACAAGACGAAAAAATGGGTGGCGTAGCCTCCTTGCGGCTTTTGCCTTTGCCTGACATGGCAGCTGAAGAATGTGTGCACAATATGGCAATGGGCAGTGGGTAACACTGCAGTAATGTGACTACCAGGTGTCTCCACTGTATCAGCCTGTCCTGAAGTTGGTTCTCTCACCTCTCCAGAATGTCTACCTTTGCACTGGTAGCTCTTCCATAGACATTGTGGTGTCTTTGTTATGTTTACAGACGAATAAGTCAAATCAATGCAAAATACTGCACAATAAGATTTATAATAACCACATTGTTTAAAGTTAATAATAATAGGATTTTAAATACCTACCGGTAAATCCTTTTCTCGTAGTCCATAAGGGATATTAGGGACAGATTAGTACGATGGGGTATGGATGGGTCCAAAGGAGCCGATGCACTTTAAATTTCTTCAGCTGGGTGCGCTGACTCCTCCCCTCTGTGCCTCCTCCTACAGCTCAGTTATAGGTAAAACAGTACCCAGAAGAGAATGACGTACTTGAGAGAAGAAAGATAACAATAAGTGTGGTGAGATTTTCACATCAGCACACCAACATAAAACTTAGCCAGCAACATCTGGCAACATTAACTGTAACAGCTGAACGGGAACACATAACAGAGAACCTGCAGAAAGTCACATCACAGAAGCGGGCGCCCAATATCCCTTATGGACTACAAGAAAAGGATTTACCGGTAGGTATTTAAAATCCTATTTTCTCTGACGTCCTAAGTGGATGCTGGGACTCCGTAAGGACCATGGGGAATAGCGGCTCCGCAGGAGACTGGGCACAACTAAAGAAAGCTTTAGGACTACCTGGTGTGCACTGGCTCCTCCCACTATGACCCTCCTCCAGACCTCAGTTAGAATCTTGTGCCCGGCTGAGCTGGATGCACACTAGGGGCTCTCCTGAGCTCCTAGAAAAGAAAGTATATTTTAGGTTTGTTATTTTCAGTGAGATCTGCTGGCAACAGACTCACTGCTACGAGGGACTAAGGGGAGAAGAAGCGAACCTACCTGACTGGAGATAGTTTGGGCTTCTTAGGCTACTGGACACCATTAGCTCCAGAGGGATCGAACACAGAACCCGACCTCGATCGTTCGGTCCCGGAGCCGCGCCGCCGTCCCCCTTACAGAGCCAAAAGCAAGAAGACGGTCCTGGAAATCGGCGGCAGAAGACTTCGGTCTTCACCAAGGTAGCGCACAGCACTGCAGCTGTGCGCCATTGCTCCTCATGCACACCTCACACTCCGGTCACTGACGGGTGCAGGCAGGGCCGGACTGGCCATCTGGCACTTCTGGCAAATGCCAGAAGGGCCGATGGCCACGTGGGCCGGTCCAGCGCTCACTGAAACACGCTGCCGCTCAGTCCGGCGGCAGCGTGTCTCAGCTGTCAGGAGAGGTAGCGCCCGCCAGCGCGGCTGTGTCTGGCGCGGCAGCGTATAGCGGACTTCAAACCAGCCGCCGGTTCGTAAGCCAATCACAGCTCGCAGACCGGCAGCCAATCAGAAGCCGCCGGTCCGCGAGCTCTGATTGGCTCACGAACCGGCGGCTGGTTTGAACGAAGTCCGCTATACGCCGCCGCGCCAGACACAGCCACGCTGGCGGGCGCTACCTCTCCTGACTCACCCGTCCCTCACAGCCGGAGCCCGGAGGAGAAGCAGCAGCAGCAGTGCAGCAGCTGCAGCACTGGCTGCTGTGGGGGCAATTGTATACCTGGCACTGTGGGGCATTTGTATACCTGGCACTGTGGGGGCAATTGTTTACCTGGCACTGTGTGGGCATTTGTATACCTGTCAGGTATACAATTGCCCCCACAGTGTCAGATCCACAATTGCCCCCACAGTGTCAGGTATTACCTGACACTGTGGGGGCAATTGTGGATCAGGCACTGTGGGGGCATTTGTATACCTGGCACTGTGGGGGCATTTGTGGATCTGGCACTGTGGGGGCATTTGTGGATCTGGCACTGTGGGGGCATTTGTGGATCTGGCACTGTGGGGGCATTTGTATACCTGGCACTGTGGGGGCATTTGTATACCTGGCACTGTGGGGGCATTTGTATACCTGGCACTGTGGGGGCATTTGTATACCTGGCACTGTGGGGGCATTTGTATACCTGGCACTGTGGGGGCAATTGTATACCTGGCACTGTGGGGGCAATTGTATGCCTGGCACTGTGGGGGCAATTGTGGATCTGGCACTGCACTATTGGGGGCATATAATGTAAATTTCGGCTCATACCGTTTGCTATAATGTAAATTTCGGCTCATACCGGGTGCTATAATGTGAATTTTGGCTCATACTGTGTGGTATAATGTGAAAGAGGCACCAGTACTAGATAGTATAAGGGGTCCTACTATTGTGGTGCATAATGCGTATAAGGGGTGTATGGTGTGGTAAACTACACTGAAGGCCACACACCCTTTTGAGTGACCACGCCCCCTTTTCTGGAGCGCGCGCGCTTAATTACAATCTTCACATTTCCATACCCCCACTTAAAAATATCCACTTCAACCACTGGTTGTGTGTATTTTAATAGAGAATGATGTACACTTGTATGTTGTTAGAATATTAATTATATTTGTAAGAGCATAGACTAATAAGTGGGAGGAGTCAGAAATAGTAAGGGTAGGAGTCACAGAGGTGGGCCTGTGTGCTTAAAAAATGCCAGGGCCTATTTTTAGTCCCAGTCCGGCCCTGGGTGCAGGGCGCTGGGGGGGGGGCGCCCTGAGCAGCAATATTAAACACCTTGGCTGGCAAATCTACACAATATATAGTCATATAGGCTATATATGTGTAAAATACCCCTGCCAGAGATCCATAAAAAAGCGGGAGAAGTCTGCCGAAAAAGGGGCGGGGCTATCTCCCTCAGCACACTGGCGCCATTTTTTCTTCACAGTGCAGCTGGAAGACAGCTCCCCAGGCTCTCCCCTGTAGTTTTCAGGCTCAAAGGGTTAAAAAGAGAGGGGGGGCACTAAATTTAGGCGCAATATTGTGTATACAAGCAGCTATTGGGAAAAATCACAGTTATAGTGTTAATCCCTGCATTATATAGCGCTCTGGTGTGTGCTGGCATACTCTCTCTCTCTGTCACCCCAAAAGACTTTGTGGGGTCCTGTCCTCAGTCAGAGCATTCCCTGTGTGTGTGCGGTGTGTCGGTATGGCTGTGTCGACATGTTTGAGGAGGATACGTGGAGGCGGAGCAGAGGCCGATAAATGTGATGTCGCCCCCTGTGGGGCCGACACCAGAGTGGATGGATAAGTGGAAGGTATTAACCGTCAGTGTCTACTCCTTATGTAAAAGGCTGGATGACGTAACAGCTATGGCACAGCCGGCTTCTCAGCCCGCGCCTGCCCAGGCGTCTCAAAGGCCATCAGGGGCTCAAAAACGCCCGCTACCTCAGATGGCAGATACAGATGTCGACACGGAGTCTGACTCCAGTGTCGACGAGGTTGAGACATATACACAATCCACTAGGAACATCCGTTGCATGATCTCGGCAATGAAAAATGTGTTACACATTCTGACATTAACCCATAGTACCACAAAAAAGGGGTTTTATGTTTGGGGAGAAAAAGCAGCCAGTGTTTTGTTCCCCCCAGAGCCGGCCATAGGCATAGGCAAACTAGGCAATTGCCTAGGGCATTTGATATGCCTAGGGGCATCAGCAGCTTCTGCTGATTAAAATGATATGCGGCATGCCTATATTCTATGTGTAGCATTTCATATGCAGATACAGCCACAGTCTCACACAGTATATAGGCATGCTGCATATCAGTTTGATCAGCAGAAGCTGCTTGTGTATCCTAGCCACATAGCAATGCAAATAAGATGCATTTTCATAAAAAAAAAGGTGCCTGACGTTAGCATTGAGGTAAGACTTATGAGGATACATCTGTATCCAAGCAGAGGCAGAGGTCACAGTGTTAGTGGCAGTGTGAGTGCTGTGTGCATGTGAGTGGGTTGGTTGTGCAGTAGTGTTCGGAATATGTGTAAGGAGCATTATGTGTATCATGTAAAAATGCATTAATAATGTGCAACATATGTGTAAAGGGGCACTATGTGTGTCATTATGTGTATAAGGGCATTAATAATGTGCGGCATATGTGTAACAGGGTACTACTGTATGTGTGTCATTATGTGTATAGGGGCACTAATAATGTGCAGCAAATATGTAGGGGTCACTATGTGTGTCATTATGTGTATAAGGGCATTAATAATGTGTGGCATATGTGTAAGGGACATTATGTGTAAAAGGGCATTAACAAAGGTTGTCATAATGTGTAAGGTGCATTATGTTTATAAGGGCATTAATAATGTGTCTCATAAGTGTAAGGGGCATTACTGTGTGCAATTGTGTATACATGCATTACTAATATGTGGCATTATGTGTATAAGGTGCTCTATTATGTGGCGTTGCGTATAGAAAGGGCACTACTGTGTCGTCTAGTGTGAATAAAGAGCAATAGGGTGTGGTGTAATGTGGATAAGGAGCAATTCAGTGTGATGTTATGTGAATAAAGGGCTCTACTGTGAGGAGTAACGTTTATAAGGAAAAGTGATACTACTGTGGGATGTAATATGAATTATAAACACTATCACATGATCAAATGTGAATAAAGTTGCAGTAATGTGTGGCATAATTGGAAGTGGGGTTACTATTGTGTGGCCATGCCCCTTGCCAGCAAAAACACACCCCTTTTTGGGCTGTGCGCCAAATGTGCGAACTGTTCCTATTTAAAATATAGGGGATACAAACACCAAAATAATGACTGCTATTGGTGAGGGGTGATGGTGCTAGGAAAGAGGTGCAAGGTCAGAGGCGGAACTAGCGGTGGTGCTAGGGGGCACCAGCCAAAATCTTGCCTAGGGCATCATATTGGCTAGGGCCGGCTCTGTGTTCCCCCATCAGATGAGTGAATGAAGCGTGGGTTCACCCGATAAGAAACTGGTAATTTCTAAAAAGTTACTGATGACGTACCCTTTCCCGCCAGAGGATAGGTCACGTGGGGAGATATCCCCTAGGGTGGATAAGGCGCTCGCACGTTTGTCAAAAAAGGTGGCACTGCCGTCTTAGGATACGGCCACTTTGAAGGAGCCTGCTGATAAAAAGCAGGAGGCTATCCTGAAGTCTGTATATACACACTCAGGTACTATACTGAGACCTGCAATTGCCTCAGCATGGATAGTGCTGCTGCTGCGTGGTCTGATACCCTGTCAGATAATATTGATACCCTAGACAGGGATACTATTTTGCTAACCATAGAGCATATTAAAGACGTCGTCTTATATATGAGGGATGCACAGAGGGATATTTGCCGGCTGGCATCCAAAATGAATGCAATGTCCATTCTGCCAGGAGGGTATTAGTGACCCGGCAGTGGACAGGTGATGCTGACTTTAAAAGGCACATGGAGATTCTGCCTTATGAGGGTGAGGAATTGTTTGAGGATGGTCTCTGGGACCTCGTATCCACAGCAACAGCTGGGAAGAAAAAAAGAACATTTTTTTTTTTACCTCAGGTTTCCTCACAGCCTAAGAAAGCACCGTATTATCAGGTACAGTCCTTTCAGCTTCAGAAAAGCGAGCGGGTCAAAGGCGTTTCCTTTCTGCACAGAGACAAGGGAAGAGGGAAAAAGCTGCACCAGACAGCCAGTTCCCAGGATCAAAAATCTTCCCCCGCTTCATCTGAGTCCACCGCATGACGCTGGGGCTCCACAGGTGGAGCCAGGTGCGGTGGGGGCGCGTCTCGGGAACTTCAGCGAACAGTGGGCTCGCTCACAGGTGGATCCCTGGGTTCTGCAAGTAGTATCACAGGGATACAAGCTGGAGTTCGAGGCGACTCCCCCTCGCCGTTACCTCAAATCAGCCGTGTCTGCTGCCCTCGGAGAAAGGGGAGGTAGTACTGGCGGCAATTCACAAGCTGTACTTCCAGCAGGTGATAATCACGGTACCCCTCCTTCAACAAGGCCGGGGTTACTATTCCACAATGTTCGTGGTACCGAAACCAGACGGTTCGGTGAGACCCATTCTAAAATTGAAATCTGTGAACACTTATATACGAAGGTTCAAGTTCAAAATGGAATCACTCAGGGCGGTTATTGCAAGCCTGGACGAAGGGGATTACATGGTATCACTGGACATCAAGGATGCTTACCTGCATGTCCCCATTTACCCTCCTCACCAGGAGTACCTCAAAATTGTGGTACAGGTCTGTCATTACCAATTCCAGACGTTGCCGTTGGTCTGTCCCCGGCACCGAGGGTATTTACCAAGGTAATGGCCGAAATGATGATACTCCTTCGAAAAAAGGGAGTTATAATTATCCCTTACTTGGACGATATCCTTATAAAGGCGAGGTCCAGGGAGCAGTTGTTGGTCGGAGTAGCACTATCTCGGGAAGTGCTACAACAGCACGGCTGGATTCTGAATATTCCAAAGTCGCAGCTGGTTCCTACGACGCGTCTACTGTTCCTGGGTATGGTTCTGGACACAGAACAGGAAAAAGTGTTTCTCCCGGAGGAGAAGGCCAAGGAGTTGTCATCTCTAGTCAGAGACCTCCTAAAACAAATACAGGTGTCGGTGCATCAATGCACGCGAGTCCTGGGAAAGATGGTAGCTTCTTACGAAGAAAATCCATTCGGCAGGTTCCATGCAAGGATCTTCCAGTGGGATCTGTTGGACAAGTGGTCTGGGTCGCATCTTCAGATGCATCGGCTGATAACCCTGTCTCCAAGGGCCAGGGTGTCGCTGTTGTGGTGGCTGCAGAGTCTTCATCTTCTAGAGGGACGCAGATTCGGCATACAGGACTGGGTCCTGGTGACCACGGATGCCAGCCTTCGAGGCTGGGGGGGCAGTCACACAGGGAAGAAACTTCCAAGGACTATGGTCGAGTCAGGAGACTTCCCTACACATAAATATTCGGGAACTAAGGGCCATTTACAATGCCCTAAGTCAGGCTAGACCCCTGCTTCAACACCAGCCGGTGCTGATCCAGTCAGACAACATCACGGCGGTCGCCCATGTAAACCAACAGGGCGGCACAAGAAGCAGGATGGCGATGGCAGAAGCCACAAGGATTTTCCGATGGGCGGAAAATCATGTGTTAGCACTGTCAGCAGTGTTCATTCCCGGAGTGGACAACTGGGAAACAGACTTTCTCAGCAGGCACGACCTCCACCCGGGAGAGTGGGGACTTCATCCAGAAGTTTTCCAAATGATTGTACACCATTGGGAAAGGCCACAGGTGGACATGTCGGCGTCCCGCCTCAACAAAAAGCTAAAAATATATTGCGCCGGGTCAAGGGACCCTCAGGCGATAGCTGTGGACGCTCTGGTAACACCGTGGGTGTACCAGTCGGTGTATGTGTTCCCTCCTCTGCCTCTCATACCCAAGGTACTGAGAATAATAAGAAGGAGAGGAGTACGAACTATACTCGTGGTTCCGGATTAGCCAAGAAGAGCTTGGTACCCAGAACTTCAAGAAATGATCTCAGAGGACCCATGGCCTCTGCCGCTCAGACAGGACCTGCTGCAGCAGGGGCCCTGTCTGTTCCAAGACTTACCGCGGCTGCATTTGACGGCATGGCGGTTGAACACCGGATCCTAAAGGAAAAAGGCATTCCGGAGGAAGTCATTCCTACGCTGATTAAGGCTAGGAAAGATGTGATCGCAAAACATTATCACCGCATATGGCAAAAATATGTTGCTTGGTGTGAGGCCAGGAAGGCCCCAACGGAGGAATTTCAACTGGGTCGATTTCTGCACTTCCTACAGTCAGGAGTGACTATGGGCCTAAAATTGGGTTCCATTAAGGTCCAGATTTCGGCTCTGTACATTTTCTTCCAAAAAAGAACTGGCTTCACTGCCTGAAGTTCAGACTTTTGTTAAGGGAGTGCTGCATATTCAGCCCCCGTTTGTGCCTCCAGTGGCACAGTGGGATCTCAACGTGGTGTTGGATTTCCTGAAGTCGCATTGGGTTGAGCCACTTAAATCCGTGGAGCTAAAATACCTCACGTGGAAAGTGGTCATGCTGTTGGCCTTGGCGTCGGCCAGGCGTGTATCAGAATTGGCGGCTTTGTCATGCAAAAGCCCTTATCTGATTTTTTTATATGGATAGGGCGGAATTGAGGACTCGTTCCCAATTCCTTCCTAAGGTGGTATCAGTTTTTCATGTGAACCAACCTATTGTGGTGCCTGCGGCTACTTGGGACTTGGAAGATTCCAAGTTACTGGACGTAGTCAGGGCCCTGAAAAAATAGGATTTTGGTACTTACCAGGTAAATCCTTTTCTTTGAATCCATAGGGGGCACTGGAGTACTCTTGGGATATGGACGGCCTCCACAGGAAGTAGGCACTGAATAAATTAATTTTGAAACTACACCTCCCCTCCATATCCCTGAGTATCTCAGTGTTTTTTACTGAGCTGAACAGGAGCGATAGAGAGGTTGACAGTGTAGAATTACATATAACATAACGGACAACAATAAAGTTGACACAACATTACTGACAACTAAACAGTTGACACCATAACCGATTAGAACTTGTTAATCTGAACCAGTCGGTGAAAATGTGTTACCATAAGATCTACTGAACCTACCCCAAACCAGGTAAACTGCTCTGGGTGGGCGTCCAGTGCCCCCTATGGATTCAAAGAAAAGGATTTACCTGGTAAGTACCAAAATCCTATTTTCTTTTTCATCCACTAGGGGTCACTGGAGTACTCTTGGGACGTACCAAAGTTTCCCCCGTGGGCGGGAGAGCTGTTTGGCACCTGTAACACTAGGCGGCCAAAGCTAGATGCTGATGCCGCCAACGCATCAAACTTGTAGAGGTGCACAAACGTGTGCCCCGAAGACCATGTAGCCGCCCGGCAAAGCTGTGTCGTAGAAGCTCCACGACTCGCTGCCCATGATGTTCCCACAGCCCGTGTGGAATGAGCTGTTACTGATGTAGGCGGCTGTAACCTAGCATGAAGGTAAGCCTGACGTATGGTCAGTTTAATCCAACTGGATAAGGTCTGCCTAGAAGCTGGCCAACTCATCTTGGCAGCATCATAGAGAGCAAACAACGTATCCGTCTTACGAACGGTTGACGTTCGGGATACATAAATGCGTAATGCGCGTACCACATCCAACCTACCAGAGTCTCCTGTAACACAGGAACTACTATTGGTTGATTGATGTGAAAAGATGACACTACCTTTGGTAGAAAAGCGGAATTCGTCCGGAGTGCCGCTCTGTCATCATGAAACACTAAACACGGTGGCTTGCACGACAAAGCACCCAAATCTGAAACACACCTTGCTGACGCTAAGGCTAAAAGAAAAATTGTTTTCCCAATTGAGAAATTTAATATCCACTTGTTGTAAGGGTTCATAATAAAAAGACTGTAAGAAATCTAAAAACCAGATTCAAGTCTTATGGCGCAGTAGGTGGAGTGAATGGAGGCTGAATTCTGAGGACACCCTGCATAAAAGGTGTGAATTGACGGCAATAGGGCCCATCTACTATGAAAATAAATGGACAACGCCGATATCTGCACTTTAAGTGTGGATAAACTCAGACCTCTACCTAACCCCATCTGTAGAAATAACAAAAGACGGGATAACTTAAAAGATGATGTCGGAAACTTCTGCGCTTCACACCAACCTATATAGGCACGCCAAATTTTGTAATAATGAGCTCCCGTAACCGGCTTCCTAGCTCGTAACATGGTTGGTATAACCGATTCTGGAATGCCCTCTCTTCTTACGAGGGCTGTCTCAACAGCCACCCCGTCAAACGCGGCCGCGCTAAATCGGGGTTTAGGAACGGACCCTGCTGTAACAGGTCAGAACGTAGTGGGAGCGGCCAAAGACCGAGGAGATCCGGGAACCAAGCTCTCCGAGGCCAAAGAAGCGCCACTAGTATAACTGTGACGGACTCTCCTTTGATCCGTTTTAGCCACAGAGGGAGCAGTGGAAACGGTGGAAACAGATACACGAGACTGTATGGCCACGTGATTGTGAGAGCATCCACCGCCACTGCCTTTGGATCTCTCGTTCTGGACACGACCTGGGGCGTTTGATGATTGTGGCGAGATGCCATCAGGTCCATCTGCGGGTAACTCCATTTCTGGACCAGCATGTGAAATACTTCTGGATTTAATGCCCATTCTCCTGGATGAAAATTCAGACGGCTGAGATAATCCGCCTCCCAGTTGTCCACTCCCGGAATGACTACTGCCGACAATATCATTTGGTGATACTCGGCCCAATAGAGGATTGAAGCTACTTCCCGCATTGCCATACGGCTTTTCGTTCCTTCTTGTTTGTTGATGTAAGCGACCGCCGTCGCATTGTCTGACTGCACCTGAACAGCCTGAGCCTGCAGCCTGTGCACTGCTTGTCGTAGCGCATTGTAAATTGCCCGGAGTTCCAGGACATTCATAGACAGCAATCTTTCGTGAACCGCCCAGAGACCCTGGAGCTGATAATTTTGAACTACAGCTCCCCAATCTCTGAGACTCGCGTCCGCCGTGAGAATTATCCAATTCCAGGCACCGAACCGTTTCCCTGCGGTTAGATTCTGTACTTTGAGCCACCAGAGTAGAGACACTCTGGCCCTTGGAGACAACCTCACTCTGCGGTAAATCTGCAGATGCGAGCCCGACCACTGTGCGAGCACATCCAATTGAAAAGGACGTGAGTGAAGTCCTCCGAACTGAAGCGCTTCGAAAGCCACCACTATTGTGTCTAATAGGCGAATGCACAAATGAACCGAGACTGTGCGTGGCTTGAGCACTAACTGTACCAGTGGCGGATCTAGACTTAACTTTTAGGGGGGGCGGTTTAAGAATTATAACTCCTCCCCCTAATCATAGCCCCTCCCACTTAGTAATACCCTTCCCGTTCGCTTCTAAAATTTCCTATTGTTGCCATTACTAATAAAATGTTGCCAGTTAGTGGAGAGAACCCTGCGCACTGGTGATACAGACTGGCGAATCGCCATTCCTTCCATCAGAGGTGGTAGAGGCTAAGACACTAGGGCAATTTAAATATGCATGGGATAGACATAAGGATATTCTTACAAAGAAATAAGGATCACATAAGGTTAGAGATAAAAATAATGTAAAAAAAAAAAAGGGGCAGACTAGATGGGCCAAGTGGTTCTTATCTGCCGACAAATACTGTTTCAACAGCACACAGATTGAGCCGAAATTCACATTATAGCACACTGAATGAGCCGAAATTCACATCATAGCACACTGAATGAGCCGAAATTCACATCGTAGCACACTGAATGAGCTGAAATTCACATTGTAGCACACTGAATGAGCCGAAATTCACATCGTAGCACACTGAATGAGCCAAAATTCACATTATAGCAAGCAGAATGAGCCAAAATTCACATTATAGCACACTGAATGAGCCGAAATTCACATTATAGCACACTGAATGAGCCAAAATTCACTTTATAGCACGCAGAATGAGCCAAAATTCACATTATAGCATGCTGAATGAGCCAAAATTCACAATATAGCAAGCAGAATGAGCCAAAATTCACATTATAGCACGCTGAATGAGCCGAAATTCACAATATAGCAAGCAGAATGAGCCAAAATTCACAATATAGCACGCAGAATGAGCCAAAATTCACATTATAGCATGCTGAATGAGCCAAAATTCACAATATAGCAAGCAGAATGAGCCAAAATTCACATTATAGAACGCTGAATGAGCCAAAATTCACAATATAGCACACTGAATTAGGCAAAATAATGCAGGGACTTAATGCAGGGAGAAGAGGGGGGACACAGGGGACACAGGGGACACCACCCCCCCCCCACCACCACACAGACACACACACACGAGACACCTACTCATAGATGGCACACACTGGAGGCCGGGTCCCGCCGCGTTATTGGGAACTGGAGGAGAGCGGTGCAGCTCGGTGGGGGACGAGGAGAGAGCGAGCGTCCTAACGCGCGTACAGGGAGGAGGGGGCGTGGTCAGAACAGAAGCTGCTGTACGCGCGTGAGGAGGCTCTCTCTCTCCTCGTCCCCCGCCGCGCTGCACCGTTCTCCACCAGTTCCCAATACCGCGGCGGGACCCGGCCTCCATCCCGGTGGCGGTATATCTAGGGGGGGCGTTCGCCCTAATCGCCCCCCGCTAAATCCACCACTGAACTGTGCCAGATGACGAATGACCTGTACTTTCTGTTCGGGTAGGTAAATTCTTTGATTTACCGTATCGAGAATCATGCCTAGGAATTGAAGTCGTTGAGACGGAATCATTCAGGAATTCGCGTAGACAATGGTAGGAAATCAGATTCCCCCCCCCCCACTTGGTCTGCGATCTATCTCGTTTGGAATCCGACTCCGCCTGTTAGGAACGTAGCCAAAGTGGACGTTATGCGCCTCTAGCGAAGCTGAAAACGCAAGAACCAACTGCCAACGTCCAAAGAAGCTGTAGGTAGCAAGAAGTGTAAGGTGGTCTTTATTTAGGGCAACCCTGAACTGGAGTGCCCTGCCACTACTGCCTTGTTATCTCAAAAACCCTTACCAAAGCAGGGCGAAGCAACAGCCCTACTGCTGTGTAGGGTACACTCCGATAGGTAGTAAAACACCCAATAATTGTAATTGTCTCTCATTGGAAATCGTTCAGCCTTCGCTGAGAACCTGACGTACTGGCCCGGTGCTATGAGGGCTGGCGGCAAATCGACCGCAACAATCTAACTGAAACAAAAAAAAAAAATTATTTTATTTTAATTTTTTTTCCCTCAGGCAGTACATGCCCCCGCATTCCCCCAAAAGAGGACCGGTAAGGGTCTGTCTGTGCAGTTTTTACGCAGAGCACTAACCACTATACGATCACGACAACTTAAACGAGCCAGGTAGGAGACGAACCTACAATCTTGTTATCTATAGTCAGGTGCGTTATACATTGCGCCACTGGCCCAGATTCGTATTTGTCCGACACACTGTGTGACCGACTTTGCAGCGAAGCTGCTTGTTTGACTATGCATTAGACTTAGTGATCATGTACTCCAACCAGTAAGTACACCACGGAAGTAACGTGTGTATTAACCTGCATTACCGTGCATGTGGTTACCAGCAATAGTGAATCTTCCTGTAGAGTCATGCTGTACAAAAAAAACAATTAATAAATTAAACTCCTAACAACACCCCGCTCCTCCAGATGCTAAGTGTTGTAGAGCAGCAACCTCCGGGAAAGAACCAGGAAGTAACGTTAAAAGAAAATGGTGTCCTACCATGTTTTTTTTTTGTTGTTTTTTTTTTTAACACCTGTTAAACCAGGATCTGAACCAGTGTCCATGCAATCACAATGTTCACTGTGGCCGGAAAGCCTAACCACTTAGCTACAGAGTCACCTGTAAAAACAATAAGCAAAGCTGCTGCAGATGAGGCCTGAACTCACCATGTTTGCCGTGCTGAACAGATACTGTTTAATAAGCACTGTGTGCTGACCAATTAGTCTTGCTTACTGCAAAATAGATTTTTAATGTCAGCATATTATATATATATATATATATATATATCTACACATACATACAACAATGTATATTCACACATACTCAGACCTTAATAAATATATATATATTCCATATATGCATACATACACATATATATTATATACCCATATACAAAAATCCAGATATATCCTGATACAGAGGTATAATACATTTTTTAGAAGTCTGAAACTAAATGTGACCTCACACAGGCTTAAAACCTGAGATGACTGCTGCTTAACCACAGTTTAGTTAATGGGCCCTATCTAGTGGCCGGCGCTGGGAGCGCGCTCTTGGGAGCAGCCTCTGGAGAGCTATCCTGACTGTTAAACCTATGGTAGGTTTATATTGATAGTGTAAGCCCCAATTGAGCTATTTTTAACAGTTTGAACTAGCATGTATTAGTATGCAATCTAGTTGGATCACCAGTTTCCCCCAGATGGCAAAACACTATGCAACATTGCTTAGCTTCCAAGCTCAGATGAGTTTGGGCGTATCCAGAGTGGTGTGGCTGTAGATTAAAAATACCTACAGCACCTTGTACTCCCAGGTGGCTAATCAGGCCCAACACTGCTTAGCTTCCAAAATCAGATGAGATTGGGCGTTTCCAGTGTGGTGTGGCCAAGTGAATTAAGCCAAAGCTGCTGCAGGCTTTGCAGTGCTCCACAGATGCTGTTTTATAAGCACCATGTGCTGACCAATTGATATAACATATCTTACTTTACAACAGTGAACAAAGCCAGTATTTGGCTGCCACAGCCATGATTCAGATTTGCAGTCTTTAGGATCATTATAAACAGTTTATGAAATAAATAATTAGTAAGTGTATACCCATGTTTTAGACATGGCAGGGAAACTGCTTATTAGTAATTGCTGGTGTCTTACTAATGCAGACAGACAATACAAAAAAACAAAAAACAAAGACAGACAACTTGCACGACTCAGTAAATAGCACTAAGGTGTCTCTATAAATATATATCTGGCCAAGTGCAGTGCACGCCAGCAATATGCCTGATCCCAAATTCCCCTTAACACCCCTGCGCCTTCAATGGAGGAGAGATGTAACACAGGAAATTCTGGAAATACAACAGGAAAACAACAGGGAGCATGGTTAATATGTCCCCATGCTCACAGTATAACACAAAGTGCCGACTTATAATTATGTAGGCAGATTTAATAAACATCTTATGTTGCACTCAAACCTGCACATGTAACTCGTATCCTGTTTAAACAAAGACTTCATAGCCTATTGTAATACATATGCAGCGCTGCTGTATTCCCTTTATCAATAAGAGTTGAATCATGATCTTTTATCCAGTGACCCTGACATTTCTGTGTGCAGGGAACATCACTGTGGCAGCAAAGTTACTCATGGAGCGGCCTATGCATAAAACCATGTGGCTGACGCAGCTCAGAGCGGCGGGGGACCACACACACACACACACACACACACACACACACAGTATCCCACACAGTGGGGCGGCAGCGTGAGCTGACCGCCCCGTTCAACATACCTGGACCCTGTGGTGAGGGCTATGACGGGGCTTCTCTGTAAGTTCCGTCCAGCCTTTACTGCAGGTTTTAGTCCTGCACGTGGTAGTGAGGGAGCTCTTTTTAGAGAGGTCCGACACCCACAGCTGCTAAAGCAGCCTTCACTATCCCGGACCCACGCCTATTGGAAGGGGGGAAGGGATGTGGTAAATCGTTGAAAAAAGAAAAAACTTAGAAAAAATTCCAATGAAATGTGGACCTCTGTGGCAGCAAAGCCACAAGCCTACTAACTGTGTCGAGCACAGAAAAAACACTGAGGTACTCAGGGATATGGAGGGGAGGTGTAGTTTCAAAATTAATTTTATTCAGTGCCTACTTCCTGTGGAGGCCGTCCATATCCCAAGAGTACTCCAGTGACCCCTAGTGGATGAAAAAGAAATATATGTTTCCAGGACGGCTGGAGTCAGGAAAACTGACTCGCTATTTATCCTGCATGCACCCAACAAGCTGGGTGCTCCTGTTTCTAAGCAGACTATTGCTCGCTGGATCTGTAGCACGATTCAACTTGCACATTCTGCGGCTGGACTGCCGCACCCTAAATCTGTAAAAGCCCATTCCACGAGGAAAGTGGGCTCTGCTTGGGCGGCTGCCCGAGGGGTCTCGGCTTTACAAATTTGCTGAGCTGTTACTTGATCGGGTTCAAACACTTTTGCAAGAGTCTACAAGTTTGATACCCTGGCTGAGGAGGACCTAGAGTTTGCTCATTCGGTGCTGCAGAGTTATCCGCACTCTCCCGCCCGTTTGGGAGCTTTGGTATAATCCCCATGGTCCTTACGGAGTCCCAGCATCCACTTAGGACGTCAGAGAAAATAAGATTTTACTCACCGGTAAATCTATTTCTCGTAGTCCGTAGTGGATGCTGGGCGCCCATCCCAAGTGCGGATTGTCTGCATTACTTGTATATAGTTATTGCCTAACTAGAGGGTTATTGTTGAGCCATCTGTTGTGAGGCTCAGTTATATTTCATACTGTTAACTGGGTATAGTATCACGAGTTATACGGTGTGATTGGTGTGGCTGGTATGAGTCTTACCCGGGATTCAAAATCCTTCCTTATTGTGTCAGCTCTTCCGGGCACAGTATCCTAACTGAGGTCTGGAGGAGGGTCATAGTGGGAGGAGCCAGTGCACACCAGGTAGTCCTAAAGCTTTCTTTAGTTGTGCCCAGTCTCCTGCGGAGCCGCTATTCCCCATGGTCCTTACGGAGTCCCAGCATCCACTACGGAGTACGAGAAATAGATTTACCAGTGAGTAAAATCTTATTTTCTCTAGCATACATAAGGGATACTGGGGACAGATTAATAAGATGGGGATGTCCCAAAGCTTCCAGAATGGGCGGGAACGGGGAGACATCTGCAGCACCGCCTGCCCAAACTGGGTATCCTCTTTGGCCAGGGTATCAAACTTTTAGAACTTCACAAAGGTGTTCTTCCCCGACCAGGTAGCAGCTCGACATAGTTGTAGGGCCGAGACTCCACAGGCAGCTGCCCAGGAAGAGAAATACACAAATGAAGTGCACTGTCAGCGGCAGCCTGTACTGGGAAGGTCAATTCCCAAAAATAATATGGATAAAAAGAAAGATAGGTACTGGCGCCGGCTGAGATCGAATATGAGATAAATAACTCAATTAGTGAAATTTAAAAATTGTTATATTTAATAAACATTCATGAAAAAGAGGATATCTCACTCCTCTATAATAAAACACAAGCAATTGCTGTACAATACACTTTGTAGGATCCCACTGTATTAACCCTTTTAGAGGTAAAGTCCACAATTGCTGGCTAGGACACTATTCCACATTTGCCCACAAGTTCAATTAGGTATAGGTGATTTACCAGACTGGATTCCAGATAAGTCCCCTAGGTCTCTTTTGCAGTGGAGAACCAGATGGCAAGAGGGGATGAGTCCAGGTCAAATAAGGAACTTGTGTCGGAATTTCATCCTAGTGGAAGCTGTCCATGTTACAACAATGTTTAGTCAGTTCTATCTAACTATTATGTTTAGACTATTAGTATGAGGCAGCGGATATATGAATAATGAATCTTAGAGAGTTACATTTCTGCTCAGTGGATAGTAAGATTGTAAACTTACAAGCAATGCAGCATTAGTTGTCAGAGTCACTTGAGAACTTATAAGAAGTAGAAAGCACTGCCTCAAGTTAAGATAAACTTACTGGGTTTCCATGCTAAATGTGTCAGTGTTACCAAGCACCTGTGATACAACTGCAATAAATGTTTCCAAATTAATGACTAACCAGCTCTATCCAGTCACCATGTGCAGTGAATATTACAACCATTACTAGGAGACAGTGGATAGATGATTACTGAATTATAGAAAGTAACATCTCTGCTGATTATATAACAACATAGTGAATTAATGAATAATGCAGCAGTGGCTGTAAAAATCCCTTAACACATATAGGGAGCAGAAGACATTGTTTCAAGCTCAGAAAGACACATTCCATCTTTATATGTTAAACTTGGTAGTATTATCAAAACACCATTGATACAACTGAGCAGACGCAATTGCAACAAATGTTTCTAAATGAACTCTCCAAGTCAGTTAGTGATTACATAGAGGTAATTGTGATATAATGTGGCAGCTATGAACATAATAATGTGTTAACATTAATATCTAATGCTGCTTGGGAAATGTACTATTATTAGGTGGTACATACCAAGGTAATAAAATCTTCATTCAATTCGTCGCTATCTATATACATTTAATGAAGGTTTTTCCTTTTCAATAATTATATAAGATGTTCAATGGTGATGCACAATCTGTGAAGTTATATACTGACGTTTAAGTAGGTGTCACTAATTCCTAAAAACTCTGAATACCTAATTCTTATAGCTGATTGACATATATTCTATTATCAGCGATACAGTCCTTAACAAATGAAGATGCTCTCCTTCTAAGGACATATCAATGTGAATACCTAATAGATTGTTACAGATTTGGCCTAATATAAACAACTGAGGGAAAGATGTATCCCCTTATAATATATTAGACATCATAACAACAGTAATACAATAAAGGATTCCCCTTCTTAATGAATCGTTTGAATGCTTGATGATGGTGTATAATTTAATAGTCTGGTTATATATTGATATACAGTAAGGTGTCACTAATCCTTTATAATGAGGATGCCTTCTCCTCTAGGGATAATAATATTGTGAACACCTAACTATTATAACCAACTGTCATATACCCAACCACGAATAACACCAAGCATTTGGAAGGTAATGAATCAAATTAATTGAGCAGGTATCACCAGCCCTTATGAATGAAGGTGTTCTCCTTCAAGGGACAACAATGGTGTGATTACCTAAACATTATAAGAGAGCGTTACATATGTTATTGATTATAAACAATTGAGGAAGATATTCATCCCCTCAGAGTGTATTATATATCTATATTGAATTTATAGCATCACCTTTGTATTCTACACTTTATTATATATCTGATCCAATTAGATATTGGGACGAATATTCTGTTACATTTAAGTTGAAATCAAACAGCTCATATTGAAATCATATTTAAGACACCGCCACAATTAACATCTATATTCTCTAAATGCCTCTTTCAGGAATTTAATGATGACTAAACACATGAATGAATATTGATCCCATTATGGAATAATAGATTATACATATTTGGACATTAGAATAAGACACGTGGACACACATTTTAATCTTTAAATCACCTTTATTTCATTGCACTTTGTATGTTTTGTCTGTCACAATTTTAACCTCTATGTTTTGCTTATACTCATGGTCATGTGTAAGTAATGTACACCAGTTTTAAACAGATACCAATAAAAGTTAAATTTTAATAAAATATAGAAGGATTCAAGGACTTCAGATTCAGAATGGGTCTCATAGACCCGTCTGATTTGGTACTACGGACAGACTGGAGTAGTAACCCTGTCCTTGTTGTAGTAGGGGCACTGGAACAATGGCCTGGGACTGGACCAACTTGTTTATGGCCAGTAGTAGCGTACCACGCATATTTTCCAAAGCTGGTAAGCTTGATCTGAAAAATTGTTGGGGAGGAGCATCGTCGAACTCCAGCTTGTAACCCTGAGAGATAAGGTCCCTTACCCAAGTATCTTGGCAGGAACCGTCCCAGATGTGGCTGTAGCGACGTAACCGAGCTCCCACGAGATTTCCTCGAGGTAGGAGGGCACCGTCATGCCGAAGACTTTGCGGCAGTAGAACTGGTGTTCTGGTCCTGAGATCCGGCAACGGCTGGTTTCTTAGGTTTTCCTCTGGAGCCTCTAGCTGCGTTGGAGGTCCCACTGGCCCTAGATCTAAATCTGGAAGACCGAAAGGACTGAGTAGACGGTCCCGGGTAGGTACGTCTAACAGGTGGAGCCCCCGAAGGGAGAAACATGGATTTCCCAGCAGTAGCTTTGGAAATCCATGCATCCAATTCACCTTCAAAGAGCCATTCACCTGTGACGGGAAGAGATTCCACATTACGTTTGGAGTCAGCATCAGTAATCCACTGATGCAACCATATGGCTCTGCGCGCACACAGCGCCATAGCCGTGGTCCTAGCATTAATATTGCCAATCTCTTTAAGGGAGTCACAGAGGACTCTTGCCATGTCCTGAATGTGATTCTGGAAAGTAACAGTATTAACTATGGTGACCTTCCTTAACTTGATTAGCCCAGGAATGAATTGCATGTGTCATCCAGCAAGGAGCAATGACCGGCCTTTGAGCAACACTTGCAGCAATGTAAATAGATTTTAGAGTGGTCTCAATTTTCCTATCTGCCAGGTCCTTTACTGTAAAGGAGCCCGGAGCATGGAGTACTGCCTTTTTAGAAAGGCGAGAGACTGAGACGTCTACTGCTGGAGACTCTTCCCAGAATTTTCTGCCTTCAGGGGCAATGGGGAATGTATGAAAAAACCGCTTTAACACCTGATATTTTTTATCTGGATTCTTCCAGTCTAATTTAAATGTCATTCAATTCCTTGGAATCAGGAAATGTGACTGTCAGTTTGTCTTGTGGTGGGAAAAATGACTGCTGAGTATTAGCATCCTCCAGGGGGAGCTTTAACACATCCCTAATAGCCAATATGAGGGGTGGAATACACACTTATGGGGTCCACATCATTCTGTATATCATCATCAGTATCTGAGAGGAGTGAAGGTAGAGTACGTTTTTTGTATACCTGAAGCAGACAGGGAGGGGGGATATTTAGCAGTTAGGCTAGCCACTGCTTGTTGCAGTTCCTGAGTCTTATTGGCATTTGCAGTGAGTTGAGATGACATATCAGACATCATAGTTTTGATAGCCCCCAACCAGGAGGGCTCTGGATTCTCTCCCACATTGATATCAGCATTCTGAGATGACCAACTACATTGTTCACATGATACTGAGCAGTGGCGTAAGTTCATACCAAGTGCCCGGAGGCGATATAAATGGTGGTGCCCCCCTCCCCACAGCACTGGTGACCCCCACATGTTACTGACAGCGGCGTATCTAGAGAGGAGGAGACCCATGTGCAGTGTCCGTGTGTGGTCCCCCGGCAGCGCTCTAAGCATTAGAGTCTACAGCGCATGCAAAGGTCCCTGAAAAAATGTTGCGACGGACAATTTTTCAAAGACCTGCGCATGCGCTGTAGACTCTGGCACTGTTCCAGAGTCTCTAGTGCTAAGAGCACTAACAGTGGCGTTGCCGGCTATAAGAGAGGAAGGGGCCACCAGAAAGGTAAGTATAGAAGAAATGGGTGCAGAGGGTGCGGTGTGGCCCCCCTCTGGACCCAGGGGCTGGTGTGCCCCGCACACAATTCACCCATTACAGATACGCCACTGGCTACTGACAGCATTGGTCACCCCCATATTCTACCAACAGCATCAGTGACCCTCAGATACTACAAACAGCATTACTGACCCTCAGATACTACAGACAGCATTAGTGACCCCAAGATACTACAGACAGCATCAATGACCCCCAGACAAGACAGACAGCATCTGTGACCCCCAGCTACAACAGACAGCATCATTGACCCCCAGATACCACAGACAGCATCAGTGATGGGTTGGGTATGGATCACCGGTTGCCGGGATCATAACTACATACCTCAGTGACCCCCAGATACTACAGACATATTCATCTGTGTGGGGTTTCCTCACTGGACTTGTGATCGCCCCCTGCAGGCATTATGGTGGCCGGGATCCTGGCATCGGAATGCTGACTACCAAGATCCCGGCCGCCAGTCACCCATACACAACATGTGGCAGATTGTGTGAGGTTATAGCCTGTGAGAAGGGGTAGAGGGGGTGGGATGACAGGCTGTGACTGTGAGGCAAAGGTTTTGGGGTTATGGGCTGTCAACAGGGGACAGGGGTGAGTATATTTTTGATCATGGGTGCCGGGTTGTGACTGTGAGGTAGAGGTTTTGGGGTGAGAGGCTTTGACTGGGGGCCCAAAAAGTGTGGGGTAATGGGCTGTCTGATTGGGGACAATGGGTGTGGGTGACGGGCTGTGACCAGGGGACAGAGAAATTGGTGGATGCTGACTATAGCCAGGGACAAATGATGTGAATGGAGGGGAGAAAGGCATGGAAAAAATACTATAAAAAAGCCAATTTAACCCCTCCACAGATAAAAAAAATACTGTATACTCATCATTAGGGGTGATGGGGGATATAAGGTGACATACACACATAGGTAGAGGGTGTACAGGTTGTTATATATGGGGGGATTGGGGGCACAGGGTGTCACACAAACAGGTGTAGGTGGTGTAAACTGTGTCATACATGGGGGTATGGGAGTACAACATTTCACCAAATCACAGGGTAGGAGGGTACAGGGTAACAAACACAAACTTAGCGGGTACAGAGTGTCAAACACCGGGGCGAGAGGGAGGACTAGTGGGCACAAGGTGTCACACACAGGCATAGGGGGGTTCAGGGGGTCACTCACACACACAGTGGTAGGGGTACAGGGCAGTAACACACAGGGGTGGGGGGATAGGTGGGTACAGGACTAACCAGTCACTCACCATGCTGTGTACAATCCCAGCCTTGCAAAGGGTGAGCTGCATGGTGTCATTGAGGGAGGCCCACAGAACCATGTGCAGGTTGAAGAGTAGGCCATCAGCAGGAGGATCCACCCTGGACGCGGAGCTCACCAAATGCTGTCCCATGCTGCCGCCTGGCCGGAAGTGTGAGGAGGAGTTGAGGACATGGGAGGCCGACCTCTGCTTCACTGCAGCTGCTGGAGGAGGGAGGGTGTCGGGGCTGCTTAGGAAGAGGACGGCAGCTTAGCGATCTGTCCTGCTGGTAGCCACCCGAAAGGAGCAGCATGTTTATTCAGTATATGCCAGCCGAGCCTCGCTCAGTACCTGCGCTGGCGCCAGCACTCCCTCCAGCTGCAGAGCTGTCCTACCAGTGGCTGCCCGATCTCATCTGAGATGGACAGCTGAAATAATTGCAGAGCTGCTGGCAGGTGCCACTGCCCCACGGACCACCATCACTCTAAGCAGAGCCGGATCCTAGGCAGTGCAAATACTGTACTTAGTTTGCCTACGCCCTGCTCTGCTGGCGACGGGATCCCGGAACTCTGCTGCTGTGAGACAGCAGCAGCGGCAGGTGCGCTATATGGTCAGCGCCGGTTACACACACAGAAGTTGTAGATGGATTCACCTATGGATTCATCTATAACCTCAGTGCCTGCTTGTCTGTGCCGCCACTGCCCCTCTGATGGCAAACGCCCGGCGGCAAATGTCTCCTTTGCCTCCGGGAGTTACGCCACTGCCCATGCTGCCGCCTGGCCGGAAGTGTGAGGAGGAGTTGAGGACATGGGAGGCCGACCTCTGCTTCACTGCAGCTGTTGGAGGAGGGAGGGTGTCGGGGCTGCTTAGGAAGAGGACGGCAGCTTAGCGATCTGTCCTGCTGGCAGCCACCCGAAAGGAGCAGCATGTTTATTCAGTATATGCCAGCCGAGCCTCGCTCAGTACCTGCGCTGGCGCCAGCACTCCCTCCAGCTGCAGAGCTGTCCTACCAGTGGCTGCCCGATCTCATCTGAGATGGACAGCTGAAATAATTGCAGAGCTGCTGGCAGGTGCCACTGCCCCATGGACCACCATCACTCTAAGCAGAGCCGGATCCTAGGCAGTGCAAATACTGTACTTAGTTTGCCTACGCCCTGCTCTGCTGGCGACAGGATCCCGGAACTCTGCTGCTGCAGCAGCGGCAGGTGCGCTATATGGTCAGCGCCGGTTACACACACAGAAGTTGTAGATGGATTCACCTATGGATTCATCTATAACCTCAGTGCCTGCTCGTCTGTGCCGCCACTGCCCCTCTGATGGCAAACGCCCGGCGGCAAATGTCTCCTTTGCCTCCGGGAGTTACGCCACTGATACTGAGCCAGATGAACTAGGAGAGAATCTAGCATTACATACACTGCATAACTGCTGTCTGACCATTGTGACACAGAAAAAACAGGAATAATACACACAAACACAACACAGATATATATATATATACACACACATACATACATACATACATACATATATATATATACATATATATATATATATACATACATACATACATATAATTACAAGCCTGCCCTATTGCATGTGAAAGGAGACACAGGAGAGAGGTGCCCAGTGCACCCAACGCTGCACAGGCCCAGTGATGCTGTTTTGTGTAAACAGTGAGACTGTAATATGAAAAATCCCTCAGAGGGATGTTACTTGTGTACAAATATAGCGGCTCTCCCCTTCTACAGCCGATACCAGCAATCCAGGGATTGATATGCAGGAGCTGTTGAGGCTGCTGCTGCTATGCAGAGGAAGGCGCCAAAATGCAGCTGAGCCCACTCTCACCATGGTGCCGGAGCTACCGTTGAATATTTATACTAGCCATGTCTCCCAACGTATGTAGCCTTACATAAATGCTTGGTACAACTGATATTAGCCAGTCTCACGCAAGGGCTACAGCGGGTCCCCACCAGGAGGGACCCGTACTCCTCACCCACGCTTCAGCCACACATTAAACTGGGGGACCCCCCTAGCGGGACCCCCGGTTTGTACTCACCACCGATGATCACCTTCAGGCAGCGTTAGGGGTGTGCAGCATGCTGCTGCTGCAACAGCCAAGGCGCCATGCCCCGCTGAACAAACAGCCCCTCAGGACAGTGGTCCTGCAGCGGGGAAGCGGCTCTGCACCTCAAGATGCTGGTGACTGTTTCCGTCCCCTTCCCCCCAACTCCCACGGTGCAGGTATGCTGTTGCCCAAACAGCATACCGAAATAAATAAAACTTTAAAAGAAATTGAAGAAAAAAAAACTCTGGAGTTTGCAGAGTGTGCATCCTCTCCTGAGGGCACTTTTTTCTAAACTGAGCTGTAGGAGGCATAGAGGGGGAGGAGCCAGCACACCCAGTTGAAGAAATGTAAAGTGCACTGGCTCCTTTGTACCAGTCTATACCCCAACGTACTAATCTGTCCCCAATACCCCGTATTGATGCTAGAGAAAATAAAGGATTGACTTTAATAAGATTGATTTATGTATGAATATATATATAAGGACAAAAAGATAATCACATCATTAAAAAATCTTGTCTTTGCAGAATTCCCCAAAACATGTCACTTCTGTGACACCCGCTTGATGAAGACTCCACTCTCCTGAATGGAGAACGTGTCCGCCGAGGAAGTCTGCTTCCCAGTTGTCCACTCTTGGAACGAACGTCTCTGACAGAGCGCGTAAATGTTTTCGTCGCTCAGCGGAAAATCTTTCTGGCTTCTGCCATTTCTTCTTCGGTGTTTATAGAAAACAGATATAAACGGCCCTTAACTCTAGACAGTTAATGGGATGACCAGTATCCTAACTTGACACTCGTCCTTGGGAAGAACCACGCCGCCGCCACGGGAGTGATATTCTGGTCTTGAAATCATGATTATCCCAGATGGAAACCGGACCACTCGTCCACCAAACCTGTTAAAACTCTGGCATGCAAGCTGGCCACTGAATGGCCTCGTAGGCTACAACCCCATTCAAGTAACTGAATGTATTGATGGATTGACACTGTTGCAGGTCTGACCAGCCTCTGAATCCTCAGAGCTCTTTCCACTGGAAGAAATTAATATTGGCCAGGGAGAATGCAAGGTTTTTCACCATTTTGCTTCATGAGCTCTCCGTACTCTGGAGAGCGAACCAATACAGAATACTTCTGACTCCTTACCCTTGAAGGAAAAACCCCTCATACCGCCATCACTCTGGCGAAATGCCAATCCTGAATCGGAACCTCATGTAAGCCTAACGCGGAAGAAACCGTAATTAGACCTCCTTTCTCCTTTTTCAGAGTGGAGAAACCTGCCATGAGAGATTCCCTCATGGATCTTGAGTAGGAATTTTGAGATTTCAGATATAGGATTCGAAAGGGCTCGAACCGTCCGGCCTTGGAAAGACAAAAAAGCTTGAAGAACAGCTTCTTATTTTTTTTTTTGTGTGTGACCGGGACAGCAGGACAATGACCTGATCCTGACACAACTCTCGTATTGTGTCACATACTACCTCCCTGTCCGGAGGAGACTCTGTAAGGTCTATTTGAAATTTCTTTTGAGGGGAAACGTCTGGATCACTCCCGTATGCTCCCCTAGGGATGCTATCCTTAACTCACTGGTCCATGTCCTTTCCAGGCTGACTGAAGAGTTTCAGACGCGGACCCACCAGTGTGGGCTCCTGCAAGATAGCCCCAACGTCCTGCGGTGGACCTGGCAGAAACATAGGATGAATTCTGCTCCTGTGAACCTGAAGACAAGGTAGCTGACCTCTTACCTCCTTTCACCCTCCTTTTCCTGCAAAGAAAAGGGGAATCCTTATCCATTCGGTCGAAATGACTGCATCCTTCAAGAATGCGTCATTCACCTTAGTGAGGTAACATAGGGCAAGAAGGTAGACTTACCAGTGGCATCCGCCGCGAGCATATTATAATTATAATAATAATAATAGTAATTTTATTTATATATCGCTCTTTCTCCAATAGGAATCAAGGCGCTTAACAGATACAGTACATAGCATAATATAGTACAGAAAATAATGAAGTACATTTTCATAAAATACAGAAGCATGAAGATACTAAAAGGGACATTATGGAAATGCTTGAGTAAACATGAAAGTCTTGAGTCTACTTTTGAAGGATTCTATAGTTGGGGCCTCTCGCACTGTGCGGGGAAGTGAGTTCCATAGAGTCGGAGCCGCATGACTAAAAGCTCGACCCCAGATGAGTTACGGGAGATTCTAGGTACTGCTAAAAGTCTTTCATCTACAGATCGCAGTGATCGAGTGCGGCAGTATGGGGTCAGCAGCTGCTTTCGGTACCTTGGGCCCTGGTCATGTAATGCTTTGAAACTCAGTAAGCCAATCTTGAAGATGATTCGCCATCTTACAGGCAGCCAGTGAAGAGAGTAAAGTATGGGTGTTATGTGGCTAGAATGGGGCTGGTTGGTTAACAGCCTGGCAGCTGTGTTTTGCACCAGCTGTAAGCGTTGCAATTCTTTTGCTGGGAGACGAAAGTAGAGGGCATTACAGTAGTCTAATCGAGATGATACAAATGCATGTATGACTTTTGGCATATCAACTGATGGAATTAAGTGCTTGATTCTGGCTATGTTCCTCAGGTGAAAGAATGAGGATTTGATTGTGGCTGATATCTGATGTTTAAGTGTCAAGCCACCATCCAGGACAACACCAAGATTCCGCACACGATCACTGGTCTGTAATTCTGAATCCCCGAGTGTAAGTCCAGTTGGTTGGCTATGCTGCAGTCTTGTCCTTTGATGTTGCGGTCGTATCATAAGGACCTCTGTTTTATCCGGGTTCAGTCGCAGCCAACTGGCGCTCATCCACTCCTGTAGCTCAGCTAGACAGCCATTTAGGGTTGCTATTGGGTTATCAGTGCCCGGAGCAAAGGACAAGTACAGTTGTGTATCATCTGCATACCAGTGGTAGACCAGGCCATTGCGCCTGATTATTTCGCCCAATGGGAGCATATATACTGCAAAAAGCATGGGGGATAGTATAGAACCTTGTGGGACACCACATGGCACTGGCACTGGTCGTGATGAGTATAATCCAGACGATACTCTCTGTGACCTGCCTGTGAGAAGTGATTTGAACCAGTTTAGGACTGTGCCATCCAGACCACAGAAATGTATCAGTCGCTCAATCAGAAGCCCATGGTCCACGGTATCAAATGCTGCCGAGAGATCCAGAAGGATTAATATTGAACAGTCACCTCTGTCTCTTGCCATCAGAAGATCATTTAACACACACATCAGGGCTGTTTCAGTGCTATGTCTTCTCCTGAATCGTGATTGGAATGGATCATAAATATCATGGGTTGTCAGGCGGGTTTCCAGTTGATTTGCAACCACTTTCTCAATAACCTTTCCTAGGAAAGGAAGGTTTGATACCGGTCTGTAGTTGGTCATGCAGTTGGGATCTAAATTAGGTTTTTTAAGAAGCGGTCTAACAATTGCTTCCTTTAGGGGTCCAGGAAAAATGCCTGTCTGCAAAGAGCATTGAGCAATTTTTGCAAAGACAGGACCAATTATATCCATACAACCTATTAGAAGCTTGGTTGAGGCCGGGTCCAGATCACAGGTGGTGGGACGCAAAATCCGAGCAATTTCAGCAGTGTCCTGCCATCACCAAACCAGGCTTCACTTCCCCAGGAAAGAGACTCCATCTCATCTCGGAGTCAGCAGTAGCAACCGTTTAGTGAATCCACAACGCCCTCTCAACCGAGACCGCCCTGGATTTGGCTCGCGAACCCAAGAGTCTCCGGCAGTATGCTACCATGTTCTAGATATGACCCAACTTAAGGAATATCCCATCTCTCCCCAGGGTAATTATATCGGATGACAAGGTAACCGACCATTTCCGAATACAAGCACTCCCCCATGCGCATGTAATGCAAGTATAATCAACGTATATAAATAAAATATCACTTAGCTTCCTGTATAAGATCCTCTGTGACAGGGCTCCATGCCGGGCAGGGGTTGACTCTCACTTTATTCTATCCACGGCGGGAAAAGAATAACACTCGGCCTCCTCGTGAGGATTCGAAGCCATCTTGTCACGGCTGACCTAGAGTATTTCAACAGAGCAACCAGCACATGAAAAGGAATAACTTTACTTCAGCATTCATTATAAAGTTTATATATATATATATATATATATAAATTTGCCCATTTATATACACATATATACACACTTATATCACTGTATATATATTTCTACTACGCTACTCCATGGCAGCCATTACTCTGGGATTTTATCCCTACCCCTAGGTTTTAGACAGGAAGTTTTTTCTATTTTAGGCTCCGCCCCTCTGGGAATATAGGTCCGACTGCCCCTGGCTTCCCCAGTCTTTTTTCCTGTCTCCTTAGGTAGTGACAGAGTAGTCGTTTATTGTTTTTCAAATATGAGGCTTACCAGGATTTTTTCCCGGCCTAATGCACCTCTGTGAGCCGCGGCTGGAAGGGGTTTGGCACCTGGGACCCATGGAGGAGCATTGTATTACTGCCTGTGGCAGTACAAATGCGGAATGGTATCAGTATAATTTACTGCATGTCAGTAAAATGCTGCCAGCTATTGGTAGAGGACAACTATAATTACTGCCTGTGGCAGTAGAAGTGCCGCTCACCACCGTGAATTTACCCGATTACCTGTGGAAATACATGGCGCCCGGGAGGAGTATCAGGGCTGCCCATGAAGTGTTAGTATCTCCGGCCCCCACTGCTGCTGATTTGCCGGCCGCCGAGACTCCAGAGCCTGGAGGGCGGAAGCGGCGCTGGACGCAGCGGGCGGAAGTGCGCGGCTGAATCCCGGAAGTTGCCGTGGATCGGTCTGCGCATGCGCCGCCCGGCAGCTGCGGGTTCAGAGGGGGATAAAGATGGCGCGGTCCACCGCTGAGAGTGAGAGAAGCAGTATTCAGTGTTCCCAAATATAAGGGAATGAACAATACTTGAATAAGAGGGCTACTGAAGAATTTTACAGCATGGATTCAGAGATGTCTCCCTCCACGCCTACATGTGCCCAGGAATGGTAAGCAATCTCATTTAGGGCACTTATTATGTTCTGTAGTTAGGGTGTTTAGGAAACTTTTTGCTTTGGTTGCAGTGTGTCTGAAATTCCTAGGAAAAGAACATGTTATAAGAATCATCATTTGGCTTGTTCTGGATGTAAAAAAAAGTTTTTCTGGAGATAAACATAGCAAGTTGTGTGATGATTGTGAAGGGCCAATCTAGGCAAATTCAGGATCTTATGGAATGGATGAAAAAATCATTCGTAACAAAGGATGAATTAAAGGAGCTTCAGGGGGCTAAAAGGTCCAGGTCACAGACAAGTCTGGACGCTGCGGATGATTCGGATAGTCTCGTTGTATTGGATTATGCTGATAGTCCCTCTCCGGCAGAATCTGAGGAGGCTCAGGAGCTGGACAGATCATTTAATTTAGACATAGTAGATAGCTTACTCAAACATATGTATAGAGCTTTAAATATTAAGGATGAAGCACAAGAGGATGATGCTCAGGATCCTTTATTTGAAGATAGGATTAGGAAAAAACGATGTTTTCCGGTGCATAAAGTACTGAAGGAAATTATGTCAGTACAGTGCCAGAGTGCAGATAAGCGTCTCAATTATATGAAGAGGTTGGAGCGTATGTTTCCGGTACAGGATGAAGAGTTCATTAAATGGTGTGAATTACCTAAAGTGGATGCGGCAGTAGCAGAAGTTGTTTCCAAAACCACTATCCTGTTGGAAGACGGTGCGGTGCTTAAGGATGCAATGGACAAGAAGGTTGAGAGTTCCTTGAAAAAGGTCCATAAAGCTTCAGCGGTGACGCTAAAGGCTGGGGTAGCGATGGCGTCAACAACCAGAACCCTGAGGTTGTGGGGGAACAACCTGAATCGTGATTTGGAGGATCAGGTATCCAGACATCACCTGCAGAAAGCCCTGGCTGTGATAATGAAGGAGGTGGAATACTTGTGTAAGGCTTCTCTTGAGGTAGTCGAATATGCAGCAAAATTGTTGGCAGCAGGCGTAGCGGCTAGAAGGTCACTGTGGCTGCGTACCTGGACGGCAGACGTCCACTCAAAAAACAGATTGGTAGCTCTTCCTTATGAGGGCTCTCGCCTTTTTGGAAGTAAACTGGAATCGATAATCAACGTCATGTCAGGCGGTAAATCCGCGAAGCTGCCATATGATAGAAAATCAAGGTTTAGAGCTTCTTCCCCTAAGCAGCAGTTTAAGGAAGCCAGGGCATACAGGCCAGGTAGACAGTACGGTAGATACACTCCAACAACTACCAGGCAGTCCTTTCGGCAGTCTGGCAGAAGAGGCAATAGAAAATTCTGACTATATAATGCCCCAGAGTGCTGCGCCTGTAGGGGGCAGATTAATGAAATTTGCAGATCAATGGCAGGAGTCAACTCAGGACGCCTGGGTATTAAAAATAATCTCCCAGGGTTATCATATAGAATTTATAAAGAAGCCGACGGGACAGAATTTTGTAAAATCAAAGATTCCAACGTCAGAAGAACAGATAAAAGCCTTTCAGGATATTATAAGAAACCTTCTCAAAGCACATGCAGTCGAAAAGGTACCGGCGGCGGAGGAGAGAAGAGGTTTTTATTCCAGGATGTTCTTAATTCAGAAACCGTCGGGAGAATTCAGGGCAATTCTGGATTTAAGAAGATTAAACAAGTTCCTGATAAAGCTAAATATTTATCTTACTTAAAACCCTTTAAGAGGTCAAAGAACACAGTACGCTATTTACGTATGGTATACCGTAAGGGTACGCACGTTGCGTAACAATCGCTTAGCCGTAGTCGAGACGCTTGAGCGTCACGTTCGCTTACGGCAAAGGGATCACAGGCAGGCACGCTATAGGCTGCCGACTAGATAAAGCCAAATATTTATCCTATATAACACACTATACAGAGGTTAAGAAACACTGTACGCAACTGGCGCACGAGGTACCGTAAGGGTACGCTCTTAGCGTAGCGGACGCTGTATCGGGAGCGAGCCGCTCGAGCGACACAAACGCTCGCGAGAATACGCTGTTGGTATCGGGCACACTATAGGTGAGCGACTACCGTAATGCTACGCTATCAGCGTAGCGGACGCTCGAGACCACGAGGAGATCACGAGCAGCGCAGACGCCCACAAGATAACAATCAGTAGACCTTGAATGTAACACACAGAAATGATATTCTTATACTGTAAACCCTTTTGTAGTGATAAGGTGAAAATGCAACACAGTGTAAGCTGGTTTACACTAAAGCTGTTTGAGCGATAGAGACGCTCCTATTACCCACTGCAATAAACACACAATACCGGTCTAAGGGTCTAACGCCTTTTAAGGAAATGAAGGAACGTTCAAAAAGAATAATACAATACAAGTCATACACTACCAATATAACATAGACTACCTAACCAGATAACTACACAGGAAATACAATATCAGTACAATAACTATATAAGAGAAACGAGGGAGAAAGAGAAGAGAGAGAGATATGGCTCAGAATAACAAGAAAGACAATATGATTGCGGAGAAAACTTACGCACAAGGGGAACGATCGCATGCGCCTCTGGATATCCAGCTCCCGATTATCAGCAATGAGAACCGTTGAAGAGTGAGCTGGATATGAACGGCTTGTCTATTTATGCCCCACACACAATACAATTCAATGGTCCCTACAATCTTATTGTTTATTGGACACAGGAATTCGTCTTCGCATTATAACAAAAGGTCATAGGTTGATTCATACAGGTGGGCTGTGTCTACTTCCAACTGCTCAGGTGGGTGGGAAACTAGGTTTCCCGCCGCATGGATAAGTAAGTGCAAATAATAGTAAATGGACATAAACTTCTTATGTCCATAACTATTCGCACAAGCGATTAATCCGCTTCAAACCAACACCGGAATATTGCTAATTAAATACTCTTCCGATGGATACTAAACACCACTGTATAATCCTTGTCTGACCCTTTTTATCAGACAAAGAGGGATCTCTCTGTCCATGAACATGCTACATTAACTAAACTTTCAGAATCTATCAAAGGGACCATGATCTACAAAATACATTATATGGTTAAAATATGTAACGATTGAGTCGCACGCTACGCACACATAAACTCTACCGTAAATGCACATCCCGTGCGCCTGCGGGTGCACGTAACAGCGGGTATGCGCACGCACGGGAGAGCGTACGCATGCGCAGAGCGGACATGTATGAGGTACAAATATGGTAGTGTGCATAGTGATATTTTTCTGACTTTGACAGTCCACCCTTTGGCAGTCAACAATAACTGCCACTTCCTAAAACATTTCAAAACGAGAACAATATATGTCAAGTGTAAATACATTTCCATGATTGGGTAAGGGAGGAGAGGAGAAGGTAGGAAAAGGGTATGACCTAGTGAGATAGCAGAAGCATGTGTGTATGAATCCATGTTTTGGGGGGTCATGTATCATCGTGCCGTACGTGTTTTAGATCAAGCTTCGAGGTATTGCGAAGTATACATTCGAATTCCTTCTTATCCCGTGGTACGGGTCTGTGGATGGGCTGTCAAACTTTACCAAGCTCTCTTCGGCTTTTGGTTGCAACAAAATGGGGGAGCACGTTTTACTTGATGATACATGAATGGGGGAATATGTGAATGCTGATATCTGTGCCGGTATTCCCTGTCGCCTATGTGTGTGCTTTACCTGAAGGTTGTAGAGATGAAGATAAGACACAATTATGGTAAATGCAGTGGTATTCTATGTCAGGTTAATGAACATTTGTCGGTTGAAGTCTTGTCTGGTGTCTGTTGAATGCAGTCTTCTTTGGGCTTTTGCCAATAGGTGTGAGCAAATGCTTTGTCAATGTCCATAGACTTACAAAAGTGTTGGGCTAGCGTAATTTTAAAATTTCTAGGGAAACTGGGGGTCTATGGCATAGTTCATCAAATATCTGTGTATAAGGTTGTCAAAGCTTCTTCTTTAATCCATCAGTTGTCTGTATACAGGCTCGTCAAACTCCTCGTCCAAGTGGGTCTTTTTACCTTGGAGAAAACGGAAAAACAGGTGAAAGAAACGGACCGTATAATCGCATTTTCATCACATCATTGTCTCTACCGTTGGGTCATAAATCAAATCCATTGGAGTTACAATTTCCTCACTCCTTAGACTCATTACCCTGGTACTACGTTTGCACTTCATTAAAGCCTGACCGCATCTAAATATCAAGCCAATTGATACGACAACACCTAAGATACATAGGAGAAACTTCCCTACATCCATTATGACTCCTTGAGCCCATTCTCCTAAACCAGAGAACCAATTTCGCGGGTTCAACCATGACACCCAACCAGTCAGCTCATTACCCACAGCAGCAAGGGTGAGATTGTGTCTCCTGCGAAATTCCCACTTTAATTGGAGAATGTCATCCATCTTTTGGTCTATGACCTCGACCGGATCCTCGGTACTATTCGTTATATATGTGCAGCATTTCACGCCGTACTGCGTTGCCAGTGTGACACAATATCCACCTGTTACTGCTGTGAGATAATTAAGAACCATTCTATGCTGAACCAGTTCTGTTTTATAAGCTTGAAGTTCTCTTCCAGTATACCTAAACGTGTCATCATACATTTCTGTGATATTGTCTAACAAATTTGCAAGCGCAGATATGTATTTATAATTCAACACTCCTCTGGCGGTGCGAGTGATGTCTAACGCAAGTAGAAACTGAATCCCGGTGGATTCATGGATCATGTCAGAGGCCGGATGCTCTGTTCTTTCTATCAGGTGCCGTTTAACTACGTGCTCGTAATGAGTATGAGTATAAGGAGCTTGGGCACCACGGTGTATATCTTTCATTTTGGCATGTGATACAGTCATTACTTCAGGCAGTACTTTTCCAATATAACACAATCCTTCAGAGTTTGGGGCAAGCCACTTATACGCCTTCCTCCCGCATATGAAATATGCATCATCGGGGAGAACATATGGGACGGAGTAGGACATAACCATATTACACATCTTCCATGTGAAATCTCCTAACCCTAATTCTCCCATCTGTCTGGTACACGTATCAGTTTGTATGATATGTGCACAGTATCCTGGTGATACCTCTCCAACTCTCGTAATCCTACTTCCTAGGGTATACCTATATCGGAAAGATTTTTCTCTACTGGCTATGTGGCGTATAAGCTCTGTATCTGTCGGCATTCTATCTGCTCTATATGAAAAGGTCATGGTTTGGTTACTCCATGACACTTCCCAATTCCCCGGCTTTCGGGGACTGGAAATGTTAAAACATATTAGGGATCTATCCACATGATATTGGTGGAGCTTCAAACTAGGAGGACTGGAGATATTAAACCTCCTGTCCACCGGTCTCCCACCCTTTAGCTCAAGTACCTCCCCTACCGTTAAAGGAAATGGTACTAGTCCTGATTTGCTATGACCTTGAGGTACTTGAGAGCATACCCAACAATCTGTTTGATTTAACACACTACCCACTAAGGAGTGATAGTCACTCAAGGGGTGCCGGTCCATGTGGATATTAAAACTGGATTGGCATTTCTTGATGCACCCATCCTCAACTACATTGTCACAGAGCCTACAGATACAGTTTTCTTCAGCTAACAATCCTTCACAATTCCTTCTATTGTCAATGCTATCGGATCGTTTTCTGATACTCGCCTTTACTTGTTGGTTAAGTTGTTCTTGGAAAACTACGCCTCCACCTTTGTCATCAGAACCCATTCCAGAACCTCTCTCGACCTCCATGGTACTCTCGCCGGAACAGACTGCTCTGGTCAACATCATGGTCAACAGGAAAATCCATATCACAGTCTCTTGGGGCAAGTCCATCTTACAGGAGGAGAAAAGAAGAAATTTGTAATGGGGGTACAAAAAAAACAGTTTGAGGGGGAGAGAAACTTGTTACGATAATTAGTTCTCTAGTCTTGTTGTTCTTCTTGTTCTGCTGTCATCTCAAAGGTGCTGTCTCTCAGTCTTCCAAACGAACATTCCAGTGATGCAATATTCCTTCCAAATCAGCGATCTCTCTGTAAGGAGCAAAAATCTTGCATTACCATTTGTCTAACTGATGGGTGACATACCATCTTTAAAACATGAAAACATGAGTGAGAAGAGAGAAAACAAAAAAAAACAAAAGAGAGAGAACAATTCATAAAAATATATATTACATAAACCAACAATAAACAACAGGGAAAAAAACATTTTCTTTCAAACATTTTAAAACATTGGCCCTCATTCCGAGTCGTTCGCTCGGTATTTTTCATCGCATCGCAGTGAAATTCCGCTTAGTGTGCATGCGCAATATTCGCACTGCGACTGCGCCAAGTATCTTTGCTATGAAGAAAGTATTTTTACTCACGGCTTTTTCATCGCTCCGGCGATCGTAATGTGATTGACAGGAAATGGGTGTTACTGGGCGGAAACACGGCGTTTTATGGGCGTGTGGCTGAAAACGCTACCGTTTCCGGAAAAAACGCAGGAGTGGCCGGAGAAACGGGGGAGTGGTTGGGCGAACGCTGGGTGTGTTTGTGACGTCAAACCAGGAACGACAAGCACTGAACTGATCGCACAGGCAGAGTAAGTCTGGAGCTACTCTAAAACTGCTAAGTAGTTTGTGAGCGCAATATTGCGAATACATCGGTCGCAATTTTAAGATGCTAAGATACACTCCCAGTAGGCGGCGGCTTAGCGTGTGTAACTCTGCTAAATTCGCCTTGCGACCGATCAACTCGGAATGAGGGCCATTGTCAGATCATCAGGCTGTCATATCTACATGTCCAATGGTTTCCTTGCGCAGTCCCTCCCACCAGCACCTCCATACTCCACCCTCTGTATCTGGCCAGGATACATTGATGCGGATAGGTCATGCTGGGGTTTGGTAGACTTCTGCAAAGACCAAGTAGATATGCAATGTTTGAGTCCTACCAATAATCGTCAGAGATGGGGAGAGAAAAGAAACATTTCACAGATACATTTACAACGTTTCACCCGGTCATTCCTGTGTCTTCAGGGAATGACCTCCCAATTTATTAACTGTTACCTCAGGCTTACCATCAGTCCTAATGATCACCTTTCCTGATTGCATATCATGGGTGTGGCTCAAAATTCTTCCTATATGATCCCTGTTTATAATTTGGTGTGTCATAACCCTGCTCATATCTTTGTCTAGGGGGTTTATGTGAATTTGGTCTACTTCTTGGTCTACAATCTCTTGCAAAATGACCTTCCTTCTGGCAATTATAACACCTTGTCACCTTTGACTTAACCACAGGGATCTGAGGCTTCTTTGTTTCCCCTTGCTTGATGCTGGTTTGCTCATGCCCAACAGCAGAGTCCCTTAATGCAGTTACTGATTTATCTCTCCAGTATGGATTGGTGATCTGTATCCTTGCTCTCAACACTTCCTTTAAACCATCCATTAGCACAGATACTGCTACTTCTCTGTGCGGTGCACTTGTTTCGATGTTTTCTATACCCGTATACCTAGTCATGTCCTGCAATGCCCGGTGGAAATAATTAGAAGTACTTTCCCCTTTGTTTTGTCTTATGGAGAAGATTTTGTTCCACTTGACAATGGCTGGGAAATATACTTCTAACTGTCGGTTGATCTGCTTAATACATTCCTGATTGTGTTCCTCCGTACAAGGTACCTCCGTGTCTAATTTACAATCAGCAATAAATTTCGCAGGGTCAACACTGGAGGGCAAACATGCCCTCAGCACTGTCCGCCACTCTTGGTGGGTTCTGTGGAGTTTCCTAGTTCTTTAACAAACCTTTGACATGCTACTAGATTTTTCCTGGGATCAGGAAATTCAGACATAATTGATCTCAATTCCATCCGGGACCAGGGACAGCGCATTGCACTGTCCTTGACGGGAAGGATTCCCTGATCGTCAGTCTTCCCATCGGGGACTGTGATCACCCTGACAGGACTAAACTCAATTACATCACCTTGTTTTGGTCTTACAATATGGGGTACATTTGTTTGTGCGTGATATAAAACATTGTACGTACCTGTGGACACGACCTCACCTGACCCTCCGTTAGGGGGTTTGATTATTGCCTTTACCGATTTGGTCGCGTCCACCTGGATGTCTTGTGTGATGGCTGCTGGAAGAGGTGCCGACATCGGGCTGGGCTCACTTTCTTGTTTGTATTCCTGAGGGAAGTTTAACATGGGGTGCAACTTGCATAGGTTAATAGTTGTACATTTAACAGTATTACAATTATCATTGTTATGTTTATTACACTTATTCTTATCATCTATACTACAGTTGCTAAGAGCGTTTTTATTGTTCAACATTGTGCCTTTCTCCGCAACCATAATTCTCTCCATTGCCATGTCTCTCCTCCCAAGATAAGAGTCAGATATGTTAGTTAACTCTCTTTGCAATTCACTTTCCTGTTGCCATAACTGTAAACAATCAAAATGTTTAACTCGTCTCTTTGCTGATTTAATGAGACTTATCCTTCTCCTTAGATTCAGTAACACATCTGTGCTAAAGCTGCCTACTTTTGGGAACTTCTCCCCGTCATATACAGTCATTCTCTCCCATTCATCACATAAAACTTCTGTGTGTGAACCGTATTTTCCACACATTACGTACCTTGCCGACCCGATTGGTCGGTTTATAGAATCAACCCGAACCGAGGTTGATCGCCCCCTTCCTGAACAACTGGCCCCCATAATTTGCAGGTGTTGCTTGCAGCGAACCCTTACAAAAAACCAAAATATTCAAAGATAGGTTGACGGTGGTGGTTTACCGAGTACCCCACTTACTCGCCCACGCCGACCAATACGACCTCCACACTGATATAGTGCTGGCGTACTCGACCCAGGGCCCCTATGAACCTTTGTTTACTGGAACATGTGAGTGTGATCCGCAGAGCATTAACCCTTTCCAGTAACTGTGGGGTTGTTGGATAATTCCTGAGTGACCAGCGAACTTCCCTTTTAAAAATAAAAAATTACACAAATCACGTTAGAATGTACAAATAGCGTTTATGACCCTTTTTGTACACAAATGGTACTAGGTCAGATTACTAACTAATGCACACAATTACGTGCGGTACAATCGTTCAGTACATAAGCAACTAATCTTATGTACGGAGCGACCAACGGAATCGACATTCAGCAGCTGCGAATTCCTTCAGCCTGAGCTTTTATGGCCTATATGGGTTCCGCTCCAACCCTTCTTGGTGTTGGGCTACTTGACTCTATAGCGGACTTCCTTGTCTGCTGTACCTGGACCTCCTGGTCTGTTATGCGACCTCCTGGTCTGTTACACTATGACCTCCTGGTCTGCTACACTCTAATGCTCTTTATATGTTTAACAAGGGATGCCTCCCTAGCCACCGTGCATGTCACTTACACGTATGTAATTTCACGAGAACTCGATGATTTCTGTGGTTCAATCCCCAAAATTGTAAAAACTTATATATGCAAACACTCACTCACCACATGTACACTTTTGTTTCTATTTCTATTTCTGCGCAGAAATTTCTTTTCCTTTAGACCAGATGTGTTGTAAATTGGAGAAGGATCTGTTAGTCTAAATTTCGGACACTAAAATAGATTTGCGCTATTTATCGCGTTGCCACCTCTTCGCCTGCTAAAATAACACTTATCGTGTGATTTGAGTTACGTGGGCGTACCCAGACACTCCGTTGCGTAATATACGCTGCGTGCGTCGGCCTTTGAGTTGCGTGCGCGAGTCTCAGCCTTTTGTTAGAGACACGTGTACGCAATGCAGATATCCACCGTAACACAACTAACACGTTTATCAATGTAGATGATCCTTGATCATCTACCGAGCACCACACCAATCTCTCCTTGTATCTTTAGGTAGAGCTGCGTGCTTTGCAATTTATCCCTTAATGTATTACTTTTACACTTTAACTATGAAATAGCGACAAATCTCTCTTAGCACGTTTATCAATTATGAAATGGCAAACAGGAGAGTGATATGAAAATACACGAATAAAAAGAAATGCAGATATGCGTGTGTGCGTACGCAAGATAGAAATAAACAGTTTTAAAAGACACTAGCGTGTTGTTCTTACCTCCGGTTCCGGATTCCCTCAGCACCCTTTACTAAGCGAAGCAGACGCTTATCCAGACAGCACTGCGAGGAATATGATCTCCCGCCCTTTGCTGATGGATAATGTCTGCTGGAATTACCTAGCAGAGATATGTGAAGTGCGGACGAGCCGCCAATTGATAAAGCTAAATATTTATCTTACTTAAAACCCTTTAAGAGGTCAAAGAACACAGTACGCTATTTACGTATGGTATACCGTAAGGGTACGCACGTTGCGTAACAATCGCTTAGCCGTAGTCGAGACGCTCGAGCGTCACGTTCGCTTACGGCAAAGGGATCACAGGCAGGCACGCTATAGGCTGCCGACTAGATAAAGCCAAATATTTATCCTATATAACACACTATACAGAGGTTAAGAAACACTGTACGCAACTGGCGCACGAGGTACCGTAAGGGTACGCTCTTAGCGTAGCGGACGCTGTATCGGGAGCGAGCCGCTCGAGCGACACAAACGCTCGCGAGAATACGCTGTTGGTATCGGGCACACTATAGGTGAGCGACTACCGTAATGCTACGCTATCAGCGTAGCGGACGCTCGAGACCACGAGGAGATCACGAGCGGCGCAGACGCTCACAAGATAACAATCAGTAGACCTTGAATGTAACACACAGAAATGATATTCTTATACTGTAAACCCTTTTGTAGTGATAAGGTGAAAATGCAACACAGTGTAAGCTGGTTTACACTAAAGCTGTTTGAGCGATAGAGACGCTCCTATTACCCACTGCAATAAACACACAATACCGGTCTAAGGGTCTAACGCCTTTTAAGGAAATGAAGGAACGTTCAAAAAGAATAATACAATACAAGTCATACACTACCAATATAACATAGACTACCTAACCAGATAACTACACAGGAAATACAATATCAGTACAATAACTATATAAGAGAAACGAGGGAGAAAGAAGAGAGAGAGAGAGAGATATGGCTCAGAATAACAAGAAAGACAATATGATTGCGGAGAAAACTTACGCACAAGGGGAACGATCGCATGCGCCTCTGGATACCCAGCTCCCGATTATCAGCAATGAGAACCGTTGAAGAGTGAGCTGGATATGATCGGCTTGTCTATTTATGCCCCACACACAATACAATTCAATGGTCCCTACAATCTTATTGTTTATTGGACACAGGAATTCGTCTTCGCATTATAACAAAAGGTCATAGGTTGATTCATACAGGTGGGCTGTGTCTACTTCCAACTGCTCAGGTGGGTGGGAAACTAGGTTTCCCGCCGCATGGATAAGTAAGTGCAAATAATAGTAAATGGACATAAACTTCTTATGTCCATAACTATTCGCACGAGCGATTAATCCGCTTCAAACCAACACCGGAATATTGCTAATTAAATACTCTTCTGATGGATACTAAACACCACTGTATAATCCTTGTCTGACCCTTTGTATCAGACAAAGAGGGATCTCTCTGTCCATGAACATGCTACATTAACTAAACTTTCAGAATCTATCAAAGGGACCATGATCTACAAAATACATTATATGGTTAAAATATGTAACGATTGAGTCGCACGCTACGCACACATAAACTCTACCGTAAATGCACATCCCGTAACAGCGGGTATGCGCACGCACGGGAGAGTGTACGCATGCGCAGAGCGGACATGTATGAGGTGCAAATATGGTAGTGTGCATAGTGATATTTTTCTGACTGACATTCCTTATAAAGAAACGGTTTCATATGGAGACACTGAAAACCATACTATTAGGGATAAGGCAAGGATACTTTATGGCCTCTATAGATCTGAAAGATGCATACTTTCACGTGCCAATTTAACAAAGACGACCAGAGATTCCTAAGGTTTTATGTCCTCGGGAAACATCTTCAATTCTCCTGCCTACCGTTCGGCCTGTCTTCCTCACCAAGAGTTTTCACGAAAGTTCTCCTAGCTCTAGTGGCACATATGAGAGTAACGGGCATAGCATTGTGGCCGTACCTGGACGACTTGCTGATCTGTGCGAGTACGAAAGCGACTCTTATAATAGCGGTACAGAAGACTCTACAGATTATTCAAGCTCATGGCTGGCTAGTGAACTGGAAGAAGAGCAAATTAGAGCCAACTCAAGACATACAGTTCCTAGGAGTTCAGATAAATTCAAAGAAATACATTGTGGCGTTATTGGAAGATCGATGAAAAAAAATTCAGGATCTTTCTTCCCTAGTTCAGATAGAGGACAGCATTTCACTCCGCCTAGGCCTTCGTCTTGTGGGGATGTTGTCTTCTATGATAGAAGTAGTACCCTGGGCCAGGTGGAAAATGAGAATGTTCCAGTGGGACATAATCAGAGCGGTCCGTATAGGCACAGACCTAGAACACAAGATAATCCTCACTCAAGGAGCAAAGGAGTCCCTGGATTGGTGGATAGACCAGAGCCTAAGCCAAAGGTCAGTGTCCTTAGTGCAACCCAAGTACGCTGTCTTGACAACAGATGCAAGTGCCACAGGTTGGGGAGGTCATCTGTTAAATCACAACTGCCAGGGGTCATGGTCCACCCAAGAAAAACTCATGTCTTCCAACAAACGAGAAATGAGGGCAGTGTGGAACTCGATACGTTGTTTTCAGACGCGGGTGGTGCAGTCTCATCTGAGAGTATTCTCGGACAATGTGACAGTAGTGGCATATTTAAACCGGCAAGGAGGCACCAGAAGTCAAGAGCTATGGGTGGAAGTAGCAAAAATTTTGGATTGGGCAGAACAAAACCTAAAGTCCGTAACAGCCCTTCATGTCCCAGGAGAATCCAACTTAGTGGCGGATTACCTGAGCAGACACGATGTATTACCGGGAGAATGGGAGCTAAATCCTCAAGTGTTCCATTTAATAACACAGAGGTTTGGGTACCCTCAGGTGGACCTGATGGCCACATCTCAGAATACTAAAGTGAAACATTTCTTTTCAAGGTACCAATCCCCAAATTCCAGCGGGACAGATGCTCTCTCCCAGAGATGGAACTTCAGCCTCAGTTATGTGTTCCATCCACTACCAATGATACCTTGAGTTCTACGGAAAATCAGAGAGAAGGCGGTAGTTGTAATAGTTCTACACCATTGGCCAAACAGAGTGTGGCTTGCCACAGTACTCAGAATGGCGATACAGGGTTCATGGACCTTACCAATAGAACCAGAGTTGCTGCGACAAGGACCAATCTGCCATCCAAACCCACAGAGTCTTCATTTGACGGCGTGGAAGTTGAAGGTCAATCCTGAGAAGTAAAGGTCTATCAGAGCAGGTCGTTACCTTACTTATGAAAGCGAGGAAGAATATCTCTTCAAAATCCTATTATAGAGTATGGAGAAAGTTTGGCGATTGGTTAGGAAATGACGCCGAAATCTCTAAGGTTGAAGTCCCGCAGGTACTGCAGTTTCTAAGCGAAGGTTTTCAGATGGGTCTTGCAGTATCAACCATCAAGGTGCAAATATCAGCCTTAAGTATATTGCTGGATAGAAAGCTGCCGGAGGATAACGTGGTGCAGAGATTCTGTCAAGCCATCAAGAGGGAACGTTCTAGAGTCAGATCAGTTATACCAACCTGAGATCTGAACCTTGTTCTGAATACGCTGATGGATTCGCCTTTCGAACCTCTGCAGGAAATCACTTTAAAAATGCTTACCTGGAAGGTAGTTTTCCTCACAGCAATAACTTCAGCGAGAAGGGTTGGAGAACTACAGGCTCTCTGGGCTGAGAAGCCCTACTTGAATATTCTTCCAGACAGAGTAATATTAAGGAATAATCCAGATTTTCTGCCAAAGGTAGTTTCAAACTTTCATATGAGCCAAGAGATCATTCTACCATCTTTCTTTCCATACCCAACGGATGATTACGAAGAGAGATTGCATATGCTGGATGTCTTGCTGGCAGTCTCCATATACTTAGAGAGAGTGAAAGACTTCCGGAAAGTTAAAGATCTGTTTGTTTTACACTCTGGAGTCAAAAAAGGTGAATCGCTGTCTAAAAACACGACGCTAGATGGATTACGGAATTGATTGCGTTCGCCTATCAAGAAAATGGGCGACCAGTTCCAGACCACATTAAGGCACACTCTACGAGGGCTGTGGCTACATCCTGGGCAAGAAGAGCGCAGGTGTCGATAAAAGAGATATGTTCGGCAGCAACATGGTCGTCCATCCATACATTCACCAGACACTATGGATTAGATGTCTCTGGTGGTCACTTTGGAGAAGCAGTACTGAAGGAAGCAACTGCATAAAAATTTACTTTAAGCATCGTTTGGGCTCTGTGTGGTTTATTTCCCTCCCTACTAGGATGCTTTGGTATATCCCAGAGTAATGGCTGCCATGGAGTAGCGTAGAAGAAAGTAGAAAATTATACTTACCGATAATTTAATTTCTTCGAGATACTCCATGGCAGCCTAGTTTTTCCCACCTCGATATATCTTTGTTTTTTTCTTAGGCTCCGTCAAGCAGACACTCAAAAGACTGGGGAAACCAGGGGCAGTCGGACCTATATTCCCAGAGGGGCGGAGCCTAAAATAGAAAAAAATTCCTGTCTAAAACCTAGGGGTAGGGATAAAATCCCAGAGTAATGGCTGCCATGGAGTATCTCGAAGAAATGAAATTATCGGTAAGTATAATTTGCTACTATAACAGTGATATATGTGTGTGAAACATGTACTGAACGCTGATTTGTGGATCTAATCAGGAAACTGATTCTTAATGTGTGTGAAACATGTACTGAACGCTGATTTGTGGATCTAATCAGGAAACTGATTCTTAATGTGTGTGAAACATGTGCTGAACGCTGATTTGTGGATCTAATCAGGAAACTGATTCTTAATGTGTGTGAAACATGTACTGAACGCTGATTTGTGGATCTAATCAGGAAACTGATTCTTAATGTGTGTGAAACATGTACTGAACGCTGATTTGTGGATCTAATCAGGAAACTTTATAGTCAACATAAGAATTATTATTCGTGTCGATATCAGGGAGTAGCAACTGGGCAAAATAACATTTTTGCGACCCCGAGGGGTCTGAGGGAAATATCTATTAAGAATAATACATCCTCCACAGATATTACTACGTCTGTGCAACCGTACCATACATATATATATATATATATATATACATATAGGTATAGCTTTCTGAAAAGCATCACATTATCATGCAATGTTTACCCAGTCAGATTTGTTGGTGCCGACAAGGTCACCTACACACATCTGTATGTCCCATATAGTTTTCTCTTGTGAAAAACATACATCTACTGACATGTGGATACTTATGTTCATGAACCAAGTACCCTCAGGCATCGGCGGTGCCGACTGAGACAATTTTGACAGAGTACTCAGCCGTAGACATGCCGACACACATGTACTAACCACCCACCGACATTACACTGATTATTTTATTTCAGGGAAACACAGAAGACGTTTTTCAGCTCTATTACACCATATTCCTTATATATTGTGCTTTTCTTATACATATAACACACTAAACCACTGTGCCCCCCCTTGTTTTTCACTGTGATATAATCAGCAGTGCTTTTGGCAGGGCCAGCGTCTCTGTGAGGAGAAAATGGCGGTGTAGAGCTATGAGGGCTAAGCCACGCCCCCTTAATGGCGCGCTTCAGCCCCACTATTTTTAGCTTTTTTACCCTGGCGGGGGCCTGTATACAGTGCCTATGCACTGTATACCTCTTGTGCCAGCCTGGTGGTTTTATTGCTGCCCAGGGCGCCCTGCACCCTTGTAGTGCTGCTTGTGTGTGGGAGCAATGGCGCGCAGCGCGACCGCTGCGCGGTACCTCTGAAGACTGAAGTCTTCTGCCATCTTTATGAAGTCTTCTTTGCTTCTTTTACTCACCCGGCTTCTCTCTTCTGGCTCTGTGAGGGGGACGGTGGCGCGGCTCTGGGAACAAGCAGCTAGGATATACCAAGTGATCAGACCCTCTGGAGCTAATGGTGTTCAGTAGCCTAAGAAGCAAAGCCTTTGAACTCACAGAAGTAGGTCTGCTTCTCTCCCCTCAGTCCCACGATGCAGGGAGACTGTTGCCAGCAGTGCTCCCTGTAAATAATAAACCTAACAAAGTCTTTTCAGAGAAACTCAGGAGAGCTCCCCTGTTGTGTGTCCAGTCTCTCTGGGCACAGAATCTAACTGGAGTCTGGAGGAGGGGCATAGAGGGAGGAGCCAGTTCACACCCCTTTTAAAGTCTTAAAGTGCCCATGTCTCCTGAGGATCCCATCTATACCCCATGGTCCATTTGGAGTCCCCAGCATCCTCTAGGACATATGAGAAAAAATTTAATCACACAACACTAAATAAAATACTATAAAACGGTTACTGGTCTATTAGAACTTCCTGCATTTTTATGTAGGCTTCATGTTGAATAATATCCATCAGTGTTATCTGTATACCAGAGCTGGCCAAACCAGTCCTCAAGATCTACCAACAGTTCACATTTTCCAGACCACCTAATTGGTGCTCAGGTGTAGTCATTACTAATTAAGATGTGCTGCATTCATTCCTAACTGACAATTCTACAGATCTCCAGGAGGACTGGAAAACATGAACTGTTGGTAGATCTCGAGGACCGGTTTGGCCAGCCCTGCTGTATACAATGTTTGATCCAGTGTATTTCAGGTACTTAATGCATATTTACCTAGGTAAATATTAGAAATTCTCCCTAATGAAAGCTATAAAATATTTTGTAGCTTTTAATAATAATAATAATAAAGAATTTGATAAGAATAGAAGATGTAATAACCTAGTAAACTTTTACACTTCCTTATTTGATTTGTGGGGGTTTAAGACATAGGGGGAATACAATTTAATTGCCTGATAACACCATCATGCAATAAATCTCGGTCACGTCCATTATCGATTGAATTCCCCCCATAGGGTATATATTTGGTATAAATGAGGATATAATAAGATTTTACTCACCGGTAAATCTATTTCTCGTAGTCCGTAGTGGATGCTGGGACTCCGTAAGGACCATGGGGAATAGCGGCTCCGCAGGAGACTGGGCACAACTAAAGAAAGCTTTAGGACTACCTGGTGTGCACTGGCTCCTCCCACCATGACCCCCCTCCAGACCTCAGTTAGGATACTGTGCCCGGAAGAGCTGACACAATAAGGAAGGATTTTGAATCCCGGGTAAGACTCATACCAGCCACACCAATCACACCGTATAACTCGTGATACTATACCCAGTTAACAGTATGAAATATAACTGAGCCTCTCAACAGATGGCTCAACAATAACCCTTTAGTTAGGCAAAAACTATATACAAGTATTGCAGACAATCCGCACTTGGGATGGGCGCCCAGCATCCACTACGGACTACGAGAAATAGATTTACCGGCGAGTAAAATCTTATTTTCTCTGATGTCCTAAGTGGATGCTGGGACTCCGTAAGGACCATGGGGATTATACCAAAGCTCCCAAACGGGCGGGAGAGTGCGGATGACTCTGCAGCACCGAATGAGCAAACTCTAGGTCCTCCTCAGCCAGGGTATCAAACTTGTAGACTCTTGCAAAAGTGTTTGAACCCGACCAAGTAACAGCTCGGCAAATTTGTAAAGCCGAGACCCCTCGGGCAGCCGCCCAGGAAGAGCCCACTTCCTCGTGGAATGGGCTTTTACAGATTTAGGGTGCGGCAGTCCAGCCGCAGACTGTGCAAGTTGAATCGTGCTACAGATCCAGCGAGCAATAGTCTGCTTAGAAGCAGGAGCACCCAGCTTGTTGGGTGCATACAGGATAAATAGCGAGTCAGTTTTCCTGACTCCAGCCGTCCTGGAAACATATATTTTTCAGGGCCCTGACTACGTCCAGTAACTTGGAATCCTCCAAGTCCCAAGTAGCCGCAGGCACCACAATAGGTTGGTTCACATGAAAAACTGATACCACCTTAGGAAGGAATTGGGAACGAGTCCTCAATTCCGCCCTATCCATATAAAAAAATTAGATAAGGGCTTTTGCATGATAAAGCCGCTAATTCTGATACACGCCTGGCCGACGCCAAGGCCAACAGCATGACCACTTTCCACGTGAGGTATTTTAGCTCCACGGATTTAAGTGGCTCAACCCAATGCGACTTCAGGAAATCTAACACCACGTTGAGATCCCACGGTGCCACTGGAGGCACAAACGGGGGCTGACTATGCAGCACTCCCTTAACAAAAGTCTGAACTTCAGGCAGTGAAGTCAATTCTATTTTGGAAGAAAATCGATAGAGCCGAAATCTGGAACTTAATGGAACCCAATTTTAGGCCCATAGTCACCCCTGACTGTAGAAAGTGCAGAAATCGACCTAGCTGAAATTATTCCGTTGGGGCCTTCCTGGCCTCACAGCACGCAACATATTTCCGCCATATGCGGTGATAATGGTTTGCGTTCACTTCTTTCCTAGCTTTAATAAGCGTATGGATAACTTCCTCCGGAATGCCCTTTTCGTTCAGGATCCGGCGTTCAACCGCCATGCCGTCAAACGCAGCCGCGGTATGTCTTGGAACAGACAGGCCCCCTGCTGCAGCAGGTCCTGTCTGAGCGGCAGAGGCCATGGGTCCTCTGAGATCATTTCTTGGAGTTCTGGGTACCAAGCTCTTCTTGGCCAATCCGGAACAATGAGTATAGCTCTTACTCCTCTCCTTCTTATTATTCTCATTACCCTGGGTATGAGAGGCAGAGAAGGGAACACATACACCAACTGGTACACCCACGGTGTTACCAGAGCGTCCACAGCCATCGCCTGAGGGTCCCTTGACCTGGCGCAATATCTTTTTAGCTTTTTGTTGAGGCGGGACGCCATCATGTCCACCTGTGGCCTTTCCCAACGGTGTACAATCATTTGGAAGACTTCTGGATGAAGTCCCCACTCTCCCGGGTGGAGGTCGTGTCTGCTGAGAAAGTCTGCTTCCCAGTTGTCCACTCCGGGAATGAACACTGCTGACAGTGCTAACACATGATTTTCCGCCCATCGGAGAATCCTTGTGGCTTCTGCCATCGCCATCCTGCTTCTTGTGCCGCCCTGTCGGTTTACATGAGCGACCGCCGTGATGTTGTCTGACTGGATCAGCACCGGCCGGTGTTGAAGCAGGGGTCTAGCCTGACTTAGGGCATTGTAAATGGCCCTTAGTTCCAGAATATTTTTGTGTAGGGAAGTCTCCTGACTTGTCCATAGTCCTTGGAAGTTTCTTCCCTGTGTGACTGCCCCCCAGCCTCGAAGGCTGGCATCCGTGGTCACCAGGACCCAGTCCTGTATGCCGAATCTGCGGCCCTCTAGAAGATGAGCACTCTGCAGCCACCACAACAGCGACACCCTGGCCCTTGGAGACAGGGTTATCCGCCGATGCATCTGAAGATGCGACCCGGACCACTTGTCCAACAGATCCCACTGGAAGATCCTTGCATGGGACCTGGCGAATGGAATTTCTTCGTAAGAAGCTACCATCTTTCCCAGGGCTCGCGTGCATTGATGCACCGACACCTGTATTTGTATTAGGAGGTCTCTGTCTAGAGACGACAACTCCTTGGACTTCTCCTCCGGGAGAAACCCTTTTTCTTGTTCTGTGTCCAGAACCATACCCAGGAACAGTAGACGCGTCGTAGGAACCAGCTGCGACTTTGGAATATTCAGAATCCAGCCGTGCTGTTGTAGCACTTCCCGAGATAGTGCTACTCCGACGAACAACTGCTCCCTGGACCTCGCCTTTATAAGGAGATCGTCCAAGTACGGGATAATTATTTCGGCCATTACCTTGGTAAATACCCTCGGTGCCGGGGACAGACCAACGGCAACGTCTGGAATTGGTAATGACAATCCTGTACCACAATTTTGAGGTACTCCTGGTGAGGAGGGTAAATAGGGACATGCAGGTAAGCATCCTTGATGTCCAGTGATACCATGAAATTCTCCAGGCTTGCAATAATCGCCCTGAGCGATTCCATTTTGAACTTGAACCTTCGTATATAAGTGTTCAAGGATTTCAATTTTAGAATGGGTCTCACCGAACCGTCTGGTTTCGGTACCACAAACATTTTGGAATAGTAACCCCGGCCTTGTTGAAGGAGGGGTACCTTGATTTCACCTGCTGGAAGTACAGCTTGTGAATTGCCGCCAGTACTACCTCCCTTTCTCCGAGGGCAGCAGGCAAGGCTGATGTGAGGTAACGGCGAGGGGCAGTCGCCTCGAACTCCAGCTTGTATCCCTGTGATACTACTTGCAGAACCTTGGGATCCACCTGTGGGCAAGCCCACTGGTCCCTGAAGTTCCCGAGACGCGCCCCCACCGCACCTGTCTCCATCTGTGGAGTCCCAGCGTCATGCGGTGGACTCAGAGGAAGCGGGGAAAGATTTTTGATCCTGGGAACTGGCTGTCTGGTGCAGCTTTTTCCTTCTTCCCTTGTCTCTGTGCAGAAAGGAAGCGCCTTTGACCCGCTTGCTTTTCTGAAGCCGAAAGGACTGTACCTGAAAATACGGTGCTTTCTTAGGCTGTGAGGAAACCTGAGGTAAAAAATTTTCTTCCCAGCTGTTGCTGTGGATACGAGGTCCCAGAGACCATCCCCAAACAATTCCTCACCTTATAAGGCAGAATCTCCATGTGCCTTTTAAAGTCAGCAACACCTGTCCACTGCCGGGTCTCTAATACCCTCCTGGCAGAATGGACATTGCATTAATTCTGGATGCCAGCCGGCAAATATCCCTCTGTGCATCCCTCATATATAAGATGACGTCTTTAATATGCTCTATGTTAGCAAAATATTATCCCTGTCTAGGGTATTAATATTATCTGACAGGGTATCAGACCACGCTGCAGCAGCACTATTCATGCTGAGGCAATTGCAGGTCTCAGTATAGTACCTGAGTGTGTATATACAGACTTCAGGATAGCCTCCTGCTTTTTATCAGCAGGCTCCTTCAAAGTGGCCGTATCCTAAGACGGCAGTGCCACCTTTTTTGACAAACGTGTGAGCGCCTTATCCACCCTAGGGGATATCTCCCAACGTGACCTATCCTCTGTCGAGAAAGGGTACGCCATCAGTAACTTTTTAGAAATTACCAGTTTCTTATCGGGGGAACCCACGCTTCTTTACACACTTCATTCACTCATCTGATGGGGGAACAAAACACTGGCTGCTTTTTCTCCCCAAACATAAAACCCCTTTTATGTGGTACTTGGGTTCATGTCAGAAATGTGTAACACATTTTTCATTGCCGAGATCATGCAACGGATGTTCCTAGTGGATTGTGTATATGTCTCAACCTCGTCGACACTGGATTCGGACTCTGTGTCGACATCTGTGTCTGCCATCTGAGGTAACGGGCGTTTTTTGAGCGCCTGATGGCCTTTGAGACGCCTGGGCAGGCGCGGGCTGAGAAGCCGGCTGTCCCACAGCTGTTACGTTATCCAGCCTTTTATGTAAGGAGTTGACATTGTCGGTTAATATCTTCCACCTATCCATCCACTCTGGTGTCGGCCCCACAGGGGGCGACATCCCATTTATCGGCCTCTGCTCCGCCTCCACGTAACCTTCCTCATCCAACATGTCGACACAGCCGTACCGACACACCGCACACACACAGGGAATGCTCTGACTGAGGACAGGACCCCACAAAGTCCTTTGGGGAGACAGAGAGAGAGTATGCCAGCACACACCAGAGCGCTATATAATGCAGGGATTAACACTATAACTGAGTGATTTTTCCCCCAATAGCTGCTTGTATACACATATTGCGCCTAAATTTAGTGCCCCCCCTCTCTTTTTAACCCTTTGAGCCTGAAAACTACAGGGGAGAGCCTGGGGAGCTGTCTTCCAGTTGCACTGTGAAGAAAAAATGGCGCCAGTGTGCTGAGGGAGATAGCCCCGCCCCTTTTTCGGCGGACTTTTCTCCCGATTTTTTCATGGATTCTGGCAGGGGTAATTTATCACATATATAGCCCTGGGACTATATATTGTGATGATTTGCCAGCCAAGGTGTTTATATTGCTGCTCAGGGCGCCCCCCCCCCAGCGCCCTGCACCCAACAGTGACCGGAGTGTGAGGTGTGCATGAGGAGCAATGGCGCACAGCTGCAGTGCTGTGCGCTACCTTGTTGAAGACTGAGGTCTTCTGCCGCCGATTTTCCGGACCACTTATTGCTTCTGGCTCTGTAAGGGGGACGGCGGCACGGCTCCGGGACCGAACGATCGAGGTCGGGTCCTGTGTTCGATCCCTCTGGAGCTAATGGTGTCCAGTAGCCTAAGAAGCCCAAACTATCTCCAGTCAGGTAGGTTCGCTTCTTCTCCCCTTAGTCCCTCGCTGCAGTGAGTCTGTTGCCAGCAGATCTCACTGTAAAATAAAAAACCTAAAATATACTTTCTTTCTAGGAGCTCAGGAGAGCCCCTAGTGTGCATCCAGCTCAGCCGGGCACAAGATTCTAACTGAGGTCTGGAGGGGGGTCATGGTGGGAGGAGCCAGTGCACTCCAGGTAGTCCTAAAGCTTTCTTTAGTTGTGCCCAGTCTCCTGCGGAGCCGCTATTCCCCATGGTCCTTACGGAGTCCCAGCATCCACTTAGGACGTCAGAGAAATTTACTTTTATCCCTCTATACATTTGGATGGATAGAGATTTTTAGAAATCAATTATTTTTATCAAGGTAGTCATTATATAATTTGTCATACATTTTGCATTGATTGTATTCGGACATTTGCTTGTTCGTAAATGTAATGCATTTTCTACTTTGTGTCATTCAATTGGTGTAACCCAGAAGACAATACTATGAATTATCTACTGAAGGTTTTTGGTGACAAGGATACCTGACACATTGCTTGGAAGGTCAAACCATAATTTCCTATGACAATCTGGCCACAAACACATGCAGATGATATCAAATAGGTCAGGGAATGCAGAGTGTGTGTGACCACTAACAATCAAAATCAGTTTTTCATCATGGAACCGAAAATCTTGTTGGTTTATGATCCATACAGGTGTGTGATGTAACTGGTCAGTCTAGACATACAGATGTATACTCATACATCTAGCCTCAATACGCCATGCAGCGTGAGATGCCTGGCGCAAGTGACCCACTAGGTCTCGTGCAACTCTGCTAGCGTGGTACATCCTTTTTGCCGAACATGTGGTTCTATTACCACCCACGAGTGAGAATAGTCCCAGTTAGTCGGCATGTCGACTGTCGGGCTTGTGAACGCTCGAGAACCCGGCACCGGCACGGTGACTGCCAGGATCCCGAGCGCTGATCACATGACCGGATCCCAAAAGATCAGTGGTTCCCAAAAGGTGTGCGCCATGGCACTATTAAGTGACTCGGGTCGCTTGCAGTGGTGCCTTGGATTGGTGGTCCCGGACCAATTCAAATTATTTATAGTCCATATAATAGGCAAAACCAGCACTGGTGATTTCCAATCATATATGTCAGGCTTTTTAAACCAGTGTGCCGTGGCACACTAGTGTGCCGCGGAGCCAGAGCAGCTTCCTGTACCTTCAGAGTGAACTGTTGGCCCAGGCTCTTCTTAGAGGATCAGTCATGCTCTGGCCGTGACCTATGCCTTGATGATGTGGCGGTGTGATATCATAGGTCACGGCCGCAGCGTCTCGCCACCCAGCCAGCCCACCCGCCTATATACACATCTTCCAGTTCCCGCTTGCATCCACAGCTTTACTTGCCCACCTACATCCTGTCAAAGTCGAAAACTATCATGATGCATACCCCTTGTACTAACCCCTCATGCACATGCACGCTGCTCGTGCACCTGTTCCCCCATGCGTACACATACCCGCAAGTTGCGTAGGGGACGCTCCAGCGTCTCGGGCGCATAAGATGTGTATTTACGGTGGAGTTTGTGAGCGTGTAGCGTGATCGCAAATAGTGCATTTTGTAGTTAATATTCCCCTAGACCATGTCAGCGAGTATGATTAGTTTAAACTGTTCCTGGACAGAGAGATTCCTCTTTGCATGATAGGAAGGGTCAGATAAAGGTTGACAGGTGGTGTCTAGTATCCAGCTGTAGGGTATTTTAAGGGTAACATTCCGGTGTTAGTTAGGAAAGGATCGCTCGCTCCTGCGTATAGTTATGTACAGAAGTAGATTATGAACATTAACTGTATTTGCTGTAAATTACACATGCGGCGGGAATCCTGAGGATACCTCCCACCAGAGCAGTTGGGGAAAGACACAGCCCACCTGTTCAAATCCACCTATGACCTTTGCTGTAATGTAGAGACACATCCCTGTGTCCAATGAACAATGAGATTACAGGTACCATTGTATTGTGAATGTATGTTGTGTATATAAAGACCACTGTTGCCTGGCCAGCCTCATGTCTCTGAAGGCTTTCTACCTGAATAGCTGAGGACTGGATTCCAGGTCGCGCTTGCGAAAGATTCCTCACGTATGTATATTCTCTGTAGCCATTGTTCGTCTTATTCTCGGTTATTATGTTAGATTTCTGTGTTAGCTTGTAGTGTATGACTTGTACTGTTTTCCCCTTTTTCTCTGAATAATCCACGGCAGTGTTAGAGCTGCTGTGGTTTTAACCAAACCCGGTGTTGTGTTTTCACTTTCCTGCAAAGGGCTCTCTTAGCGTCTCAATCGCTCAAACAGCATACACATTGTTAAGGTTTTTTAGCGTTACATCATTACAGTATTTGACTACTAAGGTTTAGAGTATAAGCATATTCTTACTGTGTTTTATTAACAAGGTTTAAAGGTTATCAACTGTGTGTGCGCCCGCTGTGTGTATTCCGTACACTCAGCGCAGCGTGTGTACGTCAAGTGCGTACCACGTGCGGGACTCTGTACGCAAATAGCGTACAAAGTGCGTAGCACGTGCACGTGGTCTAGCGGCCATAGCGGCTCCACGGAAATAGTGTATAGCTTTATGTTTGAAGATAATAATTGACATTATCAATCCACACCTGCCTGACCGCCCACTGCTCAGTATTCGCAGCACTCCACTATGAACAAACCCGCCACTGAGGGACAGGGAGGAGGACAGCTGACCGGTAGGGGCTAATATTTGTTATGTTATTTCTCCTGTGGGGACCAATAGGTTTTATGGATTTATGGGGGGAACAATGTGAATAATTCATGTGGAGAGCAATAGGATTTATGTAGGGAGAAATGTGATTCATTTATGTGCGAGAAATATGATTTATGTGGGGAGCAATGCGATTGTTTTTCCTGTGTAGGCCAATGTGTGTGGATTCTTTTTTTACAGTGAGGGCCAATGTGTGTTTTTAGTTTTTTTCTGTGGAGAACTGATGGTATGCCTTGGCAATTTTAAAGTATTGTTCGGTGTGCCGCGAGTAAAAAAAAGGTTGAAAATCACTGATATATGTGGACAAAAGGAAAATCTTGTCCCTCACCATCTAATTGAGCCTAAGGATGACATATAAACACAATTTACTTAAAAATGTTTCCCCTAAATTTCTCAAGAAAAGTTTGGCCTAGGGGTGCCGTATGGGGATTCAATTGGCACATGGCGGAGCAATTTAATTGTTACACTGTTTTGGTGCACATGCAGCAGGGAAGGGGGCTGGGTCACACACATTACAGCCTGCACCCTTCTGAGGTGAGAGCTGAATAAACGCTCTTACCAGGACTTTAGATGGGTTTAGCCTCGCAAACGGTACTAAAGTGTGTGCACACGAGGCATTTGTGCACATGGGGGACACACACACACACACACACAAGCGAATTGCTCCGGCGGTGACCATTACGTTTGGGCGCCGACAAAACAACTGAATTACCCCCATAGTGTGCTCTGTAACTTGTTTGTGATTCAAATGATTCTGTTTCTTTTGGCGAGAACATAATTTGGTTTATGGAGAAGAGGGATGCACCTAGTGATTAGGAGTTCTTCTGGACAGACCAGGACTACCTAATAAATTCCTTCAGCTGTAGTAGTGCAACATTCATTTATTTCCTAATAACAGTCAGTTTAACATTTGTATATGAACTGGTAAAATAACAGCGATTCCAAAGATGAACTAAGTGTTGCTCTAGAATCGTTGCTATTTTACCAGTTTAGATTTTACTATTTATATTTGTGTGTTTCCAACAGCTGCTGTAATTGTGTACATGATGGACATGATGTAACTAAGTTTAATATATAGGATAATCTTTAAATACTCCATAATGTAAATTAAAAGGATATCTAAAGTTCACATAGTTTTCTGACTGTATGGAGACAAAGGGCCAAAAGCTTCTTTTGTATAGGTCATGATAATCAAAATTACTTGTCTAAAATTTGCAATATATCAAAAAAGAGGGTAAATTGTTTTCTTACATTATGCAAATTGCTTTTAGGAATATACAAATGATGGCTTACTAATGAGTAAGCCATCATGTGTATATTCCTAAAGGCAATTTGCATATAATATACAAGAGTCTATACCTGTATGTAGGCTTACCATACTATGGGGGGTATTTTATTCTTGTTGGAAAAACGTCAGTCGGTTTAGGTCGGAAGGGGTTCAGACCTATTGAATGCGGCCGCTTTTTTCTGACAAGTCGGAAAATCCAACTTGTCGGAATACACAAGCTGACGATCGATGTGTATTGTCGGAAGCGCGGCCAAACCAGACAGGTTTTAGCCCAGTTTCCGACAATGTCAATCCGACTTTAAATAAAAGTCGGATTGCCTTTGTCGGGAGCGGGCCAAACCTGTTGGGTTTGGCGATACATTGAATACTCACATGTTGGATCCTTTCCGTCGGAAAGGATCCAACATGAATTGAATATACCCCTATCCCTTTAAACAGAGACACTAATGAATTACACAGGTGCTGTGGCTGGCTGACGTCAAGCCTGCTTTCACCTGCTTTTAATAATCCACAGAACCTGTGTAATCCATGAGCGTCCCGGTTTACAGGGATGGCACGATAAGCATGCCTATATCGTCCTTGGGAAAAGCAGTAAAAGAATAATTCTCATGCTGCTAGGGGGATTATAGAGACCACAAAAAAAGGAAATCACAAGATCAGGCTTCAAGGCATAAAAGTTTTAATTTAACAAAATTTTAATACACAACCATTTTAAATCCCTCAAACCTGAGGATCCCCCTCAACCCCATACTGCGATTATTAAAGACAAATACATTTCAGCTGTTCCCTCTAATTAATGCAGTCTGGAATTAAAGGAGTAAATTATGATTGGAAAAAAAAAAAAATAATGAAAAAAAAAAAAAAAGCATTATTCAAAACTGTATTCTGGGGGATTACACAGATCAATAAAAGCAGCTCCGCATTATGGATTTGTTATTAGTCCTTTAAAATTTTCACATGAAGTGCAACACGAACATTTCTTTCTTATTGTTATAATCCTATTATTATATTGCCAGAAAGGTTTTAATACAAGGCCCCAACATCTGTAATTGCAGCAATCTTATTAGTGTTGTATCTTGCTTGAGCCTTCGCAGCCAGCAAGTTGCTGTTATACTGAAGTCATGGGTCTGATATCAGTGTATCCTGCTGCTAAATGTAAGTATGCAATACAGAATCTAAATGCAGAAATAACTTGTAGTTATATAACAGCAACATTAGGCCACTGGATTTTGTGCACCAGGGAATAAAACACATTTATAGATTATCAGGTTAGATAAGTGGATGTAGATCTCTAGCTGTTATTGAACACTATCATTGTCCTGAGTCAACCACTAACAAAACATGGTTCAACAGCAGCTACAAAGAGACAGGTCATTTATAACCCCTGTGATAAAATTGCCTTTTTTTGCTTTTTGATTCGCAATCATTTTCAGTGTGAGGATGAGACTTGGGGCTGAGAGGTATCACACTTGCACAGTCAGAAAATATAAAATATTCAGAAACGAAACACAGCCCGTTAAAATTGATTGTCCTATACACCGTTCCTGCAGAAATTCTCCATATAATGAGGCCTAGATCTGAGTGACACGGCCAGGCCGCAGCCACAAACATCATACCTAATCTCAAATACTGTCACAATAAAGCTTGGGCCGACTTTGTCACTTGTATTGCCTAAGCACACAAAATAAAAATGAGGAAAGTAAAAGATGTTCTGGATGGCACACAAAGATGACCAGATTGCTTACTTATGAACCGTATAATGGGATTTTTCAGCTCCAGAGAAAAAGGACTGGTTCCTCTGACAGCATCCTGGATGGATATTACACGTGCACCTACGCACAATCATTCTCTATAGATACTTAAAGTGCACTTATACATACAGGATGCACATAGAGGGAGCTTGTTGTGGCCTATCAATTCTTCAAGAACAAGTGCCCCAGAAATATGCAACATGCTGTATGAATAATTGCCATGAAATATGTCTTTAATGTTACTTGTTCACAATGAATAGACTGCACTCTTATGAATTATCGATCACTGTATAAAAGTTAGCAGTAGAGTTTAAGTATCTTCATCCCATTATACCATCATGGATGTACTATTGGGTCTTAAAATGCAACACAAAACAAACACATCACTGCAGCCATGATAACCCCATTGCAACCAAAAGGCCTTCTATCACTGGAATATTTCCAGACCACCTACTCTTTGCAATGGTTAAGTGCCAATACACAGTATAGAAAGACAATCTGCAACAAAACAGCACAACATAAAAGACAAATGCCAGCGTGTATGCTCACACATTAACGTCCATGTATAGGGAAAAACGAAATAAGAAATACAAGTGTCTTCTTCACCTTCCTAATGCCTGATAGCAAAGAACAGCAACTTTATACTGACAAAAGCATTGTGGTCTCACAGACCAACTGTATATACCTGTAACTAACAAGACTTCCTGTGCCAGGCTACATTCATACGTCCTATAGAGTCTGTTTCCCTCACAGACCTCATGCACAGAAAGCACTTCTTCTATCCAGAAAGATCTCTACACCAGGAATCTTTGGTATGATGAGTAGATAAGGTTTCTCTTTATTAAAAAAGAAAATTAAAACTTTGCTGTAAGTAATTTGTTATAGGTGCTCACAATGGAAAGCCTTGCTGGTCCCCACTGCAACAGGAGTATAGACTGGGGGGATTAAAATGAAAGAAGACATTTGACTTGTATGGTAATTAAAGCCCTTGGTAGCTTGGTTCTAGTCAGCATACTGCTGTCTGACAAGAAATAACTGGAGACTAATCATTTGAAGAGTTGTGCAACGGATGTCTGTCACCCCACTCTGACTTTTAGGAGCCATTTAGAGTTCAGGTGGATGTGGGTCACTCATCGCTGTACAGGACGCCTCATTTTCTTCTTTCGCTTGGACTTCGTCTCACTCTTGGGTGCAGGGTCAGGTTTAGAAGGTCCAGATGGGGACGGAGCTCCCTGTGAGGGCTGCTGGGGTGAGGGGAAGATGTTCCCATTAGGCATTTGTCCTGGAGAGCCTTGGAATATTCTGTTCAAGAGATTCTGCAAATCAGCAACTGATGTTGGGCTGCTTTCTGAGGGTGCCCTAAAGAGATCAAAATAAAAATTAAACCTTGCTAAATGGCAGCACTGACCATTCAGAATACACTGTAGAAGCATTGGCTCAGCTCCAAATAAATTCACCATTCTTCCTCATGTGTAGAGTAACAATCTTTTATTTATAGTAAATTCAAAAGAAACTTAGCGCCTAAGAGCAGACCTGACCTTTGTCTGCATATCATCATGGTAACTGTGATGCAAGGTACAAAATATGGAGGGCCCGTGAATGAGCGGCTATTATAGAAAAAAAATAAGAATTTACTTACCGATAATTCTATTTCTCATAGTCCGTAGTGGATGCTGGGGACTCCGAAAGGACCATGGGGAATAGCGGCTCCGCAGGAGACTGGGCACAAAAGTAAAAGCTTTAAGACTACCTGGTGTGCACTGGCTCCTCCCCCTATGACCCTCCTCCAAGCCTCAGTTAGGATACTGTGCCCGGACGAGCGTACACAATAAGGAAGGATTTTGAATCCCGGGTAAGACTCATACCAGCCACACCAATCACACCGTACAACTTGTGATCTGAACCCAGTTAACAGCATGATAACAGAGGAGCCTCTGAAAAGATGGCTCACAACAATAATAACCCGATTTTTTGTAACAATAACTATGTACAAGTATTGCAGACAATCCGCACTTGGGATGGGCGCCCAGCATCCACTACGGACTATGAGAAATAGAATTATCGGTAAGTAAATTCTTATTTTCTCTGACGTCCTAGTGGATGCTGGGGACTCCGAAAGGACCATGGGGATTATACCAAAGCTCCCAAACGGGCGGGAGAGTGCGGATGACTCTGCAGCACCGAATGAGAGAACTCCAGGTCCTCCTCAGCCAGGGTATCAAATTTGTAGAATTTAGCAAACGTGTTTGCCCCTGACCAAGTAGCTGCTCGGCAAAGTTGTAAAGCCGAGACCCCTCGGGCAGCCGCCCAAGATGAGCCCACTTTCCGTGTGGAATGGGCTTTTACAGATTTTGGCTGTGGCAGGCCTGCCACAGAATGTGCAAGCTGAATTGTACTACAAATCCAACGAGCAATAGTCTGCTTAGAAGCAGGAGCACCCAGCTTGTTGGGTGCATACAGGATAAACAGCGAGTCAGATTTTCTGACTCCAGCCGTCTTGGAAACATATATTTTCAGGGCCCTGACTACGTCCAGCAACTTGGAATCCTCCAAGTCCCTAGTAGCCGCAGGCACCACAATAGGCTGGTTTAAGTGAAATGCTGAAACCACCTTAGGGAGAAATTGAGGACGAGTCCTCAATTCTGCCCTGTCCGTATGAAAAATTAGGTAAGGGCTTTTATAGGATAAAGCCGCCAATTCTGAGACACGCCTGGCTGAGGCCAGGGCTAACAGCATTACCACTTTCCATGTGAGATATTTTAAGTCCACAGTGGTGAGTGGTTCAAACCAATGTGATTTTAGGAACCCCAAAACTGCATTGAGATCCCAAGGTGCCACTGGAGGCACAAAAGGAGGCTGTATATGCAGTACCCCCTTGACAAACGTCTGAACTTCAGGAACTGAAGCTAGTTCTTTTTGGAAGAATATTGACAGGGCCGAAATTTGAACCTTAATGGACCCTAATTTTAGGCCCAGACAGTCCTGTTTGCAGGAAATGCAGGAAACGACCCAGTTGAAATTCCTCTGTAGGGGCCTTCCTGGCCTCACACCACGCAACATATTTACGCCAAATACGGTGATAATGTTGCACAGTTACATCCTTCCTGGCTTTGATCAGGGTAGGGATGACTTCATCCGGAATGCCTTTTTCCTTCAGGATCCGGCGTTCAACCGCCATGCCGTCAAACGCAGCCGCGGTAAGTCTTGGAACAGACATGGTCCCTGCTGGAGCAGGTCCTTTCTTAGAGGTAGAGGCCACGGGTCTTCCGTGAGCATCTCAAGTTCCGGGTACCAAGTCCTTCTTGGCCAATCCGGAGCCACGAGTATAGTCTTTACTCCTCTCCTTCTTATGATTCTCAGTACTTTTGGTATGAGAGGAAGAGGAGGGAACACATACACTGACCGGTACACCCACGGTGTTACCAGAGCGTCCACAGCTATTGCCTGAGGGTCCCTTAACCTGGCGCAATATCTGTCCAGTTTTTTGTTGAGGCGGGACGCCATCATGTCCACCTTTGGTTTTTCCCAACGGTTCACAATCATGTGGAAGACTTCTGGGTGAAGTCCGCACTCCCCCGGGTGGAGATCGTGTCTGCTGAGGAAGTCTGCTTCCCAGTTGTCCACTCCCGGAATGAACACTGCTGACAGTGCTATCACATGATTTTCCGCCCAGCGAAGAATCCTTGCAACTTCCGTCATTGCCTTCCTGCTTCTTGTGCCGCCCTGTCTGTTTACGTGGGCGACTGCCGTGATGTTGTCCGACTGGATCAGCACCGGCTGACCCTGAAGCAGAGGCCTTGCCTGACTTAGGGCATTGTAAATGGCCCTTAGTTCCAGGATATTTATGTGAAGTGACGTTTCCATGCTTGACCACAAGCCCTGGAAATTTCTTCCCTGTGTGACTGCTCCCCAGCCTCTCAGGCTGGCATCCGTGGTCACCAGGACCCAGTCCTGAATGCCGAATCTGCGGCCCTCTAGAAGATGAGCACTCTGCAACCACCACAGGAGAGACACCCTTGTCCTTGGAGACAGGGTTATCCGCTGATGCATTTGAAGATGCGATCCGGACCATTTGTCCAGCAGATCCCACTGAAAAGTTCTTGCGTGGAATCTGCCGAATGGAATCGCTTCGTAAGAAGCCACCATTTTTCCCAGGACCCTTGTGCATTGATGCACTGACACTTGGCCTGGTTTTAGGAGGTTCCTGACTAGGTCGGATAACTCCCTGGCTTTCTCCTCCGGGAGAAACACCTTTTTCTGTACTGTGTCCAGAATCATCCCTAGGAACAGCAGACGTGTCGTCGGAATCAGCTGCGATTTTGGAATATTTAGAATCCATCCGTGCTGTCGTAGTACTACTTGAGATAGTGCTACTCCGACCTCTAACTGTTCTCTGGACCTTGCCCTTATCAGGAGATCGTCCAAGTAAGGGATAATTAAGACGCCTTTTCTTCGAAGAAGAATCATCATTTCGGCCATTACCTTGGTAAAGACCCGGGGTGCCGTGGACAATCCAAACGGCAGCGTCTGAAACGGATAGTGACAGTTCTGTACCACAAACCTGAGGTACCCTTGGTGAGAAGGGTAAATTGGGACATGGAGGTAAGCATCCTTGATGTCCAGAGACACCATATAGTCCCCTTCTTCCAGGTTCGCTATCACTGCTCTGAGTGATTCCATCTTGAATTTGAACCTTTGTATGTAAGTGTTCAAGGATTTCAGATTTAAAATAGGTCTCACCGAGCCGTCCGGCTTCGGTACCACAAACAGCGTGGAATAATACCCCTTTCCCTGTTGTAGGAGGGGTACCTTGATTATCACCTGCTGGGAATACAGCTTGTGAATGGCTTCCAATACCGCCTCCCTGTCGGGGGGAGACGTTGGTAAAGCAGACTTCAGGAACCGGCGAGGGGGAGACGTCTCGAATTCCAATTTGTACCCCTGAGATACTACCTGCAGGATCCAGGGGTCCACTTGCGAGTGAGCCCACTGCGCGCTGAAATTCTTGAGACGGGCCCCCACCGTGCCTGAGTCCGCTTGTAAGGCCCCAGCGTCATGCTGAGGACTTGGCAGAAGCGGGGGAGGGCTTCTGTTCCTGGGAAGAGGCTGTCTGCTGCAGTCTTTTTCCCCTTCCTCTGCCCCGGGGCAGATACGAGTGGCCTTTTGCCCGCTTGCCCTTATGGGGACGAAAGGACTGAGCCTGAAAAGACGGTGTCTTTTTCTGCTGAGAGGTGACCTGGGGTAAAAAGGTGGATTTCCCAGCCGTTGCCGTGGCCACCAGGTCCGATAGACCGACCCCAAATAACTCCTCCCCTTTATACGGCAATACTTCCATATGCCGTTTGGAATCCGCATCACCTGACCACTGTCGCGTCCATAACCCTCTTCTGGCAGAAATGGACAGCGCACTTACTCTTGATGCCAGAGTGCAAATATCCCTCTGTGCATCTCTCATATATAGAAATGCATCCTTTAAATGTTCTATAGTCAATAATATATTGTCCCTGTCCAGGGTATCAATATTTTCAGTCAGGGAATCCGACCAAGCCACCCCAGCACTGCACATCCAGGCTGAGGCGATTGCTGGTCGCAGTATAATACCAGTACGTGTGTATATACTTTTTAGGATATTTTCCAGCTTCCTATCAGCTGGTTCCTTGAGGGCGGCCGTATCAGGAGACGGTAACGCCACTTGTTTTGATAAGCGCGTGAGCGCCTTATCTACCCTAGGGGGTGTTTCCCAACGCGCCCTAACCTCTGGCGGGAAAGGGTATAATGCCAATAATTTTTTAGAAATTAGCAGTTTTTTATCGGGGGAAACCCACGCTTCATCACACACCTCATTTAATTCATCTGATTCAGGAAAAACTACGGGTAGTTTTTTCACACCCCACATAATACCCTTTTTTGTGGTACTTGTAGTATCAGAAATGTGCAAAACCTCCTTCATTGCCGTGATCATGTAACGTGTGGCCCTACTGGAAAATACGTTTGTTTCCTCACCGTCGACACTGGAGTCAGTGTCCGTGTCTGGGTCTGTGTCGACCACCTGAGGTAACGGGCGCTTTAGAGCCCCTGACGGTGTTTGAGACGCCTGTACAGGTATTAACTGATTTGCCGGCTGTCTCATGTCGTCAACAGTCTTTTGTAAAGTGCTGACACTATCACGTAATTCCTTCCATAAGACCATCCAGTCAGGTGTCGACTCCCTAGGGGGTGACATCACTAATACAGGCAATTGCTCCGCCTCCATACCATTTTCCTCCTCATACATGTCGACACAACGTACCGACACACAGCACACACACAGGGAATGCTCTGATAGAGGACAGGACCCCACTAGCCCTTTGGGGAGACAGAGGGAGAGTTTGCCAGCACACACCAGAGCGCTATATATATATATATACAGGGATAACCTTATATAAGTGTTTTTCCCTTATATAGCTGCTGTATAGATTTATCTGCCAAATTAGTGCCCCCCCTCTCTTTGTTTTACCCTGTTTCTGTAGTGCAGGACTGCAGGGGAGAGTCAGGGAGCTTCCCTCCAACGGAGCTGTGAGGAAAAATGGCGCCAGTGTGCTGAGGAGATAGGCTCCGCCCCCTTCTCGGCGGCCGTTCTCCCGCTTTTTTATGGAAAAACAGGCATGAGTTAAATGCATCCATATAGCCCAGGAGCTATATGTGATGCATTTTTTGCCCCCTAAGGTGTTTATATTGCGTCTCAGGGCGCCCCCACCCAGCGCCCTGCACCCTCAGTGACCGGAGTGTGAAGTGTGCTGAGAGCAATGGCGCACAGCTGCGGTGCTGTGCGCTACCTTATTGAAGACAGGACGACTTCTGCCGCCGATTTTTCCGGACCTCTTCTGCTCTTCTGGCTCTGTAAGGGGGACGGCGGCGCGGCTCTGGGACCCATCCATGGCTGGGCCTGTGATCGTCCCTCTGGAGCTAATGTCCAGTAGCCTAAGAAGCCCAATCCACTCTGCACGCAGGTGAGTTCGCTTCTTCTCCCCTTAGTCCCTCGATGCAGTGAGCCTGTTGCCAGCAGGTCTCACTGAAAATAAAAAACCTAAAACTAAACTTTTTTCTAAGCAGCTCAGGAGAGCCACCTAGACTGCACCCTTCTCGTTCGGGCACAAAAATCTAACTGAGGCTTGGAGGAGGGTCATAGGGGGAGGAGCCAGTGCACACCAGGTAGTCTTAAAGCTTTTACTTTTGTGCCCAGTCTCCTGCGGAGCCGCTATTCCCCATGGTCCTTTCGGAGTCCCCAGCATCCACTAGGACGTCAGAGAGATATATATATATATTATACGTCATCTACAGTACCTATAGTTAAGACAACCTGTCCGCAGTGTGACTTTCTCCTCCCCGCAGAATTCATCCTCCTCTCTTCCACATAACCACTTCCAGCCCTAATGCTCTAAAGTACCAGGAGTGTTTATTTGCAGAAACAGAAGAAGCGCTGCGGAGGTAGACGGGGCCTCAGTTTTGCACTTAGCTCAGTCACTTCTGAAGCAACCATCAGGGGTTAGGAGAATGTAACCTAAATGGCAGGTGACCTTATACTTTATTATATATAGCATTGCGTCTACAATCTTGTTAACAGGTCTTCAATGTGAATGGCTTAGTTTTCTGGCACGAAATCCAAATGTATTAATCAGCTGCACTTAGAATAAACACAGTCCTTTATAAATGAAAATTCAACATAAATGACTTGTTAGATATTTTCATGGTTTCAGAAGAATAGGGATTCATATTTGTGCACATAAACTTTGAGGAAAGACGGGGCAACTACAGAGGATCTCTTTTATCCATCTCCTGCCTCTCCTAACATGAAATAATTCAAACCTTTGTCGTCCTGGATTTGGAGGATTTCTTGAGCCAAATGAAATGTGATACGGGACCCGGTGCGTGTCCGGTGTGATTCCTACACGTTGGCATCCTGCCCATTCTAAAGAGAGAAATGGAGTGCAGGTAACAATAATAGATTTGCTTAAAAAAAAAATATTACATTTGTGATACAACCTTTTGTCTTATACACATATGAGGTCTGGAGAATAGAGAGAAGTATTTAACCAATTACACTGTAACTGTGCCTTAATGAAGATATATGAAAGCTGATCACCCAGAAAAGAAAGTAAACAGTCTTTGGTCCCCTTACCCTACTTACCTGTTATGTCAAACACTTTGCCTTGCATCATAGCAAAGTAGGTGATCTTAAGTCCAAGCATACTAGATTCTGCCCAGAAATCTCCCTCTTCTGCCGAGTGCATTTTCCCACATTCAGCGCAGTAACGAGCACTTGCAGGATCCCGATCTATTTCAAATCTCCTGCCAAAACATACGGATACTCAGTGACAGGAGAGAAATGGATTCTTCAGCTGTATAATATCTTTTTAGGCAAGTGCTTTTATCCACTGTTATAGTATTAATAGGGGCACTAAACAAAACCAGATGAGATGAGACCAACATGTCCATGCTCAATTATGTTAAAACACACAAAGTGACATTAATGGATTTTATATTTAACAAAGACATTTTCCTACCTAAGAAAGTTTTTCACAAACTGATTTTTTTAAATTACTTAACTTTAATAAATGGTTAATACCAGAATCAAATGGGCTTGATTTAACTACGTATGGTGTAAAACCTCCATTGCTATGTGTGTGCTCTAGTTGTATTGCTGGGGTGTGTCAGTGCTCGCTCACTCACTCATCTGGTTATACCAGCCATGCTAAGCAAACATCCAGGTCAAAAAGTGTGTGAGCTCATCAGGGGGTGGGAAAATGATTGCCTATACATAAGATTAGGTGCAATGAAATCCAAAACAGGTGTTTGAAAAAAAATACTAGACGGAAAAGTAGCACAAAAAAAAAAAAAAAAGAAGAGGAGATTTATGGTAGACTTATTGTTAAATCTCTTCCTGCGATGTACACTGGGTTCCACAAGGAATACATCGGGGTGTAGAGATGGATCTTGATCCAGGCACCAACAGGTTAAATAAAACTTTAGCTGTCTCAGGGTGCACTGGGGCCTCCTCTATAACCCTGCCTCCAGGCACTGTGAGCTCAGTTTCATTAACCAGTCCAATGCAGGAGCAGGTAAAAGAGAAGGCAGATGTTAGTCACATAGAACCACATTCTCAGGAGAAGAGAACAGCGGCTAATGCCATACAAACCCATAGAAGCTAGGTGCATCAGGGCGGGCGCCCTGTGGAACCCAATGTACCTAGCAGAAAGAGAATTAACAATGGTAAGTCTACCATAAATCTCATTTTCTGCAGTAGGGTACACTGTGTTCCACAGGGAATACATAGGGGATGTCCTAAAGCAGTTCCTCAAGGGAGCCTCGTTTGTGGAAACCAAACAGTACAAAAATGGTATCTGAACTCCTAATAGAGGCAGTTCTCTTCACATATATGCAGAGAGCCTGTACCACAGCCAAAGACGGTTCTTTGGAGGACAAGTCAGAGGAGATGAAGGCCGGAACCACTATCTCTTGATTAAGGTGAAAAGAGGACACCACCTTAGGTAAATAACCAGGGCGAGTTCTAAGAACTGCTCAGTTACAATGAAATACAGAAAGGGTGGACGACAGGACAAAGCGCCTAGATCTGACACCCTTCTGGCAGAGGCAATAGCCAGTAAGAACAGGACCTTAGCCATAAACCATTTAAGGTCACTGACTCAAGAGGTTCAAATGGAGACTCTTGCAGGGCATTCAGGACAACAGATAAATCCCATGGAGTCACAGGAGGGACATAGGGAGGTTGAATCCGCAATACACCCTGAGTGAAGGTATGAACGTCAGGTATAGATGCAATCTTTCTCTGAAACCACACCGACAAGGCAGATTTGTGAACACTGAGGGAGGCTAGACGAAGGCCCAAGTCTAGGCCTTGTTGCCGGAAAGCCAGGATTCTGGACGTCTTGAATCTGTGAACATCATAGTTTTTATCGCACACCAGGTGAAATAAGAATTCCAGACTCTAATAGATCCGGGCAGATGCCGGTTTGCGGGCCTTAGACATAGTTTGGATGACCGCCTCAGAAAATCCTTTTGCCCTTAGGAGTGAAGCTTAAAGAGCCATGCTGTCAAAACCAGCCTGGCCAGGTCTGGGTAGAGATAAGGGCCCTGTACGAGGAGGTCTGGTTGCTGAGGAAGTAGAAGAGGATGCTCTATCGATAGACCCTGCAGGTCTGAGAACCAATACCTTCTGGGCCACACTGGAGCGACTAGAAGTAGTATTCCTCCTTCTTGCTTGAACATCCGCAGGACCCTAGGCAGGAGTGACACTGGAGGGAACACGTAAGGCAGCCGAAAGTTACATGGAATGTCTAGTGCGTCCACGAACGCTGCTTGAGGATCCCTTGTCCTTGATCCGAAGACCGGAACTTTGTGATTGTATCAAGACGCCATCAGGTCTACATCTGATAGGCCCCACTTGTCCACTAGGCGTTGAAAGACTTCCGGATGAAGACTCCACTCTCAGGCATGCACATACTGGCGACTGAGGAAGTCCGCTTCCCAGTTGAGGACACCCGGAATGAACACTGCCGATATTGCTGGCAGAAGGCGTTCCGCCCATTGAAGGATTTTTGACACTTCCAACATTGCCATGCGGCTTAGAGTGCCGCCTTGATGGTTGATGTATGCCACCGTGGTGACGTTGTCTGACCGTACTTGAACAGGTCTGTTCTGTACTAGAGGCAGGGCAAGAGACAACGCATTGAACACTGCCCGCAACTCCAGAATGTTTATCGGGAGGAGTGATTCCTCGTTGGTCCACCAACCCTGAAAGAGTGTTGATCCAAAACCGCGCCCCATCCCCTCAGGCTGGCGTCCCTCGTCAGCAGGACCCAGTCGGTGATCCAGAAGGGACGGCCCCTGCTTAATTGCTGGTCCTGAAGCCACCAGGTCAGCGACAGACGAACCTCCAGAGTCAAAGTGATTATATGAGACCTGATCCGATGAGGTAGGCTGTCCCATTTGGAAAGGATTAACCTCTGCAGAGGGCGGGAATAAAATTGCGCGTACTCCACCATGTCGAATGCCGACACCATCAGACCCAGTACCTGCATTGCCGAGTTTAATCGATACTCTGGGCTAACAAAGGAAACATCTTATCCTGTCCTGAAGCTTCAGGATCTTCTCTGGAGACAGAAACAGCCGTTGACTGTGCGTGTCCAGCAGTGCCCCCCAGGTGCACCATGCTCTGAGCTGAGACCAGTGAGGATTTCTTCCAATTGATGAGCCACCCGTGGGCTTGTAGGAAGCTTACTGTCAGTTGTAGATGGCTTAGAAGGACATCGTGGAGTTTGCGAGGATCAGCAAGTCATCCAAATACGGCAGGATTCTGATTCCCTGGTGACGGAGATGAGCAGTCATTACAGCCATAACCTTGGTGAAGATCCGAGGGTCCGTAGCGAGTCCAAATGGCAGAGCCTGAAACTCATAGTGGATGTTGCCAATAGCAAACTGCAGACATTGCAGATGCGACATGGCAATAGGTATTTGCAGGTATGCATCCTGTATATTCAGGGATACCATATAGTCTCCGGGTTCCATGGCCAGTACAATTAAGCGCAGAGTTTCCATACAAAACTTAGATACTCTCACAAACTTATTCAATGATTTTAAGTTGAGTATAGGCTGGAAAGACCCCCATTGGGTTTCGGAACTATAAACAGGGTCGAATAGTATCCTTTGCCTCTTTGGGACAGAGGCACCGGCACCACCACTCCTGTATCCAGGAGGGAACTCACCACCAATTGTAGAGTGTGCGCTATTAACGGATCTGAAGGGATAATCGTGGTGCAGAACTGGTGAGGGGGACGTCTCTTGAAGGAGACTGCGTACCCGTGAGAGACGACATCCCGCACCCATGTGTCTGAAGTGGTCTTTAACCAGACCTGGGTGAACTGTAGAAGCCGGCCTCCCACCCTGGGATCCCCCAGGGGGAGACCCGCCTCGTCATGCGGCAGGCTTGTCTTGTTTAGAAGCAGGCTGACAGGACGACCAGAACTGTTTTGTTTTGGGCTTTGTGGTTTTGGTAGCACAAGACTGTCTTGGGTATGCCTGACCTTTTGCTTTCCCATGAGGCCGAAACAAAAAGAAAAGTGGTACCTTTTGCCCTCTGTGCAGAGGTAGGACTTGGGAGAAATGCAGTCTTAGCAGCCGCTAAATGAGACACAATTTTATTTAGGTCTTCCCCAAACAAGATGTCTCCCTTAAAAGGGAGTACCTCCAAGGTCTTTTTGGAGTCCAGGTCCACCTTCCATGACCTCAATCACAGAATACGGCGGGCCAGGACAGACGTAGTCGACGCCTTAGCCGCCAATACATCTGCCTCAGAGGAAGCTTCCTGGATACAATAGGCAGCGGTGGTAATGTGAGACAAATATTGTCTGGCCTTGTCAAATAATTCATCGGGTAGCTCTTCCTCCAGCGCCTGAACCCATGCTTCAATACATTTTGCCGCCCAGGAGGCAGCAATAGTGGGTCTATGTACAGCACCTGTTAGGGAGTAAATAGATTTCAGGCAGCCCTCTACACGTTTGTTTGTCGGTTCCTTCAATGAGGTGACAGTAGTGACACGCAAAGTAGAAGATACCACCAGACGGGTGACATGGGAATCCACCGGTGGCGGATTTTCCCACTTGTTGCATAACTCTGCAGGGAGAGGATATCGAGCTAAGGCCCGTTTAGATGGGGGGGAATTTCTTCCCTGGCTCAGACCAGGGTTCTCGGCATATGTCCACTAAATGGTCAGAATGTGGTAATAGAGTTTTAGTTACCTTCTGACGTTTAAACTTGTCAGGTTTCTTAGTCACCCCAGTGGAATCCTCATCATCAGAGATTTGGAGGATCTGTCTAATATCAACCACCAAGTCAGGGACATCCACATGTAAAGAAGATTCCTCGTCAGAAGCATCTGATTCAGTGTCTGACATGACAGTTAGTTCCCCATCCTCATCAGAAGAAACTTCTGAGAGATGCGTGGACTGTGAGGAAGTAGCAGCCCGCTTAGATGACCGAAGGGCACGAGTGTGACCTATAGCAGATTTATGTCTAACCAAAGATTGGTTTAATTGCTGCAACTGGTTAGACAAATTATCCACCCAAGGTGGATTAACCATAGGGACAATTTGTGACTGTAGTGGCACAGGTGATCCCATAGTAGGCATACGGCGGTCCACCAGAGTACCCAACAGAGTTGAGAAAATAGCCCAGGGTGGCTCCTGATTATTTATTTATTACCAGTTATTTATATAGCGCACAAATATTTCGCAGCACTTTACAGAGAATATTTGCCCATTCACATCAGTCCCTGCCCCAGTGGAGCTTACAATCTAGATTCCCTACCACATGTACACACACACACACACACACACACACACACACACACACACACACACGGGTTAATTTTTTGTTGGGAGTCAATTAACCTACCAGTATATTTTTGGATTGTGAGAGGAAACTGGAGAACCCGGAGGAAACCCACGCAAGTACGGGGAGAATATACAAACTCTGCAGTTAGGGCCATGGTAAGAATCGAACCCATGACCTCAGTGCTGTGAGGCAGTAATGCTAACCATTACACCATCTGTACCATCCTGATTGGTTGCGGGAGCTGCGGACTGACTGGGAGAGGTATGGCACACATTACACATACCATCATGTAAAACTTCCCCCTCAAGTAAATCCTTGGTGCATGCCCTGCATGATGCGGGAGCATCCTCAGGTTTACTGCGCTTTTTGTTAGACATTTCAGAAAATGCAACAATAGAGCGTATGAGTACGATAAAGCCAGACAGAGTACACTACCTGCGAATAAATTCTTTAGTATGCAACTGAGCACCAAGAATACAAGACCTGCGAATAAATCCGGTATTATGAGACTAAGTCCCCAGTACACAACAACACCTGAGAATAAATCCGGTAGTAGTTGACTGAGTACACAGTATAATACGTATAATCAGTAAATACTGTGACGCACTATATAAACGTCCCTGATGCAACTAGTCCCTTAGGGTACAGAATATAGTGATAGATATATCTGTGTAAACACTGAAAATGAAATCCACACAGCAGATACAGGCACACAGTCACAGTGACAATGCAGATAATTATTAGTTATGACAATAAAACTGCACTGGACTAGTATACAATAGTATATCTATATATCTATATATATCTATATCTATATATAACAGTGCGGTCCTAGACCGGAGGTATATATCAGAATACTTGTTCTTTTCTAACGCTGTCTGTATAAAGACATGTAGAATAGTTAAGTGTTTGTAAAGTCACAGCGCTGTAGTCAGGCGGCTTTACAAGGGAGACCTTGCCCTGCAGTCCCGGAGACCAGCCGCAGCTATACCTAAGATGGCGCACAGCGTCTCAGTCAGGGAGTGAGGGAGAGTGAAAGGCAGCTCCAGAGCGGGAAAATCTAATCAGAGATGGCGCCCTGGGCCAGGGGAGGGGCTACAGGTCAAGCGACGACTCCCCTATGCTGGTCCTCACTGCCTGGTTGTATGGAGTCTTATTAAACTGGGTGTTAGTACACCAGACCTGTAGTCCTATGCCCTGGCAGATATAGTGGGGTCCCTGTGCGCAACAGTGTCCATGCCAGCGTCGCTGTCTGTCTACCTAGACTGCAAACGGAACACAATTTAGTAGCGGGTCCCGCCTTGGGGGACCCTCTTAGCTCCTCCCCATGCCAGCCACGCGAACCAGGAGAGATGAGCATCTACGACCGTGTGCCTAGAGCCGGAGCGTATCCGCCGCAAGTACCCGGGAACTGAGCCGTGGGAGTATGCGACGCCGCTTGGGAGGTGATGGAGCTGCAGCACTGAATGTCACTCTGACATGTAACAGTGCTGCGGCCCTTGAAGTCTTCTTAGAAAGTTTCTTTCAGGGCTGCCCATCGCAGCCCTCCTGTTGACTAGCCTGCTCTGCAGGCACCAACTCGAAAACTGAACTCTCAGTGCCTGGAGGCGGGGTTATAGAGGAGGCTCCAATGCATCCTGGGACAGCCAAAGCTTTAACCTGTTGGTGCCTGGCTCAAGATCCATCTCTACACCCCGATGTATTCCCTGTGGAACACAGTGTACCCCGCTGCAGAAACATTATTTTCTGATCACCTTAGGAATTAACTAAGGGAGCTAATCTTGCAGTTTTAGGCTTTCTGCTATGAGCATGTATCTTCAGTAAAGCAACGATTCCTAGTATTAGATTTGGCCTTAAAGATGGGTCCACACCGGTCAATATATCGGCTGTTCAACTTAATGGTTGATATATATCATGGGCGCATCAGTGGGTGTGTACCCCCGATATGTTTGTGAACGATGTCGTTCACAGACATAGCACTTCGGCCCTGCAACATGACCTATAGTCAATATATCGATATATCTGCGCATCGTGCTGTGTGTACGGACGGGCCGCAGAGGCCATCGGTGACTGACAAAACAACTTGGCAGGCACTTGTATATGACCGCCCAGTTTGTGATGTCAGGCACAACACATCGGCCCAATGATCGGTAAGTGTGTATGTACTTACCCATCGTAAGTTAGGTTAGCGGGTAGGCCAGATGACCGCCCTGTCGGCCTAGTGTGTACCCAGCATAAGGCTACACGTCGAGAAACTACTTGTTTTAACAAAGCCTTATTAAAGTGTAGAGATAAGGACACAAAGCAAAAAATAAGAATTTACTTACCAATAATTCTATTTCTCGTAGTCCGTAGTGGATGCTGGGGACTCCGTCAGGACCATGGGGATTAGCGGCTCCGCAGGAGACAGGGCACAAAAGTAAAAGCTTTAGGATCAGGTGGTGTGCACTGGCTCCTCCCCCTATGACCCTCCTCCAAGCCTCAGTTAGGATACTGTGCCCGGACGAGCGTACACAATAAGGAAGGATTTTGAATCCCGGGTAAGACTCATACCAGCCACACCAATCACACTGTACAACCTGTGATCTGAACCCAGTTAACAGCATGATAACAGCGGAGCATCTGAAAAGATGGCTCACAACAATAATAACCCGATTTTTGTAACAATAACTATGTACAAGTATTGCAGACAATCCGCACTTGGGATGGGCGCCCAGCATCCACTACGGACTACGAGAAATAGAATTATCGGTAAGTAAATTCTTATTTTCTCTGACGTCCTAAGTGGATGCTGGGGACTCCGTCAGGACCATGGGGATTATACCAAAGCTCCCAAACGGGCGGGAGAGTGCGGATGACTCTGCAGCACCGAATGAGAGAACTCCAGGTCCTCCTCAGTCAGGGTGTGCCCCTGACCAAGTATCAGCTCGGCAAAGTTGTAAAGCCGAGACCCCTCGGGCAGCCGCCCAAGATGAGCCCACCTTCCTTGTGGAATGGGCATTTACATATTTTGGCTGTGGCAGGCCTGCCACAGAATGTGCAAGCTGAATTGTACTACACATCCAACTAGCAATCGTCTGCTTAGAAGCAAGAGCACCCAGTTTGTTGGGTGCATACAGGATAACAGCAAGTCAGTTTTCCTGACTCCAGCCGTCCTGGAAACTATATTTTCAGGGCCCTGACAACATCTAGCAACTTGGAGTCCTCCAAGTCCCTAGTAGCCGCAGGTACCACAATAAGCTGGTTCGGGTGAAACACTGACACCACCTTAGGGAGAAAACTGGGGATGAGTCCGCAGCTCTGCCCTGTCCGAATGGACAATCAGATATGGGCTTTTTTGAGACAAACGCCGCCAATTCTGACACTCGCCTGGCCGAGGCCAGGGCCAACAGCATGGTCACTTTCCCTGTGAGATATTTCAAATCCACAGATTTGAGCGGTTTAAACCAATGTGATTTGAGGAATCCCAGAACTACGTTGAGATCCCACAGTGCCACTGGAGGCACAAAAGGGGGTTGTATATGCAGTACTCCCTTGACAAACTTCTGGACTTCAGGAACTGAAGCCAATTCTTTCTGGAAGAAAATCGACAGGGCCGAAATTTGAACCTTAATGGACCCCAATTTGAGGCCCATAGACACTCCTGTTTGCAGGAAATGCAGGAAACGACCGAGTTGAAATTTCTTCATGGGGCCTTCCTGGCCTCACACCACGCAACATATTTTCGCCACATGTGGTGATAATGTTGTGCGGTCACCTCCTTCCTGGCTTTGACCAGGGTAGGAATGACCTCTTCCGGAATGCCTTTTTCCCTTAGGATCCGGCGTTCAACCGCCATGCCGTCAACGCAGCCGCGGTAAGTCTTGGAACAGACATGGTACTTGCTGAAGCAAGTCCCTTCTTAGCGGCAGAGGCCATGAGTCCTCTGTGAGCATCTCTTGAAGTTCCGGGTACCAAGTCCTTCTTGGCCAATCCGGAGCCACGAGTATAGTTCTTACTCCTCTACGTCTTATAATTCTCAATACCTTGGGTATGAGAAGCAGAGGAGGGAAGACATACACCGACTGGTACACCCACGGTGTTACCAGAACGTCCACAGCTATTGCCTGAGGGTCTTTTGACCTGGCGCAATACTTGTCCAGTTTTTTGTTCAGGCGGGACGCCATCATGTCCACCTTTGGTCTTTTCCAACGGTTCACAATCATGTGGAAGACTTCCCGATGAAGTCCCCACTCTCCCGGGTGGAGGTTGTGCCTGCTGAGTAAGTCTGCTTCCCAGTTGTCCACTCCCGGAATGAACACTGCTGACAGTGCTATCACATGATTTTCCGCCCAGCGAAAAATCCTTGCAGTTTCTGCCATTGCCCTCCTGCTTCTTGTGCCGCCCTGTCTGTTTACGTGGGCGACTGCCGTGATGTTGTCCCACTGGATCAATACCGGCTGACCTTGAAGCAGAGGTCTTGCTAAGCTTAGAGCATTGTAAATTGCCCTTAGCTGCAGTATATTTATGTGGAGAAAAATCTCCAGACTTGATCACACTCCCTGGAAATTTTTTCCCTGTGTGACTGCTCCCCAGCCTCTCAGGCTGGCCTCCGTGGTCACCAGCATCCAATCCTGAATGCCGAATCTGCGGCCCTCTAGAAGATGAGCACTCTGTAACCACCACAGGAGAGACACCCTTGTCCTTGGAGATAGGGTTATCCACTGATGCATCTGAAAATGCGATCCGGACCATTTGTCCAGCAGATCCCACTGAAAAGTTCTTGCGTGAAATCTGCCGAATGGAATCGCTTCGTAATAAGCCACCATTTTTCCCAGGACTCTTGTGCAATGATGCACTGACACTTTTCCTGGTTTTAGGAGGTTCCTGACTAGCTCGGATAACTCCCTGGCTTTCTCCTCCGGGAGAAACACCTTTTTCTGGACTGTGTCCAGAACCATCCCTAGGAACAGCAGACGTGTCGTCGGAAACGGCTGCGATTTTGGATATTTAGAATCCACCCGTGCTGTCGTAGAACTACTTGAGATAGTGCTACTCCGACTTCCAACTGTTCTCTGGACCTTGCCCTTATCAGGAGATCGTCCAAGTAAGGGATAATTAAGACGCCTTTTCTTTGAAGAAGAATCATCATTTCGGCCATTACTTTGGTAAAGACCCGGGGTGCCGTGGACAATCCAAACGGCAGCGTCTGAAACTGATAGTGACAGTTCCGTACCACGAACCTGAGGTACCCTTGGTGAGAAGGGCAATTTGGGACATGGAGGTAAGCATCCTTGATGTCCAGGGACACCATATAGTCCCCTTCTTCCTGGTTCGCTATCACTGCTCTGAGTGACTCCATCTTGATTTGAACCTTTGTATGTAAGTGTTCAAAGATTTCCCATTTAGAATAGGTCTCACCGAGCCGTCTGGCTTCAGTACCACAATATAGTGTGGAATAATACCCCTTTCCCTGTTGTAGGAGGGGTACTTTGATTATCACCTGCTGGGAATACAGCTTGTGAATTGTTTCCAATACTGCCTCCCTGTCGGAGGAAGACGTTGGTAAAGCAGACATCAGGAGCCTGCGAGGGGGAGACGTCTCGAATCTCCAGTCTGTACCCCTGGGATACTACTTGTAGGATCCAGGGGTCCACTTGCGAGTGAGCCCACTACGCGCTGAAACTCTTGAGACGACTTCCCACCGCACTTGAGTCCGCTTGTACGGCCCCAGCGTCATGCTGAGGACTTGGCAGAAGCTGTGGAGGGCTTCTGTTCCTGGGAATGGGCTGCCTGCTGCAGTCTTCTTCCCTTTCCTCTATCCCTGGGCAGATATGACTGGCCTTTTGCCCGCTTGCCCTTATGGGGACGAAAGGACTGAGGCTGAAAAGACGGTGTCTTTTTCTGCTGAGATGTGATTTGGGGTAAAAAAGGTGGATTTTCCAGCTGTTGCCGAGGCCACCAGGTCCGATGGACCGACCCCAAATAACTCCTCCCCTTTATACGGCAATACTTCCATGTGCCGTTTGGAATCTGCATCACCTGACCACTGTCGTGTCCATAAACATCTTCTGGCAGATATGGACATCGCACTTACTCTTGATGCCAGAGTGCAAATATCCCTCTGTGCATCTCGCATATATAGAAATGCATCCTTTAAATGCTCTATAGTCAATAAAATACTGTCCCTGTCAAGGGTATCAATATTTTCAGTCAGGAAATCCGACCAAGCCACCCCAGCGCTGCACATCCAGGCTGAGGCGATCGCTGGTCGCAGTATAACACCAGTATGTGTGTATATACCTTTTTAGGATATTTTCCAGCCTCTCAGCTGGCTCCTTGAGGGCGGCCCTATCTGGAGACGGTACCGCCACTTGTTTTGATAAGCGTGTGAGCGCCTTATCCACCCTAAAGGGTGTTTCCCAACGCGCCCTAACTTCTGGCGGGAAAGGGTATACCGCCAATAATTTTCTATCGGGGGAAACCCACGCATCATCACACACTTCATTTAATTTATCTGATTCAGGAAAAACTACAGGTAGTTTTTTCACACCCCACATAATACCCTTCTTGTGGTACTTGTAGTATCAGAAATATGTAACCTCTCCTTCATTGCCCTTAACATGTAACGTGTGGCCCTAAAGGAAAATACGTTTGTTTCTTCACCGTCGACACTGGAGTCAGTGTCCGTGTCTGTGTCGACCGACTGAGGTAAATGAGCGTTTTACAGCCCCTGACGGTGTTTTAGACGCCTGGACAGGTACTAATTTGTTTGCCGGCCGTCTCATGTCGTCAACCGACCTTGCAGCGTGTTGACATTATCACGTAATTCCTTAAATAAGCCATCCATTCCGGTGTCGACTCCCTAGAGAGTGACATCACCATTTCAGGCAATTGCTCCGCCTCCTCACCAACATCGTCCTCATACATGTCGACACACACGTACCGACACACAGCACACACACAGGGAATGCTCTGATAGAGGACAGGACCCCACTAGCCCTTTGGGGAGACAGAGGGAGAGTTTGCCAGCACACACCAAAAACGCTATAATTATACAGGGACAACCTTTATATAAGTGTTTTTCCCTTATAGCATTTTAATATATATATATACATATCGCCAAATAAGTGCCCCCCCTCTCTGTTTTAACCCTGTTTCTGTAGTGCAGTGCAGGGGAGAGCCTGGGAGCCTTCCCACCAGCATTTCTGTGAGGGAAAATGGCGCTGTGTGCTGAGGAGAATAAGCCCCACCCCCTTTTCGGCGGGCTTCTTCTCCCGTTTTTTTGAGACCTGGCAGGGGTTAAATACATCCATATAGCCCCCAGGGGCTATATGTGATGTATTTTTAGCCAGAATAAGGTACTATCATTGCTGCCCAGGGCGCCCCCCCCCCCAGCGCCCTGCACCCTCAGTGACCGCTGCTATGAAGTGTGCTGACAACAATGGCGCACAGCTGCAGTGCTGTGCGCTACCTCATGAAGACTGAAGAGTCTTCTGCCGCCGTTTCTGGACCTTCACTTTTCGGCATCTGCAAGGGGGGTCGGCGGCGCGGCTCCGGGACGAACCCCAGGGTGAGACCTGTGTTCCGACTCCCTCTGGAGCTAATGGTGTCCAGTAGCCTAAGAAGCCAATCCATCCTGCACGCAGGTGAGTTCACTTCTCTCCCCTAAGTCCCTCGTAGCAGTGAGCCTGTTGCCAGCAGGACTCACTGAAAATAAAAAACCTAACAAACTTTTACTCTAAGCAGCTCTTTAGGAGAGCCACCTAGATTGCACCCTTCTCGGCCGGGCACAAAAATCTAACTGAGGCTTGGAGGAGGGTCATAGGGGGAGGAGCCAGTGCACACCACCTGATCCTAAAGCTTTTACTTTTGTGCCCTGTCTCCTGCGGAGCCGCTAATCCCCATGGTCCTGACGGAGTCCCCAGCATCCACTTAGGACGTCAGAGAAATAAGATTTTACTTACTGCTAAATCTATTTCTCGTAGTCCGTAGTGGATGCTGGGGACTTCGTAAGGACCATGGGGAATAGACGGGCTCCGCAGGAGACAGGGCACTTTAAGAAAGAATTAGGAATACTGGTGTGCACTGGCTCCTCCCTCTATGTCCCTCCTCCAGACCTCAGTTAAGGAAACTGTGCCCGGAAGAGCTGACAGTACAAGGAAAGGATTTTGGAATCCAGGGTAAGACTCATACCAGCCACACCAATCACACCGTATAACTCGTGATAACCATACCCAGTTAACAGTATGAACAACAGAGCATCAGATAAACCTGATGCAACCATAAAATAACCCTTATTTAAGCAATAACTATATACAAGTATTGCAGAAGAAGTCCGCACTTGGGACGGGCGCCCAGCATCCACTACGGACTACGAGAAATAGATTTACCGGTAAGTAAAATCTAATTTTCTCTAACGTCCTAGTGGATGCTGGGGACTCCGTAAGGACCATGGGGATTATACCAAAGCACCCAAACGGGCGGGAGAGTGCGGATGACTCTGCAGCACCGAATGAGCAAACTCAAGGTCCTCCTCAGCCAGGGTATCAAACTTGTAGAACTTTGCAAAGGTGTTTGAACCCGACCAAGTAGCCGCTCGGCAAAGCTGTAATGCCGAGACCCCTCGGGCAGCCGCCCAAGAAGAGCCCACCTTCCTTGTGGAATGGGCTTTTACTGATTTCGGAGGCGGCAAGCCAGCCACAGAATGAGCCTGCTGAATCGTGTTACAGATCCAGCGAGCAATAGTTTGCTTTGAAGCAGGAGCACCCAGCTTGTTGGATGCATACAGGATAAACAGCGACTCAGTTTTCCTGACTCTAGCCGTTCTGGCTACATAAACCTTCAAAGCCCTGACTACATCCAGTAACTCGGAATCCTCCAAGTCACGATTAGCCACAGGCACCACGATAGGTTGGTTCAAATGAAAAGAAGACACTACTTTTGGCAGAAATTGCGGACGAGTCCGCAATTCTGCCCTGTCCATATGGAAAACCAGATGGGGGCTTTTATGTGACAAAGCCGCCAATTCTGACACACGCCTAGCTGAAGCCAAGGCTAACAGCATGACCACCTTCCACGTGAGATATTTTAACTCCACGGTGTTAAGAGGCTCAAACCAGTGTGATTTCAGGAAACTCAACACCACGTGAAGATCCCAAGGTGCCACTGGAGGCACAAACGGGGGCTGAATATGTACCACTCCCTTTACAAAAGTCTGGAAGAGAAGCCAGTTCTTTTTGAAAGAAAATGGATAGGGCCGAAATCTGGACCTTAATGGACCCCAATTTTAGGCCCAAAGTCACTCCCGACTGTAGGAAGTGAAGGAAACGGCCCAGCTGGAATTCCTCTGTAGGAGCATTCCTGGCCTCACACCAAGCAACATATTTTCGCCGTATACGGTGATAATGTTTAGCCGTCACGTCCTTCCTAGCCTTTATTAGCGTAGGAATAACCTCATCCGGAATCCCTTTTTCTGCTAGGATCCGGCGTTCAACCGCCATGCCGTCAAACGCAGCCGCGGTAAGTCTTGGAACAGACAGGGCCCCTGTTGCAACAGATCCTGTCTGAGAGGCAGAGGCCATGGGTCCTCTGTGAGCATTTCTTTCAGTTCCGGATACCAAGTCCTTCTTGGCCAATCCGGAACAATGAGTATTGTTCTCACTCCTCTTTTTCTTACGATTCTCAGCACCTTGGGTATGAGAGGAAGAGGAGGAAACACATAAACCGACTGGAACACCCACGGTGTCACTAGTGCGTCCACAGCTATCGCCTGAGGGTCTCTTGACCTGGCGCAATACCTTTGTAGCTTTTTGTTGAGACGGGATGCCATTATGTCCACCTGTGGCAGGTCCCAACGACTTGTAATCTGTGTGAATACTTCTTGATGAAGTCCCCACTCTCCCGGGTGGAGGTCGTGCCTGCTGAGGAAGTCTGCTTCCCAGTTGTCCACTCCCGGAATGAACACTGCTGACAGTGCTTTTACGTGATTCTCCGCCCAGCGCAGAATTCTGGTGGCTTCCGCCATCACCACCCTGCTCCTTGTGCCGCCTTGGCGGTTTACATGAGCCACTGCGGTGATGTTGTCTGATTGAATCAGCACTGATCTGTCGCGAAGCAGGGTCTCCGCTTGACTTAGGTCGTTGTATATGGCCCTTAGTTCTAGGATATTGATGTGAAGGCAAGTCTCCTGACTTGACCACAGACCCTGGAAATTTCTTCCCTGTGTGACTGCCCCCCACCCTCGGAGGCTTGCATCCGTGGTCACCAGGACCCAGTCCTGAATGCCGAATCTTCGGCCCTCAAGAAGGTGAGCACTCTGCAGCCACCACAGAAGAGACACCCTGGCCCTGGGGGATAGGGTGATCAGCCGATGCATCTGTAGATGTGATCCGGACCACTTGTCCAACAGATCCCATTGAAAGGTCCTCGCATGGAACCTGCCGAAGGGAATGGCCTCGTATGATGCCACCATCTTTCCCAGGACTCGCGTGCCTTGATGCACCAACACCCGTTTTGGTTTTAAGAGGTCTCTGACCAGTGTCATGAGTTCCTGAGCCTTCTCCGTCGGGAGAAAAACCTTCTTCAGGTCGGTGTCCAGAATCATGCCCAGAAAGGGCAGACGCGTCGTAGGAATCAGCTGCGACTTTGGAATATTCAGAATCCAGCCGTGCTGTTGTAACACTTCCCGAGAGCGTGCTACGCTGGTCAGCAACTGCTCTCTGGACCTCGCCTTCATGAGGAGATCGTCCAAGTATGGGATAATTGTGACTCCCTGCTTTCGCAGGAGCACCATCATTTCCGCCATTACCTTGGTAAATATTCTCGGTGCCGTGGAGAGACCAAACGGCAACGTCTGGAATTGGTAATGACAATCCTGTACCGCAAAACTGAGGTACGCCTGATGAGGTGGATAAATGGGGACATGAAGGTATGCATCCTTTATGTCCAGAGACACCATAAAATCCCCCTCTTCCAGGCTTGCAATGACCGCTCTGAGCGATTCCATCTTGAACTTGAACCTTTTCAGGTAAATGTTCAGGGATTTTAAATTCAAAATGGGTCTGACCGAACCGTCCGGTTTCGGTACCACCACCACCTGCTGGAGATATAATTTGTGAATTGCCGCTAACACTATTTCCCTCTCTAAGGGGGAAGCTGGCAGGGCCGATTTGAGGTATCGGTGAGGGGGCATCTCTTCGAATTCCAGCTTGTATCCCTGAGATACAATCTGTACAGCCCAGGGATCCACCCGTGAGCGAACCCACTGGTGGATGAAATTTCGGAGACGCGCCCCCACCGATCCTGGCTCCACCTGTGGAGCCCCAGCGTCATGCGGTGGATTTAGTGGAAGCCGGGGAGGACTTCTGTTCCTGGGAACTAGCTGTATTGTGCAGCTTCTTTCCTCTACCCCTGCCTCTGGCCAGAAAAGACGCACCTCGGACTTTCTTGCCTCTTTGTGACCGAAAGGACTGCATTTGGTAATACGGTGCTTTCTTAGGCTGTGAGGGAATATATGGCAAAAAATTTTACTTCCCAGCCGTAGCTGTGGAAACTAGGTCCGAGAGACCGTCCCCCAACAATTCCTCACCCGTATAAGGTAAAACCTCCATGTGCCGTTTTGAGTCGGCATCACCTGTCCATTGCCGAGTCCACAGGACCTTTCTGGACGAAATCGACATTGCATTTATTCTAGAGCCCAGTAGGGTAATATCTCTCTGGGCATCTCTCATATACAAGACAGCGTCTTTAATATGCCCCAGGGTCAGTAATATAGTATCCTTGTCCAAGGTATCAAGGTTCCTCAGATAAAGTATCTGTCCATGCTGCAACAGCACTACACATCCAGGCCGACGCAATTGCCGGCCTTAGCAGAGTACCTGAATGTGTATAAATGGACTTCAGAATACCTTCCTGCTTTCTATCCGCAGAATCCTTTAGGGTGGCCGTATCCTGTGACGGCAGGGCTACCTTCTTAGATAAGCGTGTCAAAGCTTTGTCTACCCTAGGGGAGGATTCCCAGCGTAACCTGTCCGTTGGCGGGAAATGATACGCCATAAGCAACCGTTTGGAAATCTGCACTTTCCTATCTGGAGATTCCCAAGCTTTTTCACATAACTCATTTAACTCATGTGAAGGGGGAAAGGTCACCTCATGCCTTTTTTCCCCAAACATATAAACCCTCTTGTTAGGGACTGGGTTTTCCTCTGAGATGTGTAATACATCCTTCATTGCTATAATCATGTAGCGGATGGCTTTAGCCATTTTAGGCTGCAACTTTGCATCATTGCCATCGACACTGGAGTCAGAATCCGTGTCGATATCTGTGTCAACTATTTGGGATAGTGGACGCTTCTGAGACCCTGACGGCCTCTGCGTTGTAGGGTCAGGCATGGGTTGAGACCCTGACTGTCCCAAGGCTTCAGCTTTATCCAACCTTTTATGCAAGGAATTAACATCATTTAAAACCTTCCACATATCCATCCAATCGGGTGTCGGCGGCGACACCACATTCATCTGCACCTGCTCTGCTTCCACATAGCCTTCCTCGTCAAACATGTCGACACAAGCGTACCGACACACCACACACACAGGGGATGCTCTATTTGAGGACAGAACCACCACAAGGCCCTTTGGAGAGACAGAGAGAGAGTATGCCAGCACACACCCCAGCGCTATATGACCCAGGAATTACACAGTAACTTAGTGTTTACCCAGTAGCTGCTGTATACACTGATTTTGCGCTAAATTTATGTGCGCCCCCCCCCCCCTCTCTTTTTACCCTCTTTCTACCGTGAATCTGCAGGGGAGAGCCTGGGGAGCTTCCTCTCAGCGGAGCTGTGGAGAGAAAATGGCGCTGGTGAGTGCTGAGGAAGAAGCCCCGCCCCCTCAGCGGCGGGCTTCTGTCCCGCGATTTTGTATAAAATAATGGCGGGGGCTCATGCATATATACAGTGCCCAACTGTATATATGCTCTTTTATGCCAAGAGCTACCTAATTGCTGCCCAGGGCGTCCCCCCCATGTGCCCTACAGTGACCGGAGTGTGCGGGTTTAATGTGGGAGCAATGGCGCACAGCTGCAGTGCTGTGCGCTACCTCATATGAAGACTGGAGTCTTCTGCCGCCGCTTTCGAAGTCTTCTTGCTTCTCACGCCGGCTTCTGGCTCTGTGAGGGGGACGGCGGCGCGGCTCCGGGATCGGACGACCAAGGGTGCGTTCCTGTGTTCGATCCCTCTGGAGCTAATGGTGTCCAGTAGCCTAAGAAGCATGACCTATCCACAGTGAGTAGGTCTGCTTCTCTCCCCTCAGTCCCACGTAGCAGAGAGTCTGTTGCCAGCAGATCTCTCTGAAAATAAAAAAATCCTAACAAAATACTTCCTATTCAGCAAGCTCAGGAGAGCTCACTAAAGTGCACCCAGCTCATCCGGGCACAGATTCTAACTGAGGTCTGGAGGAGGGACATAGAGGGAGGAGCCAGTGCACACCAGTATTCCTAATTTTTTCTTAAAGTGCCCTGTCTCCTGCGTAGACAGTCTATTCCCCATGGTCCTTACGGAGTCCGCAGCATCCACTAGGACGTTAGAGAAAGCTTATAATACCTCTGTGGGAGTGTCTAGGAGTCACTTTCATAGCTCTTAGCTAGTGTTTTCCTAAAGCTGGGCATATACAGTAAGATCTGCTCAGAAATTGGTGCTGCCTTTCTAGATCAGTAACACATATAGTGGAAGACAACACTTTGAAAGTACAGTACCAAACACACAACTGAGACTGCTTTTGTATAATGGAGATCTGTGAGAAATAATTACAGGACAAGACAACCTTTAGGTGGTAACAGATTTTATATCGGGTAATAGATATTACACTACCTTCCTACACCAAAATCAAGGTCACATGTCATCTCTACCTCGCTTCTTATTATCAACATTTACCTTCAAGGGCAAGTAAAAACACTAAAGGGCCCTACACACTTAGATTATCTATCCAATCTGGCTGATTGCAAAGAAAATCTGGCAATTTCCGAGAGCAAATGACAATCAACCATTTGCTCCCAAAATCCAGAAAATGGACAAAAACGGTTGGTCAGATAAATTGGTTTAATGAAACAAACTTAACCATTTTGTCTGAAAGTCCATTTTTGTCTGTTTTCAGTGTTTGAGAGCAAATGGTTAATTGTAATTTGCTCCAATACATTACCAGATTTTTGTTCCAACCAGAAAGATTGGACATAATCTTTAAATGTGTAGAGCCTTAAGTCATTGTTTTACATCCACCATGCTGTCTTAACTCCTTGCACTGTTAGTGGGAAGGGGTTCTCTTACTCAGCAGGCACAGGCTGTGTGACAACTTGGAAGACATGCTTTGCAAATAGGCATAGTATGATCGGTTAGGACACTATAGTAGTATAGGCAAATCAGTCTCAACTTTTTGATCTAAATCAGATCATAATAGGACACTGTCCTAAAATGGAGGAAAGGGTGTCAGCTGTCTGTTAAGGAGAGGGAAGTAATATGTTACTTTTAATAGGGCAGACTAATGGAGGCCGAGCACAGTAACAGTACTGTATTTGCATACTTGTAAACAGATCTAAACCAGCACCGAGACACATAAACAGATAGCCAAGAGGTTTTCTTGTAGGTGCAAATATACAATGATGGTCACCTGCACTAGCTAAACGCTTGTGATTGGCTAATTACAAAATGCACCAATGATGCATATAGGTGCTTTCTTCATTGTTTGCTCATATGTTACGTTGTCTGTGTGCGTGTTTTAGTAATTTGTTATTTATGTACATTCACCTGATGAATTAGATAGGTTGGGATTTGTTTTTTTTAAATTCTGCTGAAACCTAACAGCGAATGTGTATTTAGCAAACAAAACAAATCCTTATGTAACTTATACCGGAAGTGGAGCATAGGCTACTGGTAAACCACATGCAACCGGCAATAGTACAGAATCTACATAGATTTGCCACGGAGGCTTTTTAGTATACACGTTTTAGACTAGCAAAATTGGTAGCAAATACATTAAAACCCAGCTCAAAACCAATTCAAGTAACTCCTCCACATAGGATTCTGTCTGATGGCTGCATCGTACCTGTGTTTTCCCTGACACTTGCTGCACATCATACTGTTCATTGCATCCTTTAGATCGTCCTGCAGTTTGGTGAGAAACTCGTTCATAGATTTAGCCAGCTCAGTTTCAGACATTCGTTTCCTGGAAAGCAAAATTAACAATGGCAAGAGGAACACTCACTGGCAGTGGACGAGACCACATTATTAATGGACAGCAGGAAAACCTTTTTGATTAGTGGAGCCTAGTGAGTTTTACACTCCTTTTTCTTACAACATAGGTATAAAATCTTATTTGTATTATTAAGCATGTATAAGAGGAATATAAAAGCCTATACAGGAGAAAAACGTCCTCCCCTCATCATTTTGACTGTTTCTGCAGTAGCATTTACATCTGCATATTTATTTAGAGGCAAAACCTGAGGTGTTGGGTTTGGAAAATACATACCCAACACATTGGGGGAAATATAATGGTTTCTCCCCGCGGTCACCACTCAATGGCGCCCAACAGAGCAATTCAATTGTTGCTCCGTTTGGGCGCGCTGAGCCACCGGGAGACACATTTCAGCTCGCAGACCCCATGCTGGCGAGCTGAAGTGTGTGAAAAGTGACCTGTTTGGCCGCTCAAACAACACTTTTCAGGCTCGTGCCCATTAGTTTAGACAGATTTAAACCCAACACTGATGGGTGTGATTGGCACGATAAACAGCATCAATTGAATATCGCCCCTGCGATCTACCGTCACTTTAGACGGGAAATCGGGTGGCAATATCAACTGAATTCCTCCCAATGAGTTTTGCCTTTAATAAAAAAAAATAAAAAAAAAAATCTCTGCTTTAATACTCACCAAAAAAAATAAGAATTTACTTACCGATAATTCTATTTCTCGTAGTCCGTAGTGGATGCTGGGGACTCCGTCAGGACCATGGGGAATAGCGGCTCCGCAGGAGACAGGGCACAAAAGTAAAAGCTTTAGGATCAGGTGGTGTGCACTGGCTCCTCCCCCTATGACCCTCCTCCAAGCCTCAGTTAGGATACTGTGCCCGGACGAGCGTACACAATAAGGAAGGATTTTGAATCCCGGGTAAGACTCATACCAGCCACACCAATCACACTGTACAACCTGTGATCTGAACCCAGTTAACAGCATGATAACAGCGGAGCCTCTGAAAAGATGGCTCACAACAATAATAACCCGATTTTTGTAACAATAACTATGTACAAGTATTGCAGACAATCCGCACTTGGGATGGGCGCCCAGCATCCACTACGGACTACGAGAAATAGAATTATCGGTAAGTAAATTCTTATTTTCTCTGACGTCCTAAGTGGATGCTGGGGACTCCGTCAGGACCATGGGGATTATACCAAAGCTCCCAAACGGGCGGGAGAGTGCGGATGACTCTGCAGCACCGAGTGAGAGAACTCCAGGTCCTCCTCAGCCAGGGTGTGCCCCTGACCAAGTAGCAGCTCGGCAAAGTTGTAAAGCCGAGACCCCTCGGGCAGCCGCCCAAGATGAGCCCACCTTCCTTGTGGAATGGGCATTTACATATTTTGGCTGTGGCAGGCCTGCCACAGAATGTGCAAGCTGAATTGTACTACACATCCAACTAGCAATCGTCTGCTTAGAAGCAAGAGCACCCAGTTTGTTGGGTGCATACAGGATAACAGCAAGTCAGTTTTCCTGACTCCAGCCGTCCTGGAAACCTATATTTTCAGGGCCCTGACAACATCTAGCAACTTGGAGTCCTCCAAGTCCCTAGTAGCCGCAGGTACCACAATAAGCTGGTTCAGGTGAAACGCTGACACCACCTTAGGGAGAAACTGGGGACGAGTCCGCAGCTCTGCCCTGTCCGAATGGACAATCAGATATGGGCTTTTGTGAGACAAAGCCGCCAATTCTGACACTCGCCTGGCCGAGGCCAGTGCCAACATCATGGTCACTTTCCATGTGAGATATTTCAAATCCACAGATTTGAGCGGTTTAAACCAATGTGATTTGAGGAATCCCAGAACTACGTTGAGATCCCACAGTGCCACTGGAGGCACAAAAGGGGGTTGTATATGCAGTACTCCCTTGACAAACTTCTGGACTTCAGGAACTGAAGCCAATTCTTTCTGGAAGAAATCGACAGGGCCGAAATTTGAACCTTAACGGACCCAAATTTGAGGCCCATAGACACTCCTGTTTGCAGGAAATGCAGGAATCGACCGAGTTGAAATTTCTTCGTGGGGCCTTCCTGGCCTCACACCACGCAACATATTTTCGCCACATGTGGTGATAATGTTGTGCGGTCACCTCCTTCCTGGCTTTGACCAGGGTAGGAATGACCTCTTCCGGAATGCCTTTTTCCCTTAGGATCCGGCGTTCCACCGCCATGCCGTCAAACGCAGCCACGGTAAGTCTTTGAACAGACCTGGTACTTGCTGAAGCAAGTCCCTTCTTAGCGGCAGAGGCCATGAGTCCTCTGTGAGCATTTCTTGAAGTTCCGGGTGCCACGTCCTTCTTGGCCAATCCGGAGCCACGAGTATAGTTCTTACTCCTCTACGTCTTATAATTCTCAGTACCTTGGGTATGAGAAGCAGAGGAGGGAACACATACACCGACTGGTACACCCACGGTGTTACCAGAACGTCCACAGCTATTGCTTGAGGGTCTCTTGACCTGGCGCAATACCTGTCCAGTTTTTTGTTCAGGCGGGACGCCATCATGTCCACCTTTGGTCTTTCCCAACGGTTCACAATCATGTGGAATACTTCCCGATGAAGTCCCCACTCTCCCGGGTGGAGATCGTGCCTGCTGAGGAAGTCTGCTTCCCAGTTTTCCACTCCCGGAATGAACACTGCTGACAGTGCTATCACATGATTTTTCGCCCAGCGAAGAATCCTTGCAGTTTCTGCCATTGCCCTCCTGCTTCTTGTGCCGCCCTGTCTGTTTACGTGGGCGACTGCCGTGATGTTGTCCCACTGGATCAATACCGGCTGACCTTGAAGCAGAGGTCTTGCTAAGCTTAGAACATTGTAAATTGCCCTTAGCTCCAGTATATTTATGTGGAGAGAAGTCTCCAGACTTGATCACACTCCCTGGAAATTTTTTCCCTGTGTGACTGCTCCCCAGCCTCTCAGGCTGGCATCCGTGGTCACCAGGACCCAGTCCTGAATGCCGAATCTGCGGCCCTTTAGTAGATGAGCACTCTGCAGCCACCGCAGAAGAAACACCCTTGTCCTTGGAGACAGGGTTATCCGCTGATGCATCTGAAGATGCGATCCGGACCATTTTTCCAGCAGATCCCACTGAAAAGTTCTTGCGTGAAATCTGCCGAATGGAATCGCTTCGTAAGAAGCCACCATTTTTCCCAGGACCCTTGTGCAATGATGCACTGACACTTTTCCTGGTTTTAGGAGGTTCCTGACTAGCTCGGATAACTCCCTGGCTTTCTCCTCCGGGAGAAACACCTTTTTTCTGGACTGTGTCCAGAATCATCCCTAGGAACAGCAGACGTGTCGTCGGAGACAGCTGCGATTTTGGAATATTTAGAATCCACCCGTGCTGTCGTAGAACTACTTGAGATAGTGCTACTCCGACCTCCAACTGTTCTCTGGACCTTGCCCTTATCAGGAGATCGTCCAAGTAAGGGATAATTAAGACGCCTTTTCTTTGAAGAAGAATCATCATTTCGGCCATTACCTTGGTAAAGACCCGGGGTGCCGTGGACAATCCAAACGGCAGCGTCTGAAACTGATAGTGACAGTTTTGTACCACGAACCTGAGGTACCCTTGGTGAGAAGGGCAAATTGGGACATGGAGGTAAGCATCCTTGATGTCCAGGGACACCATATAGTCCCCTTCTTCCTGGTTCGCTATCACTGCTCTGAGTGACTCCATCTTGATTTGAACCTTTGTATGTAAGCGTTCAAATATTTCAGATTTAGAATAGGTCTCACCGAGCCGTCTGGCTTCAGTACCACAATATAGTGTGGAATAATACCCCTTTCCTTGTTGTAGGAGGGGTACTTTGATTATCACCTGCTGGGAATACAGCTTGTGAATTGTTTCCAATACTGCCTCCCTGTCGGAGGGAGACGTTGGTAAAGCAAACTTCAGGAACCTGCGAGGGGGAGACGTCTCGAATTTCCAATCTGTACCCCTGGGATACTACTTGTAGGATCCAGGGGTCCACTTGCGAGTGAGCCCACTGCGTGCTGAAACTCTTGAGACGACCCCCCACCGCACCTGTTTGTACGGCCCCAGCGTCATGCTGAGGACTTGGCAGAAGCGGTGGAAGGCTTCTGTTCCTGGGAATGGGCTGCCTGCTGCAGTCTTCTTCCCTTACCTCTATCCCTGGGCAGATATGACTGGCCTTTTGCCCGCTTGCCCTTATGGGGACGAAAGGACTGAGGCTGAAAAGACAATGTCTTTTTCTGCTGAGATGTGACTTGGGGTAAAAAAGGTGGATTTTCCAGCTGTTGCGTGGCCACCAGGTCCGATGGACCGACCCCAAATAACTCCTCCCCTTTATACGGCAATACTTCCATGTGCCGTTTGGAATCTGCATCACCTGACCACTGTCGTGTCCATAAACATCTTCTGGCAGATATGGACATCGCACTTACTCTTGATGCCAGAGTGCAAATATCCCTCTGTGCATCTCGCATATATAGAAATGCATCCTTTAAATGCTCTATAGTCAATAAAATACTGTCCCTGTCAAGGGTATCAATATTTCCAGTCAGGGAATCCGACCAAGCCACCCCAGCGCTGCCCATCCAGGCTGAAGCGATCGCTGGTCGCAGTATAACACCAGTATGTGTGTATATACTTTTTAGGATATTTTCCAGCCTCCTATCAGTTGGCTCCTTGAGGGCGGCCCTATCTGGAGACGGTAACGCCACTTGTTTTGATAAGCGTGTGAGCGCCTTATCCACCCTAAGGGGTGTTTCCCAACGCGCCATAACTTCTGGCGGGAAAGGGTATACCGCCAATAATTTTCTATCGGGGGAAACCCAAGCATCATCACACACTTCATTTAATTTATCTGATTCAGGAAAAACCACATGTAGTTTTTTCACACTCCACATAATACCCTTTTTTGTGGTACTTGTAGTATCAGAAATATGTAACATCTCCTTCATTGCCCTTAACAAGTAACGTGTGGCCCTAAAGGAAAATACGTTTGTTTCTTCACCGTCGACACTGGAGTCAGTGTCCGTGTCTGTGTCGACCGACTGAGGTAAAAGGACGTTTTAACGCCTCTGACGGTGTTTGAGACGCCTGGACAGGTACTAATTGGTTTGCCGGCCGTCTCATGTCGTCAACCGACCTTGCAGCGTGTTGACATTATCACGTAATTCCTTAAATAAGCCATCCATTCCGGTGTCGACTCCCTAGAGAGTGACATCACCATTACAGGCAATTTCTCCGCCTCCTCACCAACATCGTCCTCATACATGTCGACACACACGTACCGACACACAGCACACACACAGGGAATGCTCTGATAGAGGACAGGACCCCACTAGCCCTTTGGGGAGACAGAGGGAGAGTTTGCCAGCACACACCAAAAACGCTATAATTATACAGGGACAACCTTTATATAAGTGTTTTTCCCTTATAGCATTTTAATATATATAGTCATATCGCCAAATAAGTGCCCCCCCTCTCTGTTTTAACCCTGTTTCTGTAGTGCAGTGCAGGGGAGAGCCTGGGAGCCTTCCCACCAGCATTTCTGTGAGGGAAAATGGCGCTGTGTGCTGAGGAGAATAGGCCCCGCCCCCTTTTCGGCGGGCTTCTTCTCCCGTTTTTCTGAGACCTGGCAGGGGTTAAATACATCCATATAGCCCCCAGGGGCTATATGTGATGTATTTTTAGCCAGAATAAGGTACTATCATTGCTGCCCAGGGCGCCCCCCCCAGCGCCCTGCACCCTCAGTGACCGCTGCTATGAAGTGTGCTGACAACAATGGCGCACAGCTGCAGTGCTGTGCGCTACCTTATGAAGACTGAAAAGTCTTCTGCCGCCGGTTTCTGGACCTCTTCACTTTTCGGCATCTGCAAGGGGGTCGGCGGCGCGGCTCCGGGACGAACCCCAGGGTGAGACCTGTGTTCCGACTCCCTCTGGAGCTAATGGTGTCCAGTAGCCTAAGAAGCCAATCCATCCTGCACGCAGGTGAGTTCACTTCTCTCCCCTAAGTCCCTCGATGCAGTGAGCCTGTTGCCAGCAGGACTCACTGAAAATAAAAAAACCTAACAAAACTTTTACTCTAAGCAGCTCTTTAGGAGAGCCACCTAGATTGCACCCTTCTCGGCTGGGCACAAAAATCTAACTGAGGCTTGGAGGAGGGTCATAGGGGGAGGAGCCAGTGCACACCACCTGATCCTAAAGCTTTTACTTTTGTGCCCTGTCTCCTGCGGAGCCGCTATTCCCCATGGTCCTGACGGAGTCCCCAGCATCCACTTAGGACGTCAGAGAAAGAAACATTTGCAAATCAGAAATAAATAAAATATGTCTACGTATTAGAAGTTGGGCCTAGGTTTCTTGGCCACAATTAATGACCTATTGTCTGCAGGACTATACAGTTTTTTTAATGACATACAAAGCCTATATTAGTTACAGTATGTTAAAACAAGTTTTAGTTTTAACAGTTGATACGCTGCCGACCTTCTCAGAGTTGGCGTCTCTCACTCATCCACGTAAACACCAGTGACTGTGTTACCAGAATATAAGGGATCAAAGAAAGTGGCTCCTGTGACACACTGTAGCAAACAAAATCTAAACATTCCTGTATTGTGATGTGCAGTCTGATTCTGACAAGTTTAGTTATCTTTTTTTCCCCCCGCATGGAATAAAATGCCTCTTTTAAAAAACCTTGAGGTTCAACAAAAACAGCAATTGCTGATACATGTGTCAATGCTAGCTATATATATATATATATATATATATATATATATATATATATATATATATTTCTTTCTAAGAATCGTGTGCAAGAAGGGGGTCTTGACAAAAGCGCATGCACTGCCTTCTAAATAGCCACTACAAATATGGTAACTATTTCTGTGCTATTATTTGCATTTATTAATCTTTATTTATATAGCACTATATTCAGTTGCGCTTTACCATTGGGAACTATACAGTAATAAAATGAGAACGAGTAATTACAGACAGATAAGGGGGTAAGAGGGCCCAGCTTGCCTGTAATTTCACTCACTTTCATGGAACTTCTTTTGCGTAGAGTACTTCTAATTATAAGGCATTTTAATACGTACTGGCAATGTGCCATGGCAATATGTGGCAGTGCACAGTACAGCATATTACTGTAGCCAGACACTGCTAATTGTTCTGCACAGCTCTGCAAATTGAGGTTACTGGTCATTAAATGCCACCAAGGCACTTTGTGGCCACTGCAGAGAACTGAAACTCCCTAATAGCATCTTGCTAAGAGTGCCCCTCTTCCTACTCACAGTTCATACTCTTTCCTCTTGTCTGGGTTGCTGACAGTATCCCATGCAGCACGTAAAACTTTAAAAGCATCTTCTGCTCGAGGGTGACTATTTTTGTCTGGGTGGACCTGTTAGAATGAAATGCAAATAAATAAATAAATAAATAAAACGTCTTGGCATCAGAAGATGGAGGGACATTGGAAAGATGGTGAAAAAAGGGAATAAAAATAATAAAAGAACTGGGAAACAGAGACCCCTTTCTATGGTGCTTTTTTATTTAAAAATAGCAAACCCTAAGAGCTGCTGGCAAAGAGCCTGCAAGCCTCCTAATATACCACAAAAAAAAAATTGGAAATACAGCGCTAAATGATTAGGTGACCATATACAAAATTAAATAACAGAAAAATAATTAAAGCACTAATCCAGCCTCAGGCAAATCAACAATTATTTAAAAAAAAAAAAAAGCAGCTCAGTTTGTAGCATACAGCCTTTAACACAGATAAAAATTATGCTCTTAGAATAGTAGAATACAAGTAAACCATTAAGAATTAAAAAGAAAAATAGGATTTTAATACCTACCGGTAAATCCTTTTCTCTTAGTCCGTAGAGGATGCTGGGGTTTCCAAAAGGACCATGGGGTATAGACGGGATCCGCAGGAGACATGGGCACACTATAAGACTTTGAATGGGTGTGAACTGGCTCCTCCCTCTATGCCCCTCCTCCAGACTCCAGTTAGAGAACTGTGCCCAGGGAGATGGACATTTCGAGGAAAGAATTTATTGTTTAAACACGGTGAGTGTCATACCAGCTCACAACTCGAACATGCCGCAGAACGTGGCATTCAATAGAACACCAGCCGACGGCATGAAAAATATACAGCAATATGCTGACAGAATATGTAACACAACCTGTGTGTAAACACAACCAATAATAGCATACCGCATGCCATGGCATGAATAACGTCAGCAACAGACAGACTGAAAAGAAACACCACATGAGTGTAACCATAACCAATAACTGCAGATACAGTACGCACTGGGACAAGCGCCCAGCATCCTCTACGGACTAAGAGAAAAGGATTTACCGGTAGGTATTAAAATCCTATTTTCTCATACGTCCTAGAGCAGGGGTGGGCAATTATTTCAGCTGGGGGGCCGCTTAACACTTCCAGCGAATATTCGAGGGCCACACACACAAAATACTCAAAAAGAGTCCCCTTTTTACACATTACGGCAGACAGCGTGCCCTTTTTTTTTATTTTTTTTTTACACATTACGGCAGATAGCGTCCCCCTTTTTACACATTACAGCAGACAGCGTCCCCTTTTTACACATTACGGAAGACAGCGTCCCCTTTTTACACATTACAGCAGACAGCGTCCCCTTTTTACACATTACGGAAGACAGCGTCCCCTTTTTACACATTACGGAAGACAGCGTCCCCTTTTTACACATTACAGCAGACAGCGCCCCCGTTTTTACACATTACGGCAGACATCGTCCCCCTTTTTACACATTACGGCAGACATCGTCCCCCTTTTTACACATTACGGCAGACATCGTCCCCCTTTTTACACATTACGGCAGACATCGTCCCCCTTTTTACACAATACAGCAGACAGTGCCCCCGTTTTTACACATTACGGCAGACATCGTCCCCCTTTTTACACATTACGGCAGACATCGTCCCCCTTTTTACACTTTACGGCAGACATCGTCCCCCTTTTTACACATTACGGCAGACATCGTCCCCCTTTTTACACATTACGGCAGACGATAACATTACGGCAGACATCGTCCCCCTTTTTACACATTACGGCAGACATCGTCCCCCTTTTTACACACTACAGCAGACAGTGCCCCCGTTTTTACACATTACGGCAGACATCGTCCCCCTTTTTACACATTACGGCGGACATCGTCCCCGTTTTTACACATTACGGCAGACAGTGCCCCCGTTTTTACACATTACGGCAGACATCGTCCCCCTTTTTACACATTACGGCAGACATCGTCCCCTTTTTATACATTACGGCAGACATCGTCCCCCTTTTTACACATTACGGCAGACATCGTCCCCCTTTTTACACATTACGGCAGACATCGTCCCCCTTTTTACACATTACGGCAGACATCGCCCCCCTTTTTACACATTACGGCAGACATCGTCCCCCTTTTTACACATTACAGCAGACAGTGCCCCCGTTTTTACACATTACGGCAGACATCGTCCCCCTTTTTACACATTACGGCAGACATCGTCCCCCTTTTTACACATTACGGCAGACATCGTCCCCCTTTTTACACATTACGGCAGACATCGTCCCCCTTTTTACACATTACGGCAGACATCGTCCCCCTTTTTACACATTACGGCAGACATCGTCCCCCTTTTTACACAATACAGCAGACAGTGCCCCCGTTTTTACACATTACGGCAGACATCGTCCCCGTTTTTACACATTACGGCAGACATCGTCCCCCTTTTTACACATTACGGCAGACATCGTCCCCCTTTTTACACATTACGGCAGACATCGTCCCCCTTTTTACACATTACGGCAGACATCGTCCCCCTTTTTACACAATACAGCAGACAGTGCCCCCGTTTTTACACATTACGGCAGACATCGTCCCCGTTTTTACACATTACGGCAGACATCGTCCCCCTTTTTACACATTACGGCAGACATCGTCCCCCTTTTTACACTTTACGGCAGACATCGTCCCCCTTTTTACACATTACGGCAGACATCGTCCCCCTTTTTACACATTACGGCAGACATCGTCCCCCTTTTTACACATTACGGCAGACATCGTCCCCCTTTTTACACACTACAGCAGACAGTGCCCCCGTTTTTACACATTACGGCAGACATCGTCCCCCTTTTTACACATTACGGCGGACATCGTCCCCCTTTTTACACATTACAGCAGACAGTGCCCCCGTTTTTACACATTACGGCAGACATCGTCCCCCTTTTTACACATTACGGCAGACATCGTCCCCTTTTTACACATTACGGCAGACATCGTCCCCCTTTTTACACATTACGGCAGACATCGTCCCCCTTTTTACACATTACGGCAGACATCGCCCCCCTTTTTACACATTACGGCAGACATCGCCCCCCTTTTTACACATTACGGCAGACATCGTCCCCCTTTTTACACATTACAGCAGATAGTGCCCCCGTTTTTACACATTACGGCAGACATCGTCCCCCTTTTTACACATTACGGCAGACATCGTCCCCCTTTTTACACATTACGGCAGACATCGTCCCCCTTTTTACACATTACGGCAGACAGCGTCCCACTTTTTTACATATTATGGCAGACAGTCCCTGCCCCCCCCCCTCCCTCCCTCCCCTAAACCCATATTGCAGATTTTAACTCCGCGGCCTCCCCACCCCTAAACCTATATGGCAGCTGAAGCGCTGATCCAGGGGCTGGCTGGACAGGGGGTTTACCTGTTTGTCACAGTGGCAGACGATCCCCGCTGTCCGATGATCCGCGCTGCTGCTGCTGCCGCCTGGAGTCGCTGCTGATGTGGCCTCTCCTGCTCCCGCTCGCTGGCCACCGCTTCTTCTCCTCACTCAGCCGCCGCTCCTGCTCACTGCAGTGCCCGCCCTCCGTGCCGCCCAGCGCGCGCATGGTAACAGAGGAAATCCCAGTCAGCTGACCCTGTGACGTGACCGGGATTTCCTCAGCGGCGCCGCGTCTGAGAGCAGTGCAATGACAAGCGGCCTGTCGGGCCGCTTGTCATTGCACTCTGGTGGGGCACAGCGGGCCAGGCACGATCGGTCCGGCCCGCATGTTGCCCACCCCTATCCTAGTGGATGCTGGGGTCTCCAAAAGGACCATGGGGTTTATACCAAAGCTCCAGACCGGGCGGGAGAGTGCGGATGACTCTGCAGCACCGATTGAGCAAACATGAGGTCCTCATCAGCAAGGGTATCAAACTTGTAGAACTTAGCAAAAGTGTTTGAACCCGACCAAGTAGCTGCTCGGCAAAGTTGAACCGCCGAGACTCCTCGGGCATCAGCCCAAGAAGAGCCCACCTTCCTGGTAGAATGGGCCTTCACCGACTTCGGTAACGGCAATCCAGCCGTAGAATGAGCATGCCGAATCGTATCACAGATCCAGCGTGTAACAGTCTGCTTAGAAGTAGGGGCCCCAATTTTGTTGGGAGCATACAGGATAAACAGAGCCTCTGTTTCCCCAATCTGAGCCGTTCTGGCGACATAAATATTCAAAGCTCTGACTACATCGAGAGACTTCGAATCAGCCACAGACACCACAATAGGCTGGTTTCTGTGAAATGCAGGAACCACTTTCGGCAGAAATTGTTGCCAAGTTCTCAATTCCGCTCTATCCACATGGAAGATCAAACAGGGGCTCTTGTGAGACAAAGCCGCTAATTCCGACACCCGCCTTGCGGACGCCAAGGCCAATAGCATGACCACTTTCCAAGTGAGAAATTTTAACTCAACCTTTCGTAAAGGTTCCAACCAGTGTGACATAAGAAACTGCAACACCACGTTAAGGTCCCATGGTGCCACTGGGGGCACAAATGGAGGTTGGATGTGCAGAACTCCTTTCACGAAAGTCTGAACTTCTGGAAAGGTGGCCAATTCTTTTTGAAAGAAACTTGATAAGGCCGAAATCTGCACTTTAATGGAGCCTGACTTTAGGCCTGCATCCACACCTGTTTGCAAAAAATGGAGAAAACGACCCAGCTGAAATTCCTCCGTAGGAGCCTTCTTGGATTCCCACCAAGACACATACTTCCTCCAAATACGGTGGTAAAGCTTCGCCGTTACTCCTTTCCTAGCCTGAAGCAATGTGGGAATGACTTCACCGGAAATACCCTTTCGGGCTAGGATATGGTGTTCAACCACCATGCCATCAAACGCAGCCGCGGTAAGTCTTGATACACGTCCAGCCCTTGCTGTAACAGGTCCTCTCGTAGAGGAAGAGGCCAGGGATCTTCTATGAGTAAGTCTTGAAGATCTGGATACCAAGCCCGCCTTGGCTAGACCGGAACAATGAGGATCGACTGAACCTTTGTTCTTCTTATGTTTATCACCTTTGGAAAAAGTGAAAATGGAGGGAACACATACACCGACTGAAAAACCCAAGGTGTCACGAGGGCGTCCACTGCTATAGCTTGAGTGTCCCTTGACCTGGAACAATATTCCTGAAGTTTCTTGTTGAGGCGAGACGCCATCATGTCTAATTGAGGAATTCCCCAAAGACCCGTCATTTCTGTGAAAACTTCTTGAAGAAGACCCCACTCTCCTGGATGGAGATCATGTCTGCTGAGGAAGTCTATTTCTCCGTTGTCTACACCCGGAACGAAGACCGCTAATAGAGCGTTTACATGCCTTTCCGCCCAGCAGAAAACTTTTGCAGCTTCTGCCATTGCCGCTTTGCTCCTCGTTCCGCCCTAGCGGCTTACTTACATCACTGCTATTAAGTCGTCCGACAGAATTAAGACGGGCAGATCGTGAAGAAGATGTTCGTTGTAAATAGCTCTTAATTCAAGAATGCTTATTGCAGACAAGCTTCCCGGCTTGACCTTTTCCCCTGGAAAGACTGCTCCCCAGTCTCGGAGACCTGCATCCATGGACACCAGGATCTAATCCTTGATCCCGAACCTTCGTCCCTCTAGGAGGTGAGAACTGTGCAGCCACCACAGGAGAGATATCCTGGTCAATAGGATTATTTTCCGGTGCATGTGCAGGTGAGACCCGGACCACATGTCCAACTGGTCCTGCAAAAAACCACTCTGGCATTTGACCTGCTCACCGTATGGCTTCGTAGGCCGCAACCATCTTCTTCATCAACGGAATGTATTGATGGGTTTACACTGTTGCAAATCTGATCTGACTCTGGATCCTCAGATCTCTTTCCATAGGAAAAAACAACTCTCAACAGTTCAGTATCTAATCTTATTCCCACCTCCGACCGCTGCGTCGTTGGGATCAACAGCGATTCTCTGTGTTGAAGAACTGTCAGAGAGAAGCAACGATTTGTACCACTTGTTTCTTGACCTCGCCGTAGTCAGGAAAGCGTCCCAGTACAGAATAAAAATGGCTCTTACTATTGAAGGAAAACCATCATACTGCCATCACTCTGGTGAAATGGCAATGACAATCCTGAATAGCAAACCCAGGTAAGCTTATTGCGGATGAAACCGCATTCAAACCCTCTTTCTTCTTTTACAGGTTGGAGATCCCTGCCCTGAGAGATTCCATCTCGTAGTTCAACTTCTTAAGTAGAAATCTTTTTGGGATTGTCCTGACCGAGCTGTCCAGGCTCAGAAGCACGAAAAAGCTTGAATAACAGCTTTTTTTTTGTGTGACAGGGACAGCAGGACAATGTCCTGATCCTGACCCAACGCTTGTATGGCGTCGCATACTACCTCCCCCCGTCCAGGGGAGAATCGGTAAGATCTATTTGAAAAATCAGTGAGGGGAATCATCTGGAAACTCCAGTATGTCCCCCTTTGGATTCTATTCTTAACTCACTGGTCTAAGTCCATTCCAGGACTGACAGGAGTATTAGACGAGTTCCCACCGGTGTGGGCTCCAGCAAGGTAGACCCAGCGACATGCGGTGGATGTGGTAGAAACAGAGGACGATATCTGCTTCTGCGAACTTGAGCTGCAGACCTCTTACCTTTTCACCTTCCTCTACCTGCAAAGAAGAGGGGGGGGAGGGGACGGTATCCAACCAGTCAAAATGACTGCATCCCACAAAAAATGCGTCATCAACCGTTGTGAGGGAACATAGCTCAAGAAGGTAGACTTACCAGTGGTATCTGCTGAGATCAACTTAACAAAGCCATCCCCAAACACAGGTTACACCTTCATAGGGAAGATACTCCAGTATTCCTCGGAGTCAACCTCAGCATTCCCTTGGTGAATCCACAACGCCCTCCTAGTCGAGAGGGCCGTGGAAGTGGCCAGCGAACCAAAGAGTCCCATACCTCTTGTAGTCGCACGGCAGCATGCTGCAATGTTCTAAAGAAGACCCAACTTAAGGAATATCCTCTCTCTCTAGGGTAATTCTACCGGATGCCAAGGTAACCAACCATTTCTGAATGCAAGCACTCCCCCATGCGTATGTAATGCAAATATCATCAAAGCATATAATTAAAATATCACTTAGATTCCTGTATACGATCCTTTGTGACAGGGCCCCGTGCAGACCAGGGGTTGACTTTTACTGTATTCTATCCACGGCGGGAAAAGAATAAACACTCGGACTCCTCGTGAGGATTTGAGACCATCTCGTCACGGCTGACCTAGAGCTTTATCAACAGAGCGACCAGCACATGAGAAGGAATAACTTTACTTCAACATTCATTAGAAATCGTAATATGAATATACATATTTAAATACACATACACACATTCTATATATACATCATACATATATGTATTTTGTCAGGAACAGCAGGGTCCCAGTGACATTAATGTGTTCTGAATGTGTACGAACATGTACTGAATGCCAAAGTTGTGGATCTAACCAGGAAACATTATGGTCGACATAAGACATAGTATTCGTCGACAACCGGGAGTAGTAACCGGGCAAAATAACATTCTTGCGACCCCGAGGGGTCTGAGGGAAATATATACACATAATTTTAATATCACTCCCCCACAAATACTACCACGTCTGTGCTCGAGCTACAGCCAAATGGAACCGTTCTCTCTCTCTCTCTCATATATATATATATATATATATATATATATATATATATATACATACATACACACACACACACACACACACACACACACACACACAGGTATAGTTTTTTTTTACATCATGTTAATTTACACCCAGTCATAACAGTTGGTGCCGACAGGGTCACCCACATACTACTGTGTCTCCCATACAGTGTTTACTTTGGAAAAGCTTATAACTACCGACATGCTGACACTTCATCTACTGGATAAATTACCATCAGGAGTCGGCAATGCCGACAGAGGGATTCCCATAGCTGTTTGTGGCAGAGCACTCACACATATCGACACATGTGTACTAAATTGCTATAATGGGTAGATCTGACAGGGAAAACACAGAACTTTTAAAAACTCATCATATGTATATAGTGCTTCAGTTTTGCACCTATATTGCACTAAACCACTGTGCCCCCCCTCGTTTTACACTGTTAGCTGTCCAACAGTGTTTTGGCGGGACCAGCGTCTCTGTGAGGAGAAAATGGCGCTGTATAGAGTTGTGAGGGCTAAGCCACGCCCCCTTCTCGGCGCGCTTCAGTCCCGCTATTTTTTTACATTTTTATACTGGCGGGGGTCCGTATACAGTGCCTATGCACTGTATACATCTTTGCCAGGCTTTATTTATGAGGTATATTGCTGCCCAGGGCGCCCCCCCTGCGCCCTGCACCCTTGTAGTGCCGCTTGTGTGTGGGAGCAATGGCGCGCTACGCGGTACCTCCGAGACTCTGAAGTCTTCTGCCGTCACTGAAGTCTTCTGTTCTTCCTATACTCACCCGGCTTCTTTCTTCTGGCTCTGTGAGGGGGGTGACGGCGCGGCTCCGGGAACAAGCAGCTAGGCGAACCAAGTGATCAGACCCTCTGGAGCTAATGGTGTCCAGTAGCCTAAGAAGCAGAGCCCTTGAACTCAGAAGAAGTAGGTCTGCTTCTCTCCCCTCACTCCCACGATGCAGGGAGCCTGTAGCCAACAGGTCTCCCTGAAAGTAATAAACCTAACATAAAGTCTTTTCAGAGAACTCAGGAGAGCTCCCCTAGTGTGTGTCCAGTCTCTCTGGGCACAGAGTCTAACTGGAGTCTGGAGGAGGGGCATAGAGGGAGGAGCCAGTTCACACCCATTCAAAGTCTTATAGTGTGCCCATGTCTCCTGCGGATCACGTCTATACCCCATGGTCCTTTTGGAGACCCCAGCATCCTCTAGGACGTATGAGAAAGACTATTTTAAAAGCAGTCACTTATAAGCCCTACACACTTAAAGATTTCACTGAACGATATGAACGTTCTCGTTCATTAATAATAATTCAGTGTGTAGGCACCAACGATAAACGATGCGCGGACCCGCACTCGTTCATCGTTGGTGCTGGCTCGTTCATACCTGCAGGACAATATGGACAATATCGTCCGTATTAGCATGCAGGGCTATGGAGCCTAGTGACGGGGGGAGTAAAGAAACTTCACTCCCCCGTCACCCTCCTCCCGCCGCCGTATCAGCCATCGGGCAGCTCAGCGGCGGGTCGCTGAGTGTGTAGGGCCCATTAGGCACCAGGGATCCCTAACTGGATATTTACATGTGCACAAACATTTAAACATGGGTAGATCTGAACAAAATGAAGACTTTAGCAATAGTAGGTACTTGTAGTTTGGCGGATATTTCATAACAGAAGCTTCACTACGTGTTTATGAGACAATGTTTTTTTTATTGATTTAGAATTCTAAAAGTCCATTCATCATTTAAATAAGATTTTACTCACCGGTAAATCTATTTCTCGTAGTCCGTAGTGGATGCTGGGAACTCCGTAAGGACCATGGGAATAGCGGCTCCGCAGGAGACTGGGCACAACTAAAGAAAGCTTTAGTACTACCTGGTGTGCACTGGCTCCTCCCTCTATGACCTTCCTCCAGACCTCAGTTAGGATACTGTGCCCGGAAGAGCTGACACAATAAGGAAAGGATTTGGAATCCCGGGTAAGACTCATACCAGCCACACCAATCACACCGTATAACTCGTGATACTATACCCAGTTAACAGTATGAAATATAACTGAGCCTCTCAACAGATGGCTCAACAATAACCCTTTAGTTAACCAATAACTATATACAAGTATTGCAGACAATCCGCACTTGGGACGGGCGCCCAGCATCCACTACGGACTACGAGAAATAGATTTACCGGTGAGTAAAATCTTATTTTCTCTAACGTCCTAAGTGGATGCTGGGAACTCCGTAAGGACCATGGGGATTATACCAAAGCTCCCAAACGGGCGGGTGAGTGCGGATGACTCTGCAGCACCGAATGAGCGAACTCTAGGTCCTCCTCAGCCAGGGTATCAAACTTGTAGAATTTAGCAAATGTGTTTGACCCCGACCAAGTAGCTGCTCGGCAAAGTTGTAAAGCCGAGACCCCTCGGGCAGCCGCCCAAGAAGAGCCCACCTTCCTCGTGGAATGGGCTTTTACAGATTTAGGAAGCGGCAGTCCAGCCGCAGAATGTGCAAGTTGAATCGTGCTACAGATCCAGCGAGCAATAGTCTGCTTTGAAGCAGGCGCACCCAACTTGTTGGGTGCATGCAGGATAAATAGCGAGTCAGTCTTTCTGACTCCAGCTGTCCTGGAAACATAGATTTTTAGGGCCCGGACTACGTCCAGCAACTTGGAATCCTCCAAGTCACGAGTAGCCGCAGGCACCACAATAGGCTGGTTCAAATGAAAATTCCGCCCTATCCATATGGAAAATCAGATAAGGGCTTTTACATGATAAAGCCGCCAATTCTGACACACGCCTGGCCGAAGCCAAGGCCAACAGCATGACCACTTTCCACGTGAGATATTTTAAATCCACGGTTTTAAGTGGTTCAAACCAATGTGACTTTAGGAAATTCAACACCACGTTGAGATCCCAAGGTGCCACTGGGGGCACAAAAGGGGGTTGAATATGCAGCACTCCCTTAACAAATGTCTGAACTTCAGGCAGTGAAGCCAGTTCTTTCTGGAAGAAAATCGATAGAGCCGAAATCTGGACCTTAAGGGAACCCAATTTTAGGCCTATAGTCACCCCTGACTGTAGGAAGTGCAGAAAACGGCCCAGCTGAAATTCCTCCGTTGGGGCCTTCCTGGCCTCACACCATGCAACATATTTTCGCCATATGCGGTGATAATGGTTTGCGGTCACTTCTTTCCTAGCTTTAATCAGCGTAGGGATGACTTCCTCCGGAATGCCCTTTTCCTTCAGGATCCGGCGTTCAACCGCCATGCCGTCAAACGCAGCCGCGGTAAGTCTTGGAACAGACAGGGCCCCTGCTGCAGCAGGTCCTGTCTGAGCGGCAGAGGCCATGGGTCCTCTGAGATCATTTCTTGAAGTTCTGGGTACCAAGCTCTTCTTGGCCAATCCGGAACAATGAGTATAGTTCTTACTCCTCTTCGTCTTATTATCCTCAGTACCTTGGGTATGAGAGGAAGAGGAGGGAACACATAAACCGACTGGTACACCCACGGTGTCACTAGAGCGTCCACAGCTATTGCCTGAGGGTCTCTCGACCTGGCGCAATATCTTTCTAGCTTTTTGTTGAGGCGGGACGCCATCATGTCCACCTGTGGCCGTTCCCAGCGATTTACAATCAGCTGAAAGACTTCTGGATGAAGTCCCCACTCTCCCGGGTGGAGGTCGTGCCTGCTGAGGAAGTCTGCTTCCCAGTTGTCCACTCCCGGAATGAACACTGCTGACAGTGCTAACACGTGATTTTCCGCCCATCGGAGAATCCTTGTGGCTTCTGCCATCGCCGTCCTGCTTCTCGTGCCGCCCTGTCGGTTTACATGGGCGACCGCCGTGATGTTGTCTGACTGGATCAGTACCGGCTGGTTTTGAAGCAGGGGTCTTGCCTGACTTAGGGCATTGTAGATGGCCCTTAGTTCCAGAATATTTATGTGTAGGGAAATCTCCTGGCTTGACCATAGCCCTTGGAAGTTTCTTCCCTGTGTGACTGCCCCCCAGCCTCGAAGGCTGGCATCCGTGGTCACCAGGACCCAGTCCTGTATGCCGAATCTGCGGCCCTCTAGAAGATGAGCACTCTGCAGCCACCACAGCAGAGACACCCTGGTCCTTGGAGACAGGGTTATCAGCCGATGCATCTGAAGATGGGATCCGGACCACTTGTCCAACAGATCCCACTGAAAAATTCTTGCATGGAACCTGCCGAATGGAATTGCTTCGTAGGAAGCTACCATTTTTCCCAGGACTCGCGTGCAGTGATGCACCGAGACCTGTTTTGGTTTCAGGAGATCTCTGACTAGAGACGACAACTCCTTGGCTTTCTCCTCCGGGAGAAACACCCTTTTCTGGTCTGTGTCCAGAACCATCCCCAGAAACAGTAGACGTGTCGTAGGAACCAGCTGTGACTTTGGAATATTCAGAATCCAACCGTGCTGTTGTAGCACCTCCCGAGATAGTGCTAGCCCGACCAACAACTGCTCCCTGGACCTCGCCTTTATAAGGAGATCGTCCAAGTATGGGATAATTAAAACTCCCTTTTTTCGAAGGAGTATCATCATTTCGGCCATTACCTTGGTAAATACCCTCGGTGCCGTGGACAGACCAAACGGCAACGTCTGGAATTGGTAATGACAGTCCTGTACCACAAATCTGAGGTACTCCTGGTGAGGAAGGTAAATGGGGACATGTAGGTAAGCATCCTTGATGTCCAGTGATACCATGTAATCCCCTTCCTCCAGGCTTGAAATAACCGCCCTGAGCGATTTCATCTTGAACTTGAACCTTTTTATATATGTGTTCAAGGATTTCAAATTTAAAATGGGTCTCACCGAACCGTCCGGTTTCGGTACCACAAACATTGTGGAATAGTAACCCCTTCCTTGTTGAAGGAGGGGTACCTTGACTATCACCTGCTGCGAATACAGCTTGTGAATTGCCTCCAGCACTGCCTCCCTGTCCGGGGGAGCTGTTGGCAAGGCAGATTTGAGGAAACGGCGAGGGGGAGACATCTCGAATTCCAGCTTGTACCCCTGAGATACTACTTGTAGAATCCAGGGATCCACCCGTGAGCGAGCCCACTGGTCGCTGAAGTTCTTGAGACGGGCCCCCACCGTACCTGGCTCCGCCTGTGGAGCCCCAGCGTCATGCGGTGGACTTAGAGGAAGCGGGGGAGGGCTTTTGTTCCTGGGAACTGGCTGTATGCTGCAGCTTTTTTCCTCTACCTCTGCCTCTGGGCAGAAAGGACGCGCCTTTAACCCGCTTGCCTTTCTGGGGCCGAAAGGACTGTACCTGATAATACGGTGCTTTCTTTGGCTGTGAGGGAACATGGGGTAAAAATGCTGACTTCCCAGCTGTCGCTGTGGAAACGAGGTCCGAGAGACCATCCCCAAACAACTCCTCACCCTTGTAAGGCAAAACTTCCATGTGCCTTTTAGAATCTGCATCCCCTGTCCACTGCCGAGTCCACAAACCCCTCCTGGCAGAAATGGACATTGCACTTATTTTAGATGCCAGCCGGCAAATATCCCTCTGTGCATCTCTCATGTATAAGACTGCGTCTTTAATATGCTCTATGGTTAGCAATATAGTGTCCTCCCTGTCTAAGGTATCAATATTTTCTGACAGGGAATCTGACCACACAGCTGCAGCACTGCACATCTACGCTGAAGCAATAGCTGGTCTCAGTATAATACCTGAGTGTGTATAAACAGACTTCAGGATAGCCTCCTGCTTCCTATCTGCAGGCTCTTTTAGGGCGGCCGTGTCCGGAGACGGTAGTGCCACCTTCTTTGACAGGCGTGTGAGCGCTTTATCTACCCTAGGGGATGTCTCCCAACGTGACCTATCCTCTGGCGGGAAAGGGTACGACATTACTAACTTTTTAGAAATTACTAGTTTCTTATCGGGGGAAGCCCAAGCTTCTTCACACACTTCATTTAATTCATCAGAAGGGGGAAAAAACCACTGGTAGTTTTTTCTCCCCAATCATAATACCCTTTTTTGTGGTACCTGGTGTAATATCAGAAATGTGCAACACATTTTTCATTGCCGTAATCATGTAACGTGTGGCTCTATTGGAATGTACACTAGTCTCATCATCGTCGACACTGGAGTCAGTATCTGTGTCGACATCTGTGTCTGCCATCTGAGGTAGCGGGCGTTTTAGAGCCCCGGATGGCTTTTCAGACGTCTGGGCAGGTACCGGCTGAGAAGCCGGCTGTCCCACATCTGATATGTCGTCAAACCTTTTATGTAAGGAGTTGACACTGTCGCGTAATTCCTTCCACATATCCATCCACTCAGGTGTCGACCCCGCAGGGGGTGACATCACATTTATCGGCACCTGCTCCGCCTCCACATAAGCCTCCTCATCAAACATGTCGACACAGCTGTACCGACACACCGCACACACACAGGGAATGCTCTGACTGAGGACAGGACCCCACAAAGCCCTTTGGGGAGACAGAGAGAGAGTATGCCAGCACACACCAGAGCGCTATATAAAATAGGGATACACACTACACAGTGATTTTACCCCTTATAGCTGCTTATATATCACAGATTGCGCCTAAGTTTAGTGCCCCCCCTCTCTTTTTTACCCTATGTAGTCTGGAACTGCAGGGGAGAGCCTGGGGAGCGATCCTTCCAGCGGAGCTGTGAGGGAAAATGGCGCCAGTGTGCTGAGGGAGATAGCCCCACCCCTTTTCTGGCGGGTTTCTCCCGCTTTTTTTATACAGTTATGGCAGGGGATTTTACACATATATAGTCTTAAAGGCTATATTATGTGTTAATTTGCCAAGTAAGGTACTTATATTGCAGCCCAGGGCGCCCCCCCCAGCGCCCTGCACCCATCAGTGACCGGAGTATGTGGTGTGCCTGGGGAGCAATGGCGCACAGCTGCAGTGCTGTGCGCTACCTTAATGAAGACCGAAGTCTTCTGCCGCCGATTTCCAGGAACGTCTTCTTGCTTCTGGCTCTGCTAGGGGGACGGCGGCGCGGCTCCGGGACCGGACGACCGAGGCTGGGCCTGTGTTCGATCCCTCTGGAGCTAATGGTGTCCAGTAGCCTAGAAGCCCAAGCTAGCTGCAAGCAGGTAGGTTCGCTTCTCTCCCCTAGGTCCCTCGTAGCAGTGAGTCTGTTGCCAGCAGATCTCACTGAAAATAAAAAAACCTAAATATTACTTTCTTTCTAAGAACTCAGGAGAGCCCCTAGTGTGCATCCAGCTCGGCCGGGCACAAAATTCTAACTGAGGTCTGGAGGAGGGTCATAGAGGGAGGAGCCAGTGCACACCAGGTAGTCATAAGCTTTCTTTAGTTGTGCCCAGTCTCCTGCGGAGCCGCTATTCCCATGGTCCTTACGGAGTTCCCAGCATCCACTTAGGACGTTAGAGAAAATACCTTGTACAACCAAATAACTCAACTTAGAGCCTCATAGGGAGTCGATTCAATTCAACGCGAATTGAATAGCATCGGGAAGGAGGTCCCGGAGGTATTCAACTCAGCGCGCTGTTGACTCCGACTAGTACATTTCTGCTTGTACCCATCGTGGGGTGCAAGAAGAAATCTGACATAACTAGGCCCGCAATGCTGTTTTGTGGCCTAGCACAGCTCCAACGGTATCGTGGTGGGGCACTTTAGTCGGAGAATTCCCGTTCTTGCGAATAAACAAGAACGGACAAAAACAAAATACAGAGTATGTACTTGGTAGACGAGGCACATTACAAAATAATTTTGAGTTTGTAAATATTTCAAGAAGGTCATTAAATCTTTATTGTTCCATAGCACACAACAGTTTACTAAGGAAGAGTATCCATGCTTGTGCATAGGACACTTACGTAGTCAATTTGATTTAAACATCTGGACTCAAGCATGGATAGCTTAAAAACTTGGACCATAATGAGAGTTTGGGACACTCTGTAGTAAGGGAAGCCCACAGACATGTTCATGCATCTTCCCTGACCCATCTAGCATTTTGGTGCCAGGGAGACAATGCGACATGTCCAAGAACTAAAGCATATGTCACAATTCAAATAAGTAAGCGATTCAAACCAATAAATGGTATTAGTAAGTCAGCACACTGTGGCACAGAAAAGTTAAATAATTGGACCCGCCCTCTGTACTGTTAGCATATTGCTTCCTCTCATTTGCATACACATACCATTTGTTGTCTCTAGAAAATTAGGGGCATTTGTACGAATGATTGGAGAGAGATAAAGTACCAACCAATTCCGCTCCTGTCATTTTACAAGAAGTGTTTGAAAAATGACCAGAGCTGGTCGCCTGGTACTTGCCAAGCTTTGACACACATGTTCCTTACTGCCTTTCTTTCCTCCCATTCCCTGCTCATCCCATTTCAGTCTGGCTTCTGTTCCCTCCACTTCACTGAAACAGCCCTCAAGAAAGTCTGCAATGACCTCCATGCTGCCAAATTCAAGGGCCATTACGCTCTGTTTATTCTCCTTGACCTCTGCTGCTTTTGACACTGTGGACCACCCTCCTGCAAATCTCTCAATCCATTGGTCTGTGTAGTACGGCCCTCCTACCCCCTAACCACGCCTTCTCTGTCTCCTTTCATGCCTCCACCTCCCCCGCACTCTCTCTAAGAGTAGGTGTCCCCCAAGGTTCTGTTCTTGGATCTCTCCTTTTCGCTCTCTGTAAGTCCTCTTTAGGTGAGCTCATTACTTCTTTTGACTTCCAATATCATCTCTATGCTGATGATACTCAATTCTACCTGTCCTTCCCTGACCTCTCCTCACTCGTATCTCCAACTGTCTCTCTGCTACCTTTCCTTGCCTTTTCAGTGCTATCTTAAACTTAACATGTCCAAAGGGCCCTACACACAGATTTAAGCAATTTGCATGATGAAGGATATGAGAAATGAACGATTTTTCAGGTAATTTTTAGTAACAATTTTGAGCATACACACTGAACGCTTTGTATGAACGATTTGAGCATATTGCACACAACAATATCGTCCAAATTGGCTTGCAATGATAAACGATGATAGACCAACGATGAACGACTGCGGGTAAGCGCATTGTTTATCGGTGGTGCCTCCACACTGAACGATATATCGTTCATTTTTGACCGATATGGTCCATATCGCTCTTAAATGTCTACCAGTGTGTAGGACACCTAAGACTGAGCTGATCTTTTCACCCTCCCACACAACTTCACCTCCCATAATTTCATTCTCTATTAACAGCACAACTTTCTCATCTAGGCCCCAAGTATGCTGTCTTGGAGTTTTCCATGATTCCTCTCTCTCATTCAAACCACACATTCAGTATCTCACAATCCTGCCATTTCCATCTCTAAAATATTTCCAGGATCAGACCCTTTTTCACCCTGGATGTTATGGTCATCTCCAGATTGGGCTACTGTAATGTCCTCCTATCTGTCCTCCCTGACAAATGCCTCTCCACTCAAATCTAACCACAATGCTGATGTCCAGCTCATTTTCCCCTCCAAACTTACTATGTCTACCACCTCTTACATGCCCCACACTGGCTCCCCTCCAAATACAATTCATGCTTCTCACATTCGCTTATAAAGCCCTCACCCATTCACATATCTGACCTTATCTCCCTTTACACCCCCACCGCCCTCTTGCCTCACCTGCCATCTCATGACTTCCTCTCATTCCTGCCTGCAAGCTTTTGGCCATGGCGCTCCCTACCTCTCCTTATCAGGCTCTCCACAAAACTTCAAACGAGCCCTCAAGACCCACCACTTCATCAAACCCAGCCATCTCTCATCCTAACATTCAATTCCATGCTCACTTCTACCCCCATCTCTATCACTCTTGTCTGTATACCCCCCCCCCCCCCCCCCACCAGCTACAGAATGTAAGCTCTCACGAGCAGGGCCCTCTCCCTCATGTGCTTTTCCCTCAATTACTTAAACTATCTTCTACTCCATACAACGGCCTAACCCTAGGTTACTGCCACCCAGATGCTTATTTCCATGTCATGTCCTGATGCAGAAATGTTTATATACCATGTGCAGTCTTCACGCTAGGCTATTTTAGTATGCCCTGCCCTATTTTTTAAAACAAAAATGTGCCCTGCCTGCTAAAGTGACAGCTGTGGCACACCCCCTTTTGTGACGTTAAGGGAGCCGCACCGGCCCAATGGTGACGTTGGCAGGGCCACGCCACCTTTTCGGCCATGTGTAGCACCCCCGTCGACTTTGCCTACCATAAATCCTAGAAGGAACACTACATGAACTCTTGTGGCGACATATAAATAAACAATAATAATAGTCTACAATGAAAGCAGCATCTTAGTAACATAGGGCCTAATTCAGACCTGATCGTAGCAGCAACTTTGTTAGCAGATGGGCACAACCATGTGCACTGCAGGGGGGGCAGATATAACGTGCAGAGAGTTAGATTTGGGTGGGGTGTGTTCAAACTGAAATCTAGATTGCAGTGTAAAAATAAAGCAGACAGTATTTACCCTGCACAGAAACAATATAACCCACCCAAATCTAACTCTCTCTGCAAATGTTTTATCTGCACACCTGCAGTGCACATGGTTTTACCCAACTGCTAACAAATTTGCTGCTGCGATCAACTCTGAATTACCCCCTAAGGCCAGGTACACATCACAATGATGTGTATTGTGGCCGACTGATGTAACAATATATTGGTCATCTGTACACACAGAACAATATATTACGCAACCGCGCAATATATCATTCATTAGCTGAATTCAGCTGCTGCAGTCAGCCGCCGGGTCGTCCCATCTGATGTGCAGAACAGCAGAAGGAATGACCCCGATGTCAGAACAGCAGAAGGGGTTGCAATCATGGGTTCACATCAAAAGAGGTGTACGATATGTCACTCCGATCAGCGGCATTGGTCGACATATCGACTGATGTGTACCCAGACTAATGCTTCCAAATAACATTAACAATCTACAATCCATTCACTTACCAATACAGCCAGCTGACGATAAGCCTTCTTGAGCTCCGTTTCAGAAGCATCCATTTCTACTCCCAACACTTGAAATGGATTTAAATCCTCCTCCGGAATGTCAGCCATAGTCAGCAGACGTTCTAGTTCATCCCTGGGCTGGAAGCGGCCACCAGCTGATCCTGGAGAGGCCCATGTGTTTTTTTTATCTGTCCTTAACTTGGAAGGCCAAAATCTCCCTGTCCATTTCCTGAAAAGGTTGATTAAATACCTAAAGGTCCTGCTTTGTGTTACTAAAGCCCGAATCATATGTAATTTTGTGGAAAGCCAGGATCTCCAGTTGCTATCTGCTCCTACCTTGTCCACACTTTTCTTAATATACTGCCAACAAAGCTTTGAACAGCGCACTGAAAGCATGAACAGCAGGAAAAGCAGAGCACACAACATCTTCAGCACACGCAGAATCCATAATCCACAAGAACAAACGAGGACCCAGAAATCCTTAGTTCGGTGTTGTAGCCACATACCAAAGGTCCGAAACTGAATTTTCAAACTGCCCAAGTCACGAGCAGGCAACCATAACCTGATATACAGCAGCATGCCAAGGGACTCCACACATTCACCAATCAACAGCACCAAGTCTATAAGCACCCGGATACAGTAATTTGAAAACTGAAGCAAGGGCTGAGGAACTAGTGATCTAATCTGGTGTCTCCCATCACCATGGCTTTTCTTGCGCCCTAGTTTGTGCTTGCTGCTAGAGGGAGGTTGCCGGCCGTCTCTTCTGGATTCATCTCTTGTATAGTTACGGGTTTTACCTCTACGCCCCCTTCTTCCACCAGATGCCTTCCAAGAATCCTCCTCCACTAGTTTCCCACCGTCTTCATCTTCACCTTCGTCTCCTTCCAATGACTGCGCCTGGTAGCAAGAAAAACGGGGACAATCCTGGCTGCAGTTATGGTCACTAATACCAGAGTACGTGCCCCCAACTGATCCTATGCTATCCCTGATACACTCACAATCGGAGCCGAAAGGTTGTGGCGATTCTCGGCCCATACAACTCGCAGTTTCTTTTTGAGGCTTTGAACCATCAAAACAATCAGTAATCACCTCTTCTTCATAGGTGTGATCAGCGAGGAACTCTCTAGTCCACACATCCCCAGCCATCTCCTGTGAGGTTTTCTCAAAGCCATGGAAGCAATTGTTCATAGGCACAAAAAAAGTTTGGTATCTGCCTGATGCCGGGTCTGGCGCCCCTGCGCCCTCCCGCACTGCTGCATGCTCTGCATGTTGTGCAGGGAGGCTACAGCTGTTTCCTGCTGGGGGAAAATGCGCTGCATTCCTTTCCTGCGCGTCACTGCCGAGAGAGTACACTGCGGCGGCCGCTGCTGCTTCCCGGTTCTCTGGACTTCTTCGCATTCGCTTCTCCATAGCTTTATCCTTTTGCTACCGTCAGGAGCCAGTCAGACTCTAGGTTACTGCATTCATTGTTACTGCATTCATTGTTACTGCTTTATTCTGCAAAATATAGAAACATTAAATGTTCTCCTGAGCTCAATTTTGACGGGCGTCCCGCCCGGCGCTGGGACGCGGCCGAGAGTCGCGCTGCGCTGACGTATGGTATAGAAACGTCAGCGCAGCGCGACTGGTTGCGTCAGCGTCACACAGTGACGGGCGGCGTCTGTCAGGCTGGCGGGCACAGAGGCGTAGCACTGCAGATCCCTCCGCCGCCCGCTGCTAAGGGAAGTGCACGGCTGTTGATGGGAACTGGAACAATTGACCGCTGCAGCTGCTGGAGTGCACTGAGAACAGTGGGCTGCTGGGGACCGATCACTGCATGCAGCCGCCGCCGCCTGTTGCTGGCCCTTCTGTGTAGACAGCAAGTGGGGCGGCATCTGGGCAGTGCTGGCTATCTGTGTCAGGGCAGCACTGGATATTTGTCCAGCCCCAAGTGGGGCAGTGTCCTGGCTGGTTCAGTAGTGTAAATATGTTCAAATAGCATGTGTGCACTGTCTGGGACGAGGATGAAGTTAGCTTCTTATTCACTTCTTATTCGAGCTCCAGGTTCTTATTCAGATCATTCAGTTTTGCAAGGGTTAACGAGTCTCGGGCAACAATTTTGACACCTGAAATCCACTGAGTCCGGTCACTTGCATATGACCCACATGGATTTCGCCTTGCCCAACACTGGTTTGGGCATGAAATACGCTGCCCAAGTGGGCACCTTAACACTATCATTTTCTATTCTGAGTAAGTAGCTGTCATTTTGCAAGGGTTAACGAGTCTCGGGCAACAATTTTGACACCTGAAATCAATTGAGTCGGGTCACTTGCATATGACCCACATGGATATTGCATTACCCAACACTGGTTTGGGCATGAAATACGCTGGCAAAGTGGGCACAAACAGTATTACGAATTACTATTTTGAATAAGTAGCTGTAGTTTTGCAAGGTTTAACGAGTCTCGGGCAACAATTTTGACACCTGAAATCAACAGAGTCGGGTCACTTGCATATGACCCACATTGATTTTACCTTGCCCAACACTGGTTTGGGCATGAAATACGCTGGCAAGGTGGGCACATACACAGTATTATGAATTACTATTTTGAATAAGTAGCTGTAGTTTTGCAAGGGTTAACGAGTCTCGCAACAATTTTGACACCTGAAATCAACTGAGTCGGGTCACTTGCATATGACCCACATGGATGTTGCCTTGCCCAACACTGGTTTAGGCATGAAATACGCTGGCAAAGTGGGCACTTTAACACTATAATTTTCTATTATGAATAAGTAGCTGTAATTTTGCAAGGGTTAACAAGTCTCGGGCAACAATTTTGCCACCTGAAATCAACAGACGGGTCACTTGCATATGACCCACGTGGATTTTGCCTTGCCCAACACTGCTTTGGGCATGAAATACGCTGGCAAAGTGGGTACATACACAGTATTATGAATTACTATTTTGAATAAGTAGCTGTAGTTTTGCAAGGGTTAACGAGTCTCGGGCAACAATTTTGACACCTGAAATCAATAGAGTCGGGTCACTTCCATATGACCTACATGGATCTTGCCTTGCCCAACACTGGTTTGGGCATGAAATACGCTGGTAAAGTGGGCACATATACAGTATTATGAAATACTATTTTGAATAAGTAGCTGTAGTTTTGCAAGGGTTAACGAGTCTCGGGCATCAATTTTGACACCTGAAATCAATAGAGTCGGGTCACTTGCATATGACCTACATGGATCTTGCCTTGCCCAACACTGGTTTGGGCATGAAATACGCTGGCAAAGTGGGCACATATACAGTATTAAGAATTACTATTTTGAATAAGTAGCTGTAGTTTTGCAAGGGTTAACGAGTCTCGGGCATCAATTTTGACACCTGAAATCAACTGATTCGGGTCACTTGCATATGACCCACATGGATGTTGCCTTGCCCAACACTGGTTTAGGCATGAAATACGCTGGCAAAGTGGGCACCTTAACACTATCATTTTCTATTATGAATAAGTAGCTGTAATTTTGCAAGGGTTAACAAGTATCGGGCAACAATTTTGACACCTGAAATCAACTGAGTCTGGTCACTTGCATATGACCCACATGGATTTTGCCTTGCCCAACACTGGTTTGGGCATGAAATACGCTGGCAAAGTGGGCACATACACAGTATTATGAAATACTATTTTGAATAAGTAGCTGTAGTTTTGCAAGGTTTAACGAGTCTCGGGCAACAATTTTGACACCTGAAATCAACAGAGTCGGGTCACTTGCATATGACCCACATGGATTTTACCTTGCCCAACACTAGTTTGGGCATGAAATACGCTGGCAAGGTGGGCACATACACAGTATTATGAATTACTATTTTGAATAAGTAGCTGTAGTTTTGCAAGGGTTAACGAGTCTCAGGCAACAATTTTGACACCTGAAATCAACTGATTCGGGTCACTTGCATATGATCCACATGGATGTTGCCTTGCTCAACACTGGTTTAGGCATGAAATACGCTGGCAAAGTGGGCACCTTAACACTATCATTTTCTATTATGAATAAGTAGCTGTAATTTTGCAAGGGTTAACAAGTCTCGGGCAACAATTTTGACACCTGAAATCAACTGAGTCGGGTCACTTGCATATGACCCACATGGATTTTGCCTTGCCCAACACTGCTTTGGGCATGAAATACGCTGGCAAAGTGGGTACATACACAGTATTATGAATTACTATTTTGAAAAAGTAGCTGTAGTTTTGCAAGGGTTAACGAGTCTCGGGCAACAATTTTGACACTTGAAATCAACTGAGTCGGGTCACTTGCATATAACCCACATGGATTTTGCCTTGCCCAACACTGGTTTGGGCATGAAATACGCTGGCAAAGTGGGTACATAAACAGTATTCTGAATTACTATTTTGAATAAGTAGCTATAGTTTTGCAAGGGTTAACGAGTCTCAGGCAACAATTTTGACACCTGAAATCAACTGATTCGGGTCACTTGCATATGATCCACATGGATGTTGCCTTGCTCAACACTGGTTTGGGCATGAAATACGCTGGCAAAGTGGGCACCTTAACACTATCATTTTCTATTATGAATAAGTAGCTGTAATTTTGCAAGGGTTAACAAGTATCGGGCAACAATTTTGACACCTGACATCAACTGAGTCTGGTCACTTGCATATGACCCACATGGATTTTGCCTTGCCCAACACTGGTTTGGGCATGAAATACGCTGGCAAAGTGGGCACATAAACAGTATTATGAATTACTATTTTGAATAAGTAGCTATAGTTTTGCAAGGGTTAACGAGTCTTGGGCAACAATTTTGACACCTGAAATCAATAGAGTCGGGTCACTTGCATATGACCTACATGAATCTTGCCTTGCCCAACACTGGTTTGGGCATGAAATACGCTGGCAAAGTGGGCACATATACAGTATTAAGAATTACTATTTTGAATAAGTAGCTGTAGTTTTGCAAGTGTTAACGAGTCTCGGGCAACAATTTTGACACTTGAAATCAACTGAGTCGGGTCACTTGCATATGACCCACATGGATTTTGCCTTGCCCAACACTGGTTTGGGCATGAAATACGCTGGCAAAGTGGGTACATACACAGTATTATGAATTACTATTTTGAATAAGTAGCTGTAGTTTTGCAAGGGTTAACGAGTCTCGGGCAACAATTTTGACACCTGAAATCAATAGAGTCGGGTCACTTGCATATGACCTACATGAATCTTGCCTTGCCCAACACTGGTTTAGGCATGAAATACGCTGGCAAAGTGGGCACATATACAGTATTAAGAATTACTATTTTGAATAAGTAGCTGTAGTTTTGCAAGTGTTAACGAGTCTCGGGCAACAATTTTGACACTTGAAATCAACTGAGTCGGGTCACTTGCATATGACCCACATGGATTTTGCCTTGCCCAACACTGGTTTGGGCATGAAATACGCTGGCAAAGTGGGTACATACACAGTATTATGAATTACTATTTTGAGTAAGTAGCTGTAGTTTTGCAAGGGTTAACGAGTCTCGGGCAACAATTTTGACACCTGAAATCAATAGAGTCGGGTCACTTGCATATGACCTACATGAATCTTGCCTTGCCCAACACTGGTTTGGGCATGAAATACGCTGGCAAAGTGGGCACATATACAGTATTAAGAATTACTATTTTGGCGACTTCCGGTGGGCGGGCCATCCAGCATGGCTGCTTTTTAGCTGAGCTCCAGCCTGCAGGTGGAAAATCCATCACCATCCCCTGCTATCCGGCACCTATCTTCTTGAGAGACCCTCTACAAAACTCCCTACAACAGAGGGAGCCTGGAAAGACCCTGCAGGGGCAGGAGCGTGATTGTATGCCCCCGAAGTTTGGCCTTCAAGGAGACGGCCTATATGACCGCCGGTGTGACGCCTGGCGCGAAAACTGGAGGCCTGGTAACACTCATCCCCACCCGCTCACGAGGGGTTTACACCTTGCCTACAGCCCTCTGGGGATGTCCCATCCGTTGGGAGACTGAGCGGAGGCTCCGTGTTCTGCTGGCGGGGCTGTGGCCTCTGCTCCCTGATGCTCGCTGGCCCCTGCTGCCCCTAGACGCGAATTGAGGCCCCCCCCGACTCCCCCCCGCTGCTGCTCCCGAGGCTGTGCGGCGGTAATCGGAGACGAAACTATACGTCAAGACGGGCTTCGGCTGGCGGCGGTGCGGCGCTGACCCGGAGGAGGTCCCTGGAGCGAAGGACACTTACCCGGCTCCCCCCCCGCTTCTGATTCTGAGGCGGTGCGGCGGTGCAGGGAGACGGGAACGAGCGGCGTGTCAAGACTCGTCTGGCGACGAATAGGTGCTGAACCGAGGACGGCCCCTGGAACGGAGGACACTGACCTGGCTCCCCCCCTGCTGTGGGGTCTACGCGGAGGTGCCCGAGAACGGAGCTGTGTGGCGCGACAAGGAGCGTAGTCGCTGTCGGGCGCTGCCGGAGGATCCCAGGAGGCATCTATCAGAGAGAAGGCCTGCTGCACGGTGGCCGAACATCATCTGAGGGGTGACCGCTGTCATCCTTGAGGTCCGGGGTGTTGAGTTCCCTACTCTGCCCTCTGGACTTCTGAAGCGGGGTGCAGTGCGACGGCGGTGAGTGCTGAGATAGGCCCTGTGTCTGCTCGACTGGCCCTTCGTTAGTGACGGGAACAGGAGGTTGGGATGTGCCCTTGGACACACACTGCAGTGTGGAACACTATCCTGAGAGAGAGTGGCTGCTTGAGGTCTTGCTGGTCGCTGGACACTGGCTGCGTGGTCGCACTGCCCAACTGCATTTTTCCAGGAGAGGCTTACACAACCCCCCTTTACAAGGGTGATATCAGCTTGACATACACCTCTTCCTAACCTCTCCTGCACTTCCCTATACCTGTCTCCAACAGATTGCACAAGCTCTACCTTCCGCTTAGGCTCATCTGTTTGGGTGTGTGGGAATCCTGGCCTCACTTTTACTCTTTCTTCTGTTTCTTGCTAAATTCTCCCCTTTATTTCTTTCCTTTTTTCTATTCCTATCTACCCACCTTCAACACTGCACGTAGTAAGACGGTTTGTAACTGCCTTAAACGACACTGGGAAATCAGATTATTGAAACCTCTGTTATCCCTGAGCAGGAACTTTTGAGGATATATCGCCACCTGGTAGCTACTAATGTTAGGGCGCCTAACTGATTATATTCATCTACTGTTACCTTTTCAAAGCCCCTTACTTGGGGAAATTTGAAATATTTCTCATAATATTTGTTATATTATTGTTTTGCCCTGTCATCTGCTTTAATTTGAAGATTTCAGGGTGCACCGACTCGGTAAGGCTGTTGCTTGTATAGCATATCGAGTTGATGCCTATTACTTACTAGGTGTAAAGTACTATGTGTAAAGTAATGTTTACGTAAATTTTGCTGTTATTTTTTTCTGCTGAGTAGCTCTGACATAACTGCTGACTCGAATCTTTACGTGAGGTGCCTTATTATCATATACTGTAGTGTGTTGGTATAGGAGTCCCTAGCTTGTTACTGTTAACGGTCTACGGACCGGGGGATGGACAAATTCGTCCATAAAACTCCAGCGGTTAGATCTTCCCAGTCCTCAGTTACTACAAGAATGAGTAAGTCCAAGAACACGGCGGTGAAGCCTAACCCCCCCTCGCCCCCAGAGGCGGGAAACTCCCGTGACCAAACTCTGGAAGTGGAGTCGCTTCCTGATCAACCCGCGTTGATGCATATGGCCCAGGAGCTCTCTCGGCTCCTCATGCCCCAAATTGATAAGAAACTTGAGAATATCCCCTTAATTGACAAAAGGCTGGAACAGATACAGACACTACTAGATTCGACACTTGCAAAAATTGACCATAACACCTCACGGATCACCTCACTAGAACAGCGGGTTAGCGATGGGGAGGATCAGATACATACACTCCAACGCTCCACTGACACTCAGGATTCCTCTCTTAAAACTTTACAGGCAAAAATAGATGAGCTTGAGAACAGGGACAGAAGATCAAATCTACGATTTGTGGGCATCCCCGAATCAGTTAAGGATAGGCAATTGTCAGATTTTGTAACGACTGATATATTTCAGGCCTTGGGAATCACAGATGCCCCATTTTTATCGCACATAGAAAGGGTGCATAGAATTGGTCCTATCCGACCAGATGTTGAAAATAAGCCTAGGCCCGTCATTGCGAAATTCATGGACTTTCGTATGAAGGAACATGTGCTGCGCTCTTATCACAAACTCCCGCAAATGGTAGTGCAGGGAAAACGTATTTTGCTTTTCCAAGATTTCTCGGCCTCTGTTGCACAGAAGAGAAGGGAGTTCTCGGATGTTTGTAAAATACTACATGAGAGCAATACCAGATTCGCACTGATGTATCCCGCCAAATTACGCATCCATGACAATGGTCGCACATTGATTTTTGTTGATCCCGCCACTGCACACTCCCATGTTACACACATGTTGAACCCGGAAAATCCACCACACCAAGACTAAATATTATGTTGTTAAATTCTTTGTGTCAGAGTTGGTTTAAATTCCATTCGAGAGAGACATTGGGTCTCCTCACATGCTACTCAGCTTGAATTCTAATGTTGCATATATTTTTGATAGGTTTCTCGCCAGTGCTACCGGAGGGTTTAGCACTTGCGTGGTCTTTAGTTTGGTTTGGAAAAAATGAAAAATGTTATGTGAAGCAATGTGTGTTTTATTTATTTAATTTTTTTTTGTTCTGCCCGTGCCGTGCCTTCCTCGCCCGATCTGCTCCTGGGCTCAATGGCATTGTGTGGTCTCGATCGTTCCTCTCCGCTCGCTGGGAAGGAGAGGGACGGCAATGTGACATGATATTCCCGCTGGAGTATCACCCTAGGGTGGATGTGGGTTAATAGACAATGACAGATCCTAGGATAGGGACCTCTACTGCAGATTCTTGTTTTAAAATTTTATCCTGGAACGTGGGCGGCCTTAACTCCCCAATAAAACGTAAACGGTTTGTCACACACCTGAAGCGGTTTAGACCTCAAATTATATTTCTCCAAGAAACCCACTGGATGGTGGGCGCCTCCTGTGCTCTTCGGGCACCGTGGTTGGATAGATGTGTTTCTGCAGATAACACGAAGACTAGGGGGGTGGCGATTCTATTTAGCAAACACCTACACTATACTGTTTTAAACTCTGTAGCTGACCCGGAGGGGCGTTATTTAATTTTGGATGTAGAAATTTGGGGTAACAAATACACACTAGTTAACGTATACGCACCAAATGGCGAGACAGCTGCTTTTTTCCAAGAAATTAGCTCTCAACTGCTTCAACGCGATAATTCTCAGCTTATCCTGGGAGGTGACTGGATGACCCAACTATTGATAAACGCCCTATCCCGCGCACTTCCGGTTCCCCTTCTTGGACACATCTCCAAACACTGAAAACCTCCCTTCAGCTTACTGATATTTGGCGTCTCCTCAATCCCTCTGACAGATCATTTTACTTTCTTTTCCGGGGTTCATAGCTCCTGGTCCAGGATTGACTCCATATTGGTTGCAGATTCCCTAGTGACGCGAGTCATGAAAGCTGATATACACAACATTCTGATATCAGATCATGCTCCTGTGACATTGACGCTGCAAAGGACTCTTCAGTCGGGGGGCTGTAGGATTTGGAGATTTCCGAGCTATCTCTATAACTGTGATGATTTTAGAAAATTTTTGACAACAAGCTGGGCCAACTATTTAGACGATAACTTAGAACATTGGGACCGCCCAAACATTTTTTGGGGTGCGGCAAAAGCAGTCCTAAGGGGTCAAATTATTGAGTATGTTCATAGATTGAAAAAGAAAAACTTAGCGATTTATACCACCTTACACTCAGAATTAACCGATACAATGCAACGCCACCTTACCCTACAGACTGAGGAGTCCTTGCGGCTTTACTTACAGGCTAAACAGCTCTTAAACGACCACTTACTAGCGCAAGCAAAACGTGACGTGATATTTTCTTCCCACAAATATTACAGATGGGGTAATAAATCCGGTAGACTACTGGCAACCATGGCTAGGAAAAAAACTACACGCAAATTCATAACAGCTGTTAGACATCGAGCCTCGGGACAACTCCTTACCAATTCCCCAGCCATATTAGATCATTTTGAATCTTACTTTGCTGACCTATACTCTGATCTCCCCTTCAACGAATCCACCCACACCACACTCCTACCAGACACTTTATTACCGCCAATCACGACTGCACAGTCGGAGCTACTGGTGAGAACTATTACAGAAGAAGAATTGGTCTCTGCAATGTCCAAACTCAAGTTACATAAGTCTCCGGGTCCTGATGGCCTCTCTAATGAATTTTACAAAATCCTCCAGCCCCATGTGGTTCCGACTCTGCTAGAAGTGTTCAACAGTCTTTTACAACATCGTTCCCCCTTCCACCATTTCACGACAGCACATACTATTTTAATCCCGAAACCTGCGCAGGACCCACAATTGGTGTCCTCGTATAGGCCAATTACATTGCTAAATACAGACATAAAACTATTTACTAAGATTCTAGCAGACCGGCTGCAAGTTATTCTCCCCCACACTTTAACTAACCACCAACTTGGCTTTGTTCGCAATACTCACTCGGTTAAGGGAATTAGGGCGGCGATCGCGGCAGTTATAGCCTCTGCTCAATCGCCCCAATCCAGAAACATACTCCTCAGTTTAGACACCACCAAGGCCTTCGACACAGTACTCTGGCCCCATCTATTCAAGGTCCTAGAACGCAGACTGTTCCATCAAGACTTTATCGAAATTATTCGCTACCTATATGATTCTCCCTCGACTTCCCTTTTGCTTAATGGCTATATGAGCAACCCGGTGGTGATGCATCGGGGCACGCGGCAAGGTTGCCCCTTATCTCCCCTGCTGTTCAACCTGGCCATAGATCCCTTACATCGCTTGCTGTTAAATGATAATCAGTTTCAAGGAATCCAGGTTGGTTGCAGAAACCTAAAACTTACTGCTTTTGCCGATGATCTTCTGCTATATATCTCTGACCCGGAGGCTTCACTGACCCATATATTTAATTTACTACAGGCTTATGGACAAGTTTCAGGCTTTAACGTTAACTGGGCAAAATCGGTGGCACTCAGACTGGGAAGTGGTTCATTTTTGCAGCAGGGGGCGATGAATCTACCATTACAATGGAGTTCGGATCACATAACCTATTTAGGGATTCGAATATCGAGAAAGCCAGAGCGCTTATATGCCCTAAATTTTACCTCGGCCATCCGAACAATTGAAACAGAACTTGAGACTTGGAAATCTTTGCCTTTATCATACTTGGGGAGGGCTAGCTTGATCAAGATGATATCATTCCCCCGTCTGATGTACTTCATTCAAGCCATGCCACACACACTTCTACCTAAAGACGTTCAACGTCTCAATTTTATCTTTAGGAGATTCATTTGGCAAGGAGGGAGACCGCGTATAGCGTTAATCAAATTGCAGCAGACTGTAGGGAATGGGGGAATTAACTTCCCTAATATCCTCTGGTACTCCCAGGCGGCCCAACTATGTTACCTACATGACTGGATGCATAACGATAACACATACACAAATACAGACTTAGATAGAGAATTTATACAGGAGGGGGATCTCATTACATTTCTACATCTGCATGATCGGGAGGTGTCCGAGGAGCTGAGGGGAAACCCCTTACTGTGGAACATAAAAAAACTATGGAAAGAAATGCGACATAAACTAAATCTAAATGCTCACAAATCATTACACCTTCCGTTCGTGGCTAATCCTGACTTCCAAGAGGGTCAGGCACGATACCAGTTTAATATATGGAGGCTGGGGGGGGTGTCCAAGATCGGTGATTTAGTGGACATGCGGGGCTCGAGGCCGCTCACGTTCCAGGAGGCCACTACTAAATACCCAACCCTGAGGGCCTTTCCTATGGCCTTTCTTTTGGCGCAACACTATATTTCAACCACTATCAGATGTCTTTCACCTGGGGATTGGGATAATCCGATGGATAAAATGTTGAAACAAACCCCTAGGGTTAAGAAAGCTATCTCGACTGCGTATGGGTACTTTCGGAACATCCTAGACTACTCGAGGGGTCCAGGAGGTGTTATGTCCTGGAGAGATTGTCTCCCGAACGTTGAAATTACAGACCTACTGGCGGCACATGTTAAAACCTGCAAATTATTTCCCTCTTCTAGATATAAAGAAATGTCTCTCAATATTTTGCATAGGACTTATCTATCGCCCCATAGACGACACTTGATAGGACTTGCTGACACACATACATGTTGGAAATGTGGCACTCCTCAGGCGGATATGTTTCACTGCCTGTGGACATGTCCTTTAATCAGACAGTTTTGGATTCAGATACGAAATTACTTGACGGCCAATCTGGTAAACTATTGGAGGTTGTCCCCGGAGTGGGCGCTCTTTGGTATTATACCACCGAATCAGCGCCTCTCTTTGGGCAGTAAAAACTTGTTGCTGGCAGTTAGTTTGGCGGCTAGAAAAGCCATCCTGCAGGTGTGGATAGCGAAGGATCCACCAACTCTATCACTATTTAAAGCCAAACTATTCTACCTCTTTAGGATGGAATGGATAAGTGTCCTGCTGGAAAAAGACACCAAGATACACAATTTCTTTGGGATTTGGGAGAGTTATATAATGACCTTGTCGACGACAATTAGGAAACAGCTCCACGACTTGTTGTCCAACACAGAATGGTTTCTAACTAGAATAGCTGCGGGGGATCCGCCAATTGTGCTTTAAAAGTTAATTGACGAACAGGGCGCTGAGGGCGGGTAGGGGGGGAAATCGGGTACGGCACGGGTATTACACATATGTATGTGTATATTTTTTATCTTTTCTTATTTTAATTTCTTTCTTTTCTTATGTTCGTAAGCACAAATATGGGTCAGTCGACTGAGTTGAATTTCAGATCTGTAAAACAGATGATCGTTAGAGGTCTTGTTATTTACAATTGTGATGCTGTTGATTGCTTATAACAGTTATGTCCCTTGATCAAAGACTCTACTGTACTTTTCTTGTTCTGTTGTCTTATAATACCCTTTTATCACAGATTGGAAATATATTGAACATTTATGTATGTATAGCATGTATTGCTTCAATAAAAAATTTAGGTAAAAAAAAAAAATTACTATTTTGAATAAGTAGCTGTAGTTTTGCAAGGGTTAACGAGTCTCGGGCATCAATTTTGACACCTGAAATCAACTGAGTCGGGTCACTTGCATATGACCCACATGGATGTTGCCTTGCCCAACACTGGTTTAGGCATGAAATACGCTGGCAAAGTGGGCACCTTAACACTATCATTTTCTATTATGAATAAGTAGCTGTAATTTTGCAAGGGTTAACGAGTCTCGGGCAACAATTTTGACACCTGAAATCAACTGAGTCGGGTCACTTGCATATGACCCACATGGATTTTGCCTTGCCCAACACTGGTTTGGGCATGAAATACGCTGGCAAAGTGGGCACCTTAACATTATCATTTTCTATTATGAATAAGTAGCTGTAATTTTGCAAGGGTTAACGAGTCCCGGGCAACAATTTTGACACCTGAAATCAACTGAGTCGGGTCACTTGCATATGACCCACATGGATGTTGCCTTGCCCAACACTGGTTTGGGCATGAAATATACGCTGGCAAAGTGGGCACATACACAGTATTCTGAATTACTATTTTGAATAAGTAGCTGTAATATTGCAAGGGTTAACGAGTCTCGGGCAACAATTTTGACACCTGAAATCAACTGAGTCGGGTCACTTGCATATGACCCACATGGATTTTGCCTTGCCCAACATTGGTTTGGGCATGAAATACGCTGGCAAAGTGGGCTCCTTAACATTATCATTTTCTATTATGAATAAGTAGCTGTCATTTTGCAAGGGTTAACGAGTCTCGGGCAACAATTTTGACACCTGAAATCAACTGAGTCGGGTCACTTGCATATGACCCACGTGGATTTTGCCTTGCCCAACACTGGTTTGGGCATGAAATACGCTGGCAAAGTGGGTACATACACAGTATTATGAATTACTATTTTGAATAAGTAGCTGTAGTTTTGCAGGGGTTAACGAGTCTCGGGCAACAATTTTGACACTTGAAATCAACTGAGTCGGGTCACTTGCATATGACCCACATGGATTTTGCCTTGCCCAACACTGGTTTGGGCATGAAATACGCTGGCAAAGTGGGCACATACACAGTATTATGAAATACTATTTTGAAGAAGTAGCTGTAGTTTTGCAAGGGTTAACGAGTCTCGGGCAACAATTTTGACACTTGAAATCAACTGAGTCGGGTCACTTGCATATGACCCACATGGATTTTGCCTTGCCCAACACTGGTTTGGGCATGAAATACGCTGGCAAAGTGGGTACATACACAGTATTATAAATTACTATTTTGAATAAGTAGCTGTAGTTTTGCAAGGGTTAACGAGTCTCGGGCAACAATTTTGACACCTGAAATCAACTGAGTCGGGTCACTTGCATATGACCCACATGGATTTTGCCTTGCCCAACACTGGTTTGGGCATGAAATACGCTGGCAAAGTGGGCACCTTAACATTATCATTTTCTATTATGAATAAGTAGCTGTAATTTTGCAAGGGTTAACGAGTCTCGGGCAACAATTTTGACACCTGAAATCAACTGAGTCGGGTCACTTGCATATGACCCACATGGATGTTGCCTTGCCCAACACTGGTTTGGGCATGAAATACGCTGGCAAAGTGGGCACATACACAGTATTATGAATTACTATTTTGAATAAGTAGCTGTAATATTGCAAGGGTTAACGAGTCTCGGGCAACAATTTTGACACCTGAAATCAACTGAGTCGGGTCACTTGCATATGACCCACATGGATTTTGCCTTGCCCAACACTGGTTTGGGCATGAAATACGCTGGCAAAGTGGGCTCCTTAACATTATCATTTTCTATTATTAATAAGTAGCTGTCATTTTGCAAGGGTTAACGAGTCTCGGGCAACAATTTTGACACCTGAAATCAACTGAGTCGGGTCACTTGCATATGACCCACATGGATTTTGCCTTGCCCAACACTGGTTTGGGCATGAAATACGCTGGCAAAGTGGGTACATACACAGTATTATAAATTACTATTTTGAATAAGTAGCTGTAGTTTTGCAAGGGTTAACGAGTCTCGGGCAACAATTTTGACACCTGAAATCAACTGAGTCGGGTCACTTGCATATGACCCACATGGATTTTGCCTTGCCCAACACTGGTTTGGGCATGAAATACGCTGGCAAAGTGGGCACCTTAACATTATCATTTTCTATTATGAATAAGTAGCTGTAATTTTGCAAGGGTTAACGAGTCTCGGGCAACAATTTTGACACCTGAAATCAACTGAGTCGGGTCACTTGCATATGACCCACATGGATGTTGCCTTGCCCAACACTGGTTTGGGCATGAAATACGCTGGCAAAGTGGGCACATACACAGTATTATGAATTACTATTTTGAATAAGTAGCTGTAATATTGCAAGGGTTAACGAGTCTCGGGCAACAATTTTGACACCTGAAATCAACTGAGTCGGGTCACTTGCATATGACCCACATGGATTTTGCCTTGCCCAACACTGGTTTGGGCATGAAATACGCTGGCAAAGTGGGCTCCTTAACATTATCATTTTCTATTATTAATAAGTAGCTGTCATTTTGCAAGGGTTAACGAGTCTCGGGCAACAATTTTGACACCTGAAATCAACTGAGTCGGGTCACTTGCATATGACCCACGTGGATTTTGCCTTGCCCAATACTGGTTTGGGCATGAAATACGCTGGCAAAGTGGGTACATACACAGTATTATGAATTACTATTTTGAATAAGTAGCTGTAGTTTTGCAAGGGTTAACGAGTCTCGGGCATCAATTTTGACACCTGAAATCAACTGATTCGGGTCACTTGCATATGACCCACATGGATTTTGCCTTGCCCAACACTGGTTTGGGCATGAAATACGCTGGCAAAGTGGGCACCTTAACACTATAATTTTCTATTATGAATAAGTAGCTGTAATTTTGCAAGGGTTAACAAGTCTCGGGCAACAATTTTGACACCTGAAATCAACTGATTCTGGTCACTTGCATATGACCCACATGGATTTTGCTTTGCCCAACACTGGTTTGGGCATGAAATACGCTGGCAAAGTGGGCACATACACAGTATTATGAAATACTATTTTGAAGAAGTAGCTGTAGTTTTGCAAGGGTTAACGAGTCTCGGGCAACAATTTTGACACTTGAAATCAACTGAGTCGGGTCACTTGCATATGACCCACATGGATTTTGCCTTGTCCAACACTGGTTTGGGCATGAAATACGCTGGCAAAGTGGGTACATACACAGTATTATAAATTACTATTTTGAATAAGTAGCTGTAGTTTTGCAAGGGTTAACGAGTCTCGGGCAACAATTTTGACACCTGAAATCAACTGAGTCGGGTCACTTGCATATGACCCACATGGATGTTGCCTTGCCCAACACTGGTTTAGGCATGAAATACGCTGGCAAAGTGGGCACCTTAACACTATCATTTTCTATTATGAATAAGTAGCTGTAATTTTGCAAGGGTTAACAAGTCTCGGGCAACAATTTTGACACCTGAAATCAACTGAGTCGGGTCACTTGCATATGACCCACATGGATGTTGCCTTGCCCAACACTGGTTTGGGCATGAAATACGCTGGCAAAGTGGGCACATACACAGTATTATGAATTACTATTTTGAATAAGTAGCTGTAGTTTTGCAAGGGTTAACGAGTCTCGGGCAACAATTTTGACACCTGAATTCAACTGAGTCGGGTCACTTGCATATGACCCACATGGATTTTGCCTTGCCCAACACTGGTTTGGGCATGAAATACGCTGGCAAAGTGGGCACCTTAACATTATCATTTTCTATTATGAATAAGTAGCTGTAATTTTGCAAGGGTTAACGAGTCTCGGGCAACAATTTTGACACCTGAAATCAACTGAGTCGGGTCACTTGCATATGACCCACATGGATTTTGCCTTGCCCAACACTGGTTTGGGCATGAAATACGCTGGCAAAGTGGGCTCCTTAACATTATCATTTTCTATTATTAATAAGTAGCTGTCATTTTGCAAGGGTTAACGAGTCTCGGGCAACAATTTTGACACCTGAAATCAATAGAGTCGGGTCACTTGCATATGACCCACATGGATTTTGCCTTGCCCAATACTGGTTTGGGCATGAAATACGCTGGCAAAGTGGGTACATACACAGTATTATGAATTACTATTTTGAATAAGTAGCTGTAGTTTTGCAAGGGTTAACGAGTCTCGGGCATCAATTTTGACACCTGAAATCAACTGATTCGGGTCACTTGCATATGACCTACATGGATTTTGACTTGCCCAACACTGGTTTGGGCATGCTATACGCTGCCCAAGTGGGCACCTTAACACTATCATTTTCTCTTATGAATAAGTAGCTGTAGTTTTGCAAGGGTTAACGTGTCTCGGGCAACAGTTTTGACACCCGAAATCAATAGAGTCGGGTCACTTGCATATGACCCACATGTATTTTGCCTTGCCCAACACTGGTTTGGGCATGAAATACGCTGGCAAAGTGGGCACATATACAGTATTAAGAATTACTATTTTGAATAAGTAGCTGTAGTTTTGCAAGGGTTAACGAGTCTCGGGCATCAATTTTGACACCTGAAATCAACTGATTCGGGTCACTTGCATATGACCCACATGGATGTTGCCTTGCCCAACACTGGTTTAGGCATGAAATACGCTGGTAAAGTGGGCACCTTAACACTATAATTTTCTATTATGAATAAGTAGCTGTAATTTTGCAAGGGTTAACAAGTCTCGGGCAACAATTTTGACACCTGAAATCAACTGATTCTGGTCACTTGCATATGACCCACATGGATTTTGCTTTGCCCAACACTGGTTTGGGCATGAAATACGCTGGCAAAGTGGGCACATACACAGTATTATGAAATACTATTTTGAAGAAGTAGCTGTAGTTTTGCAAGGGTTAACGAGTCTCGGGCAACAATTTTGACACTTGAAATCAACTGAGTCGGGTCACTTGCATATGACCCACATGGATGTTGCCTTGCCCAACACTGGTTTAGGCATGAAATACGCTGGCAAAGTGGGCACCTTAACACTATCATTTTCTATTATGAATAAGTAGCTGTAATTTTGCAAGGGTTAACAAGTCTCGGGCAACAATTTTGACACCTGAAATCAACTGAGTCGGGTCACTTGCATATGACCCACATGGATGTTGCCTTGCCCAACACTGGTTTGGGCATGAAATACGCTGGCAAAGTGGGCACATACACAGTATTATGAATTACTATTTTGAATAAGTAGCTGTAATATTGCAAGGGTTAACGAGTCTCGGGCAACAATTTTGACACCTGAAATCAACTGAGTCGGGTCACTTGCATATGACCCACATGGATTTTGCCTTGCCCAACACTGGTTTGGGCATGAAATACGCTGGCAAAGTGGGCACCTTAACATTATCATTTTCTATTATTAATAAGTAGCTGTCATTTTGCAAGGGTTAACGAGTCTCGGGCAACAATTTTGAAACCTGAAATCAACTGAGTCGGGTCACTTGCATATGACCCACGTGGATTTTGCCTTGCCCAATACTGGTTTGGGCATGAAATACGCTGGCAAAGTGGGTACATACACAGTATTATGAATTACTATTTTGAATAAGTAGCTGTAGTTTTGCAAGGGTTAACGAGTCTCGGGCATCAATTTTGACACCTGAAATCAACTGATTCGGGTCACTTGCATATGACCCACATGGATTTTGACTTGCCCAACACTGGTTTGGGCATGAAATACGCTGCCCAAGTGGGCACCTTAACACTATCATTTTCTCTTATGAATAAGTAGCTGTAGTTTTGCAAGGGTTAACGTGTCTCGGGCAACAGTTTTGACACCTGAAATCAATAGAGTCGGGTCACTTGCATATGACCCACATGTATTTTGCCTTGCCCAACACTGGTTTGGGCATGAAATACGCTGGCAAAGTGGGCACATATACAGTATTAAGAATTACTATTTTGAATAAGTAGCTGTAGTTTTGCAAGGGTTAACGAGTCTCGGGCATCAATTTTGACACCTGAAATCAACTGATTCGGGTCACTTGCATATGACCCACATGGATGTTGCCTTGCCCAACACTGGTTTAGGCATGAAATACGCTGGTAAAGTGGGCACCTTAACACTATAATTTTCTATTATGAATAAGTAGCTGTAATTTTGCAAGGGTTAACAAGTCTCGGGCAACAATTTTGACACCTGAAATCAACTGATTCTGGTCACTTGCATATGACCCACATGGATTTTGCTTTGCCCAACACTGGTTTGGGCATGAAATACGCTGGCAAAGTGGGCACATACACAGTATTATGAAATACTATTTTGAAGAAGTAGCTGTAGTTTTGCAAGGGTTAACGAGTCTCGGGCAACAATTTTGACACTTGAAATCAACTGAGTCGGGTCACTTGCATATGACCCACATGGATTTTGCCTTGCCCAACACTGGTTTGGGCATGAAATACGCTGGCAAAGTGGGTACATACACAGTATTATAAATTACTATTTTGAATAAGTAGCTGTAGTTTTGCAAGGGTTAACGAGTCTCGGGCAACAATTTTGACACCTGAAATCAACTGAGTCGGGTCACTTGCATATGACCCACATGGATGTTGCCTTGCCCAACACTGGTTTAGGCATGAAATACGCTGGCAAAGTGGGCACCTTAATACTATCATTTTCTATTATGAATAAGTAGCTGTAATTTTGCAAGGGTTAACAAGTCTCGGGCAACAATTTTGACACCTGAAATCAACTGAGTCGGGTCACTTGCATATGACCCACATGGATGTTGCCTTGCCCAACACTGCTTTGGGCATGAAATACGCTGGCAAAGTGGGCACATACACAGTATTATGAATTACTATTTTGAATAAGTAGCTGTAGTTTTGCAAGGGTTAACGAGTCTCGGGCAACAATTTTGACACCTGAAATCAACTGAGTCGGGTCACTTGCATATGACCCACATGGATTTTGCCTTGCCCAACACTGGTTTGGGCATGAAATACGCTGGCAAAGTGGGCACCTTAACATTATCATTTTCTATTATGAATAAGTAGCTGTAATTTTGCAAGGGTTAACGAGTCTCGGGCAACAATTTTGACACCTGAAATCAACTGAGTCGGGTCACTTGCATATGACCCACATGGATGTTGCCTTGCCCAACACTGGTTTGGGCATGAAATACGCTGGCAAAGTGGGCACATACACAGTATTATGAATTACTATTTTGAATAAGTAGCTGTAATATTGCAAGGGTTAACGAGTCTCGGGCAACAATTTTGACACCTGAAATCAACTGAGTCGGGTCACTTGCATATGACCCACATGGATTTTGCCTTGCCCAACACTGGTTTGGGCATGAAATACGCTGGCAAAGTGGGCACATACACAGTATTATGAATTACTATTTTGAATAAGTAGCTGTAATATTGCAAGGGTTAACGAGTCTCGGGCAACAATTTTGACACCTGAAATCAACTGAGTCGGGTCACTTGCATATGACCCATGTGGATTTTGCCTTGCCCAATACTGGTTTGGGCATGAAATACGCTGGCAAAGTGGGTACATACACAGTATTATGAATTACTCTTTTGAATAAGTAGCTGTAGTTTTGCAAGGGTTAACGAGTCTCGGGCATCAATTTTGACACCTGAAATCAACTGATTCGGGTCACTTGCATATGACCCACATGGATTTTGACTTACCCAACACTGGTTTGGGCATGAAATACGCTGCCCAAGTGGGCACCTTAACACTATCATTTTCTCTTATGAATAAGTAGCTGTAGTTTTGCAAGGGTTAACGTGTCTCGGGCAACAGTTTTGACACCTGAAATCAATAGAGTCGGGTCACTTGCATATGACCCACATGTATTTTGCCTTGCCCAACACTGGTTTGGGCATGAAATACGCTGGCAAATTGGGCACATACACAGTATTATGAATTACTATTTTGAATAAGTAGCTGTAGTTTTGCAAGGGTTAACGAGTCTCGGGCAACAATTTTGACACCTGAAATCAATAGTCGGGTCACTTGCATATGACCCACATGGATGTTGCCTTGCCCAACACTGGTTTGGGCATGAAATACGCTGGCAAAGTGGGCACATATACAGTATTAAGAATTACTATTTTGAATAAGTAGCTGTAGTTTTGCAAGGGTTAACGAGTCTCGGGCAACAATTTTGACACCTGAAATCAATAGAGTCGGGTCACTTGCATATGACCTACATGGATCTTGCCTTGCCCAATACTGGTTTGGGCATGAAATACGCTGGCAAAGTGGGCACATATACAGTATTAAGAATTACTATTTTGAATAAGTAGATGTAGTTTTGCAAGGGTTAACGAGTCTCGGGCATCAATTTTGACACCTGAAATCAACTGATTCGGGTCACTTGCATATGACCCACATGGATTTTGCCTTGCCCAACACTGGTTTGGGCATGAAATACGCTGGCAAAGTGGGTACATACACAGTATTATAAATTACTATTTTGAATAAGTTGCTGTAGTTTTGCAAGGGTTAACGAGTCTCGGGCAACAATTTTGACACCTGAAATCAACTGAGTCGGGTCACTTGCATATGACCCACATGGATGTTGCCTTGCCCAACACTGGTTTAGGCATGAAATACGCTGGCAAAGTGGGCACCTTAACACTATCATTTTCTATTATGAATAAGTAGCTGTAATTTTGCAAGGGTTAACAAGTCTCGGGCAACAATTTTGACACCTGAAATCAACTGAGTCGGGTCACTTGCATATGACCCACATGGATGTTGCCTTGCCCAACACTGGTTTGGGCATGAAATACGCTGGCAAAGTGGGCACATACACAGTATTATGAATTACTATTTTGAATAAGTAGCTGTAGTTTTGCAAGGGTTAACGAGTCTCGGGCAACAATTTTGACACCTGAATTCAACTGAGTCGGGTCACTTGCATATGACCCACATGGATTTTGCCTTGCCCAACACTGGTTTGGGCATGAAATACGCTGGCAAAGTGGGCACCTTAACATTATCATTTTCTATTATGAATAAGTAGCTGTAATTTTGCAAGGGTTAACGAGTCTCGGGCAACAATTTTGACACCTGAAATCAACTGAGTCGGGTCACTTGCATATGACCCACATGGATTTTGCCTTGCCCAACACTGGTTTGGGCATGAAATACGCTGGCAAAGTGGGCTCCTTAACATTATCATTTTCTATTATTAATAAGTAGCTGTCATTTTGCAAGGGTTAACGAGTCTCGGGCAACAATTTTGACACCTGAAATCAATAGAGTCGGGTCACTTGCATATGACCCACATGGATTTTGCCTTGCCCAATACTGGTTTGGGCATGAAATACGCTGGCAAAGTGGGTACATACACAGTATTATGAATTACTATTTTGAATAAGTAGCTGTAGTTTTGCAAGGGTTAACGAGTCTCGGGCATCAATTTTGACACCTGAAATCAACTGATTCGGGTCACTTGCATATGACCTACATGGATTTTGACTTGCCCAACACTGGTTTGGGCATGCTATACGCTGCCCAAGTGGGCACCTTAACACTATCATTTTCTCTTATGAATAAGTAGCTGTAGTTTTGCAAGGGTTAACGTGTCTCGGGCAACAGTTTTGACACCCGAAATCAATAGAGTCGGGTCACTTGCATATGACCCACATGTATTTTGCCTTGCCCAACACTGGTTTGGGCATGAAATACGCTGGCAAAGTGGGCACATATACAGTATTAAGAATTACTATTTTGAATAAGTAGCTGTAGTTTTGCAAGGGTTAACGAGTCTCGGGCATCAATTTTGACACCTGAAATCAACTGATTCGGGTCACTTGCATATGACCCACATGGATGTTGCCTTGCCCAACACTGGTTTAGGCATGAAATACGCTGGTAAAGTGGGCACCTTAACACTATAATTTTCTATTATGAATAAGTAGCTGTAATTTTGCAAGGGTTAACAAGTCTCGGGCAACAATTTTGACACCTGAAATCAACTGATTCTGGTCACTTGCATATGACCCACATGGATTTTGCTTTGCCCAACACTGGTTTGGGCATGAAATACGCTGGCAAAGTGGGCACATACACAGTATTATGAAATACTATTTTGAAGAAGTAGCTGTAGTTTTGCAAGGGTTAACGAGTCTCGGGCAACAATTTTGACACTTGAAATCAACTGAGTCGGGTCACTTGCATATGACCCACATGGATGTTGCCTTGCCCAACACTGGTTTAGGCATGAAATACGCTGGCAAAGTGGGCACCTTAACACTATCATTTTCTATTATGAATAAGTAGCTGTAATTTTGCAAGGGTTAACAAGTCTCGGGCAACAATTTTGACACCTGAAATCAACTGAGTCGGGTCACTTGCATATGACCCACATGGATGTTGCCTTGCCCAACACTGGTTTGGGCATGAAATACGCTGGCAAAGTGGGCACATACACAGTATTATGAATTACTATTTTGAATAAGTAGCTGTAATATTGCAAGGGTTAACGAGTCTCGGGCAACAATTTTGACACCTGAAATCAACTGAGTCGGGTCACTTGCATATGACCCACATGGATTTTGCCTTGCCCAACACTGGTTTGGGCATGAAATACGCTGGCAAAGTGGGCACCTTAACATTATCATTTTCTATTATTAATAAGTAGCTGTCATTTTGCAAGGGTTAACGAGTCTCGGGCAACAATTTTGAAACCTGAAATCAACTGAGTCGGGTCACTTGCATATGACCCACGTGGATTTTGCCTTGCCCAATACTGGTTTGGGCATGAAATACGCTGGCAAAGTGGGTACATACACAGTATTATGAATTACTATTTTGAATAAGTAGCTGTAGTTTTGCAAGGGTTAACGAGTCTCGGGCATCAATTTTGACACCTGAAATCAACTGATTCGGGTCACTTGCATATGACCCACATGGATTTTGACTTGCCCAACACTGGTTTGGGCATGAAATACGCTGCCCAAGTGGGCACCTTAACACTATCATTTTCTCTTATGAATAAGTAGCTGTAGTTTTGCAAGGGTTAACGTGTCTCGGGCAACAGTTTTGACACCTGAAATCAATAGAGTCGGGTCACTTGCATATGACCCACATGTATTTTGCCTTGCCCAACACTGGTTTGGGCATGAAATACGCTGGCAAAGTGGGCACATATACAGTATTAAGAATTACTATTTTGAATAAGTAGCTGTAGTTTTGCAAGGGTTAATGAGTCTCGGGCATCAATTTTGACACCTGAAATCAACTGATTCGGGTCACTTGCATATGACCCACATGGATGTTGCCTTGCCCAACACTGGTTTAGGCATGAAATACGCTGGTAAAGTGGGCACCTTAACACTATAATTTTCTATTATGAATAAGTAGCTGTAATTTTGCAAGGGTTAACAAGTCTCGGGCAACAATTTTGACACCTGAAATCAACTGATTCTGGTCACTTGCATATGACCCACATGGATTTTGCTTTGCCCAACACTGGTTTGGGCATGAAATACGCTGGCAAAGTGGGCACATACACAGTATTATGAAATACTATTTTGAAGAAGTAGCTGTAGTTTTGCAAGGGTTAACGAGTCTCGGGCAACAATTTTGACACTTGAAATCAACTGAGTCGGGTCACTTGCATATGACCCACATGGATTTTGCCTTGCCCAACACTGGTTTGGGCATGAAATACGCTGGCAAAGTGGGTACATACACAGTATTATAAATTACTATTTTGAATAAGTAGCTGTAGTTTTGCAAGGGTTAACGAGTCTCGGGCAACAATTTTGACACCTGAAATCAACTGAGTCGGGTCACTTGCATATGACCCACATGGATGTTGCCTTGCCCAACACTGGTTTAGGCATGAAATACGCTGGCAAAGTGGGCACCTTAACACTATCATTTTCTATTATGAATAAGTAGCTGTAATTTTGCAAGGGTTAACAAGTCTCGGGCAACAATTTTGACACCTGAAATCAACTGAGTCCGGTCACTTGCATATGACCCACATGGATGTTGCCTTGCCCAACACTGGTTTGGGCATGAAATACGCTGGCAAAGTGGGCACATACACAGTATTATGAATTACTATTTTGAATAAGTAGCTGTAGTTTTGCAAGGGTTAACGAGTCTCGGGCAACAATTTTGACACCTGAAATCAACTGAGTCGGGTCACTTGCATATGACCCACATGGATTTTGCCTTGCCCAACACTGGTTTGGGCATGAAATACGCTGGCAAAGTGGGCACCTTAACATTATCATTTTCTATTATGAATAAGTAGCTGTAATTTTGCAAGGGTTAACGAGTCTCGGGCAACAATTTTGACACCTGAAATCAACTGAGTCGGGTCACTTGCATATGACCCACATGGATGTTGCCTTGCCCAACACTGGTTTGGGCATGAAATACGCTGGCAAAGTGGGCACATACACAGTATTATGAATTACTATTTTGAATAAGTAGCTGTAATATTGCAAGGGTTAACGAGTCTCGGGCAACAATTTTGACACCTGAAATCAACTGAGTCGGGTCACTTGCATATGACCCACATGGATTTTGCCTTGCCCAACACTGGTTTGGGCATGAAATACGCTGGCAAAGTGGGCACATACACAGTATTATGAATTACTATTTTGAATAAGTAGCTGTAATATTGCAAGGGTTAACGAGTCTCGGGCAACAATTTTGACACCTGAAATCAACTGAGTCGGGTCACTTGCATATGACCCACATGGATTTTGACTTGCCCAACACTGGTTTGGGCATGAAATACGCTGCCCAAGTGGGCACCTTAACACTATCATTTTCTCTTATGAATAAGTAGCTGTAGTTTTGCAAGGGTTAACGTGTCTCGGGCAACAGTTTTGACACCTGAAATCAATAGAGTCGGGTCACTTGCATATGACCCACATGTATTTTGCCTTGCCCAACACTGGTTTGGGCATGAAATACGCTGGCAAATTGGGCACATACACAGTATTATGAATTACTATTTTGAATAAGTAGCTGTAGTTTTGCAAGGGTTAACGAGTCTCGGGCAACAATTTTGACACCTGAAATCAATAGAGTCGGGTCACTTGCATATGACCCACATGGATGTTGCCTTGCCCAACACTGGTTTGGGCATGAAATACGCTGGCAAAGTGGGCACATATACAGTATTAAGAATTACTATTTTGAATAAGTAGCTGTAGTTTTGCAAGGGTTAACGAGTCTCGGGCAACAATTTTGACACCTGAAATCAATAGAGTCGGGTCACTTGCATATGACCTACATGGATCTTGCCTTGCCCAATACTGGTTTGGGCATGAAATACGCTGGCAAAGTGGGCACATATACAGTATTAAGAATTACTATTTTGAATAAGTAGCTGTAGTTTTGCAAGGGTTAACGAGTCTCGGGCATCAATTTTGACACCTGAAATCAACTGATTCGGGTCACTTGCATATGACCCACATGGATTTTGACTTGCCCAACACTGGTTTGGGCATGAAATACGCTGCCCAAGTGGGCACCTTAACACTATCATTTTCTTTTATGAATAAGTAGCTGTAGTTTTGCAAGGGTTAACGTGTCTCGGGCAACAGTTTTGACACCTGAAATCAATAGAGTCGGGTCACTTGCATATGACCCACATGTATTTTGCCTTGCCCAACACTGGTTTGGGCATGAAATACGCTGGCAAATTGGGCACATACACAGTGTTATGAATTACTATTTTGAATAAGTAGCTGTAGTTTTGCAAGGGTTAACGAGTCTCGGGCATCAATTTTGACACCTGAAATCAACTGAGTCGGGTCACTTGCATATGACCCACATGGATGTTGCCTTGCCCAACACTGGTTTAGGCATGAAATACGCTCGCAAAGTGGGCACCTTAACACTATCATTTTCTATTATGAATAAGTAGCAGTAATTTTGCAAGGGTTAACAAGTTTTGGTCAACAATTTTGACACCTGAAATCAACTGAGTCGGGTCACTTGCATATGACCCATATGGATGTTGCCTTGCCCAACACTGGTTTGGGCATGAAATACGCTGGCAAAGTGGGCACATACACAGTATTATGAATTACTATTTTGAATAAGTAGCTGTAGTTTTGCAAGGGTTAATGAGTCTCGGGCAAAAAATGTGACATTTGAGGTTGGTGTAACCTGCATTCATGTAGTCTCCTCTATTAATAACCCTTTTACATTTAAAAGAGTAACAGCCATTAAGAATCTTGACTAAAATGTGATGCTTCTGAGATCCTTATTTTATGACATGGACACTCATAATTGAAAGAACTACACTTTAATATATTAATGGAGCTAAAAAATAAAAATAGTATAACAGTTGTATCCAAAACCAGAATATGTATTTCTAAATACCAATTTTTTTTAACAAATATCTTAAACCACAAATGGAATAATTTACTGCCATCTTATTGATCACCCTGTACTATTCAATTAGCCCCGAATGCAGCCTGCTGCAATAAACAGTGATAAGTAAGTAGCCTGTTTCTGGAGTGCCTTGACTATGTTATCAGATATGTCCAGGAACCTATCCCAGATTATTTGTGTAAACTCTATAAAACAACTAATTTATTGTGTGAGAAAAGAGGTTCTAATTTAATAGCCCCTGATGTTAAATATTAACGATAACAACCTTTTTCACACCATGAAATATAACGAGGATAATTAAGTTACCCACTTAACTTGGTATGTACAAGCAGTGTTTGTCTCGTGTCTCTGTAAGAAACTTTTCCACGTCTTTTTAATCTGTAAAAGCGAATATAAAATGCTCACGACAGTCATCCATGTCACTATCCAAATTTAGGTCATTATGGTATTTTTTATGCAATCTTCTGCCTCGTTTTTTTGTCATTGATAGTAGTGATGGTATAAAAACTTGACCGGAAAATGTATGTTTATGATCTTCTACCCATTTCTGTGCTGCAATCATGTCTTTCAGTATTGCAGGTTCCTTTAAAAAAACATTTTGAAACATTAAAAAAGAAGTTGCAAATTATTTTATCCTTGTGTACCATGCAATGTGATGGTATGCACAAAACGTAATTTTTTTTTTTTTTTTATACGGTTTTTCAAATATGAACATGTTGTTTATGGAATATTTATAGAATAAAAATGTTTTTTTTAAATTTATAATGGAAATTAAAACAAGGTTACTTTTATAATAATAATAATAATAATAATAATAATAATAATAATAATAGCAAATATAAAATGTTATTTATTTGTTAATAAGGCCACTGATCCAGACTTCCCCTTTGAGACAGTTTCCAAAATTATTCATTGGAAACCAGCCTATGTGCTTGAGCAAACAGCATGAATTGTACAATACAAATGTTATCCAGGTCTGTGGCAACACTAGGAGGGTCAAGGACGCTCACGGGTGTTTCCCTTCAATGGGCTAACACCAAAATGCAAGCTTCTCCTCAGTGACACGAGCTGAGTGCTGCATTGTAACATTACATGCAGCACTGATCCTGTAACATTGAAGAAGCTGGCAGTGCAGTCACAGCTGTCTCCAGGGTCAGATGAGCATCTCCCATACCCCAGGAGTTATGAAAATGTTGGTTTGGGCTGTGTGGCCACATCCCCTTGCTACGAGGCCATCCACCTTTTCCCCAGAGCTGCAACATGTGCCACAGGGCTTATGGAAGCCCCTGCCCTGGGCATTTGCGGGGCATGCCTGCAAAGTCCAAACCAGACTGTGCAGGTACTGTATACTTCTAATCCTTATGACCTGAATACTTAAGGCATTCTGAGTAAAGGTGGCATTCAGAGTGACTAATTCATGTTTCTACACATTGTATTAAAATTATCTAGGCTACAGAGTTGCTATTATTATCAAGTGCTGCTTCCGCCCATAAATTAAGCAACAAACCGGAGCCATCACAAGCTTATTAACAATTGTGTACACATTTACAGCCTATATGCGAAAACAAGGAACATCTGCTCTAATGGTTGGTCTATGGCTACACAGACTGGACTTAATCCCAATCACTTCCCATAAACTCCCTGTTCACACCTCCAAATGGTCAATACATGTCAATCACTTTGCAGTGAAATACTCATTGCATGCGGAATAGCAGTGGCACCTGCACATTGCAATTGCAGCACATGTGCAGTCTGATAATAATCGCTCTCTTTCATGATAAATGTCCATTGCTTACCAACATGAATTAAACCCAGAATGTAATATCTATAGGGTGCTGGTGAAGTTATGATATTGCTAGTAAATTTGGGGAGGAGTGGATTAGACCCAAAAATATAAAATCATTCAATATTCATTTACCTGCACAATATTCAATGAAGATTCATTGAGACGAACCATGATTACGTGACCGACAATGACGCCTGGCACAAGAACTTGTATTAACTCTGGTGGCAACTTCAATTCCCTTTCCAGGATCTTTAAATTATTTGATTCCATCATAGCAGTGTCAGGAATCATCATCTGTTAGCCTGAAGAAGCAAATAAAATGTTCTCAAACATTGTAGGTTACTACTACCGGCTTATACCTAGGTAGGGAAAATATATAATAGTTTAAAAAAAGGCTATCAATCTTTAATAGAGTTTGCATGTTATTGACTCTGATATATGTTGCTTCAAATTCAGAAAGGATATAGTATTGTTAATGTTTTTATTTTTTAAATATATTTATATGATTTTTCAAATTCGAGTGAATAAAAACTGTACAGTAGCAGTCAATAAGATAAACATCTGGCTTATATGTCATAAAAATAGACATAGAAGGAAAGAATCAAAATTGTCTATACACATTGAAATATAAATAAAGTATAATCTGAGAATACATACAAATCTCTTGTGTTAATTGTTAAGACAACTGTTTAAACTTGACTTATGAAGCTATTAAAGGTGAGAACATTCTAAACACACTATACATAAAAAAATAATAATAATATAAAAATGTACAGTACGAGAAAGGAGATAGGGAAAAAAGGGAAATGAAAGTGGGTTGAGGGTGTCAATTTCTGGTTCTTTGTTTAGCAAGAAGAAACTTGTTTAGCTTAAATTAATATAATTTCTAACTCATCCATTGACGGAAATAAAAAAAAAAAAACATAACTGGCCCCTCCTCCTGCAGTCCCGTGTAGTCTGTCCACATGCTTCCATACAGTGAGTGGCTGTCAGCACTTTGATTAGTAGATGGCTGGCGCTATCCACTAATCAGAGTGCTGATAGCCATTCACTGCCTGGCTGAAGACAAAGGTGCCTAGACACTGTAATTGTGTGTAATTCAAAATCAACACAGCATTCTATATCTGCCAACCAAGAGGCTCCGGAGGCATTATCCCAATGTCCATATACCCAAACATCCCACTGCTTGAAGGCTCCTAGAATTGTAGGACCTGCCCATACGTTAACATGGCCCTGATCCTAGGAATAACACAGGGTATCTGTGAGCTAAGTGTATCACATTCGTAGCACACTGCTGCTTGAAAAAAGTTACAAGATGCTGTTACACATGCACAGAATACCAGAGAGTTAACCATCTTAGTAAAGGACTGATGCCTCCCTAGAGGAGCACCATAGAGGGTGCACACATTTAAAAAAAAAATGAAGATTTTAAATTTAACAAAACTATTCAAGTAAAAAACAAATGTCAAGTCATACTAATTACATAGTTACTTACATACGTATACAATGTAAATAATAACTTACCTTCTTCCAGAAACTGTAACAATAGATGGAAGTGCAGTATGGCGCGAGGGACAGGTCAAAGGGTCACCTGTTGTTTTTTTCACAATATTAACAAAAAATATGCATTGTAAGCCATGTTTGAATTCTCTTTTTGAAAAATTTCTTATCCCGTCACAAGAACTTGTTCCACTGGTAACATAAAATATATTCATGAAATAAAATATTCCTGTAAATGGATTCTGCTTAATATATATTTCTCTTACGTCCTAGAGGATGCTGGGGACTCCGTAAGGACCATGGGGATAGACGGGCTCCGCAGGAGACATGGGCACTAAAAAGAACTTTAGATATGGGTGTGCACTGGCTCCTCCCTCTATGCCCCTTCTCCAGACCTCAGTTTGATACTGTGCCCAGAGGAGACTGGGTGCATTACAGGGAGCTCTCCTGAGTTTCCTGAAAGTAAGTAATTTTGTTAGGTTTTTTATTTTCAGGGAGCCTGCTGGCAACAGACTCCCTGCATCGAGGGACTGAGGGGAGAGAAGAAGACCTACTTAACTGCTAGGCTCTGCTTCTTAGGCTACTGGACACCATTAGCTCCAGAGGGAGTCGGAACGCAGGTCTCTCCTAGCTGTTCGTCCCGGAGCCGCGTCGCCGTCCTCCTCACAGAGCCGGAAGATAGAAGCCGGGTGAGTATGAGAAGAAAGAAGACTTCAGAGGCGGCAGAAGACTTCGAATCTTCACTGAGGTAACGCGCAGCAGTAACGCTGCGCGCCATTGCTCCCGCACAACACACACATGGCAGGCACTGTAAGGGCGCAGGGGGGGCGCCCTGGGCAGCAAATAAACCTCTGGCTGGCAAAATCAGGGCATATATGGGCTCTACGTGATATATCAGAGATCCCCCGCCAGTTTTTTTAAATAGATCGAGCGGGACCGAAGCCCGCCGCTGAGGGGGCGGAGCTTGATCCTCAGCACTCACCAGCGCCATTTTCTTCACAGCACACCACTGAGAAGCTGGCTCCCCGGACTCTCCCCTGCTGAACACGGTGACATAGGGTTTGAAAGAAGGGGGGGGGGCACATAAATTGGCGCAGTGTAATATTGATATATACTAAAAGCGCTATCTGGGTAATTTTCTTTTTTCCCTGGGTCATTAGCACTGGGTGTGTGCTGGCATACTCTCTCTCTCTGTCTCTCCAAAGGGCCTTGTGGGGGAACTGTCTCCAGATAGAGAATTCCCTGAATGTGTGGTGTGTCGGTACGCGTGTGTCGGCATGTCTGAAGTGGAAGGCTCTTCTAGGGAGGAGGTGGAGCAAATGAGTGTGGTGTCTCCGTCAGCAACGCCGACACCTGACTGGCTGGATATGTGGAATGTTTTAAATGCAAATGTGAATTTATTGCACAAAAGGTTGGACAAAGCTGAGTCCAGGGAGTGTACAGGGAGTCAAACCCTGCCTTTCACTATGCCGCAGGGACCTTCTGGGTCTCAAAAGCGCCCACTATCCCAAATAGTAGACACTGATACGGACACGGATTCAGACTCCAGTGTCGACTACGATGATGCAAAGTTGCAGCCAAAATTGGCTAAAAGTATTCATTATTTGATCATTGCTATAAAAGAGGTGTTGCATATCACAGATGACCCCTCTGTCCCTGACACGAGGGTGCGCATGTATAAGGAAAAGAAACCTGAGGTAACCTTTCTCCCATCTCACGAGCTGAACGAATTATTTGAAAAGGCTTGGGAATCTCCAGACAAGAAGCTGCAGATTCCCAAAAGGATTCTTATGGCGTATCCGTTCCCGACTAAGGACAGGATACGGTGGGAATCCTCCAAAAGGGTGGATAAAGCGTTGGCTCACTTATCCAAGAAGGTAGCGCTGCCATCTCAAGATACGGCAACCCTCAAGGATCCTGCTGATCGCAGGCAGGAGACTACCTTGAAGTCTATTTACACACATACTGGTACCTTACTCAGACCGGCGATAGCGTTGGCTTGGGTTTGTAGCGCTGTAGCAGCATGGACAGATACCTTATCTGCTGATATAGATACGCTGGATAAGGAAACCATTTTATTGACCCTGGGTCATATTAAAGATGCTGTCCTGTATATGAGAGATGCTCAGAGAGACATTGGCCTACTGGGTTCCAGAGCCAGCGCTATGGCGATTTCGGCTAGACGAGCCCTATGGACCAGACAATGGACGGGCGATACCGACTAGAAGAGGCATATGGAGGTTTTACCTTACAAGGGTGAGGAATTGTTTGGGGAAGGTCTCACGGACCTGGTCTCCACGGCTACGGCAGGTAAATCAGCTTTTATGCCTTATGTTTCCTCACAGCCTAAGAAAGCACCACATTATCAGATGCAGTCCTTTCGGTCGCATAAACCCAAGAGAGTGCAGGGATCTTCCTTTCTTGCCAGAGGTAAGGGCAAGGGGAAAAAGCTGCCAACCACAGCTAGTTCCCAGGAGCAGAAGTCCTCCCCGGCCTCTACAAAATCCACCGCATGACGCTGGGGCTCCGCTGAGGGAGTCCGCCCCAGTGGGGGCACGTCTTCGACTTTTCAGCCACGTCTGGGTTCACTCACAGGTGGATCCCTGGGCAATAGAAATTGTGTCCCAGGGTTACAGGCTGGAATTCGAAGAGGTGCCTCCTCGCCGGTTTTTCAAATCGGCCCTACCGGCTTCCCCAGAAAGGGAGATAGTGTTAAATGCAATTCAAAAATTGTGTCTTCAGCAAGTGGTGGTCAAAGTCCCCCTGCTGCAGCAGGGGATGGGGTATTACTCAACCCTGTTTGTAGTCCCGAAACCGGACGGTTCGGTCAGGCCCATTTTGAATTTAAAATCCTTAAACCTATACTTAAAAAGGTTCAAGTTCAAGATGGAGTCGCTCAGAGCGGTCATCGCCAGCCTGGAAGGGGGGGATTATATGGTGTCCCTGGACATAAAGAATGTATACCTTCATGTCCCCATATATCCGCCTCATCAGGCATTCCTGAGGTTTGCTGTACCGGATTGTCATTACCAATTTCAGACGTTGCCGTTTGGCCTTTCCACGGCCCGAGGATTTTCACAAAGGTAATGGCGGAAATGATGGTGCTCCTGCGCAAGCAGGGTGTCACAATTATCCCGTACTTGGACGATCTCCTAATAAAAGCGAGATCGAGAGAACGGTTACTGGACAGCGTATCACTCTCCCTGAGGGTGTTGCAACAGCACGGCTGGATTCTCAATATCCCGAAGTCACAGTTGGTTCCAACGACTTGGTTGCCTTTCTTAGGCATGGTTCTGGATACAGACCAGAAAAGGGTTTATCTTCCGACGGAAAAGGCCCAAGAACTCGTGTCTTTGGTCAAGGACCTATTGAAGCCAAAAAGGGTGTCTGTGCATCACTGCACTCGAGTTCTGGGAAAGATGGTGGCGACTTACGAGGCCATTCGGCAGGTTCCATGCGAGGACTTTTCAATGGGACCTTCTGGACAAGTGGTCCGGGTCTCATCTACAGATTCATCAGATGATCACCCTGTCCCCCAAGGCCAGGGTATCTCTCCTGTGGTGGCTGCAGAGTGCTCACCTTCTGGAGGGTCGCAGGTTCGGCATTCAGGACTGGGTTCTGGTAACCATGGACGCGATCCTCCGAGGTTGGGGAGCAGTCACACAGGGGAGACACTTCCAGGGTCTCTGGTCAAGCCAGGAGGCTGGTCTTCACATCAACGTACTGGAGTTGAGGGCCATATACAACGGCCTTCGTCAAGCGGAGAATTTGCTTCGCGACCTACCGGTTCTGATTCAGTCAGACAACATCACCGCAGCGGCTCATGTAAACCGCCAAGGCGGAACAAGGAGCAGAGTGGCAATGGCAGAAGCCACCAGGATTCTTCGCTGGGCGGAAAATCATGTAAGCGCTCGGACGGCAGTCTTCATTCCGGGAGTGGACAACTGGGAAGCAGACTTCCTCAGCAGACACGATCTACATCCAGGAGAGTGGGGACTTCATCAGGAAGTCTTCGCAGAGATTGCAAGTCAGTGGGGACTGCCTCAGATAGACATGATGGCGTCACGCCTCAACAAAAAGCTACCGAGGTATTGCGTCAGGTCAAGAGACCCTCAGGCGGTAGCAGTGGACGCCCTGGTGACACCGTGGGTGTTCCAGTCGGTCTATGTGTTTCCTCCTCTTCCTCTCATCTCCAAGATATTGAGAATCATAAGACGCAGAGGAGTACAGACAATTCTCATTGTTCCAGATTGGCCTCGAAGGGCCTGGTATCCAGATCTGCAGGAAATGCTCACAGAAGATCCGTGGCCTCTTCCTCTCAGAGAGGACTTGTTACAACAGGGGCCCTGTCTGTTCCAAGACTTACCGCGGCTGCGTTTGACGGCATGGCGGTTAAACGCCGGATCCTAGCAGAAAAGGGCATTCCGGATGAGGTCATTCCTACTCTGATAAAGGCTAGGAAGGACGTGACAGCAAAACATTATCACCGTATTTGGTGTGAGTCCAGGAATGCTCCTCCGGAAGAATTCCATCTGGGCTGTTTCCTTCACTTCCTACAGACTGGAGTGAATTTGGGCCTAAAATTAGGCTCCATTAAGGTTCAGATTTCGGCCCTATCCATTTTCTTTCAGAAGGAATTGGCTTCTCTTCCGGAAGTACAGACTTTTGTGAAGGGAGTGCTGCATATACAGCCTCCTTTTGTGCCTCCAGTGGCACCCTGGGACCTTAACGTGGTGTTACGTTTCCTTAAGTCTCACTGGTTTGAACCTCTTAAAACGGTGGAATTTAAGTATCTCACTTGGAAAGTGGTCATGTTGTTGGCCTTGGAATCGGCAAGGCGAGTGTCGGAATTGGCGGCTTTATCTCACAAAAGCCCCTATCTGGTTTTCCATGTGGATAGAGCAGAGTTGCGGACTCGTCCTCAATTTTTGCCCAAGGTGGTTTCATCTTTTCATATGAACCAACCTATTGTGGTGCCTGTGGCTACGCGGACTTGGAGGATTCCGAGTCCCTTGATGTGGTCAGGGCATTGAAAATGTATGTAGCCAGAACGGCTAGGGTGAGGAAAACAGAGGCTCTGTTTGTCCTGTTTGCAGCCAACAAGGTTGGCGCTCCTGCTTCTAAGCAGACTATTGCTCGCTGGATCTGTAACACGATTCAGCAGGCTCATTCTACGGCTGGATTGCCGGTACCAAATTCGGTAAATGCCCATTCCACTAGGAAGGTGGGCTCTTCTTGGGCGGCTGCCCGAGGGGTCTCGGCATTACAGCTTTGCCGAGCAGCGACTTGGTCGGGTTCAAACACCTTTGCAAAGTTCTACAAGTTTGATACCCTGGCTGATGAGGACCTCATACGGTGTGGATGGTGTGGGCTGGTATGAATCTTGCCCTTAGATTAACAAAAATCCTTTCCTCGTACTGTCCGTCTCCTCTGGGCACAGTTTCTCTAACTGAGGTCTGAAGGAGGGGCATAGAGGGAGGAGCCAGTGCACACCCATATCTAAAGTTCTTTTTAGTGCCCATGTCTCCTGCGGAGCCCGTCTATCCACATGGTCCTTACGGAGTCCCCAGCATCCTCTACGGACTAGAAGAAAAAAGATTTACCGGTAGGTTTAAAATCTTATTTTTTGTTATGCATTTCAAATATTTGTCCACAATAAAAATACAGTACAGGTTGAGTATCCCTTATCCAAATTGCTTGGGACCAGAGGTATTTTGGATATCGGATTTTTCCGTATTTTGGAATAATTGCATACCATAATGAGATATCAGTGTGATGGGACCCAAGTCTAAGCACAGAATGCATTTATGTTACATATACACCTTATACACACAGCCGGAAGGTAATTTTAGCCAATATGGGGTAAATTTACTAAGGTCCCGATTTTGACCGAGATGCCGTTTTTTCATCAAAGTGTCATCTCGGTAATTTACTAAACTCAAATCACGGCAGTGATGAGGGCATTCGTAATATTTGGAAGTCCTAGGAAAAAAATCACGAATGAATACACCATCGGTCAAAACGCGGCTGTTTAAGTATGAATCTCGGTCATTTACTAAGAAGTGCAAAGCAAAAAAAAACAAAACACTGCCGTGAAAAATTACAACTCGTAAAAAAGTGCTTAAAAAAAACAGACCTGCTTTTTTTATTCGTGATTGGATAGGCATGCACGGATCCATGAGATCCGTGCATGTATATCAGTGGGAAGGGGTGGGAAAGTGCTTATTTTTTCAAAAAAAATTGCGTGGGGTCCCCCCTCCTAAGCATAACCAGCCTCGGGCTCTTTGAGCCGATCCTGGTTGCAGAAATATGGGAAAAAAATTGACAGGGGTTCCCCCATATTTAAGCAACCAGCATCGGGCTCTGCGCCTGGTCCTGGTTCCAAAAATACGGGGGACAAAAAGAGTAGGGGTCCCCCGTATTTCTAAAACCAGCACCGGGCTCCACTAGCTGGACAGATAATGCCACAGCCGGGGGTCACTTTGATATAGTGCCCTGCGGCCGTGGCATCAAAAATCCAACTAGTCACCCCTGGCCGGGGTACCCTGGGGGAGTGGGGACCCCTTCAATCAAGGGGTCCCCCCCCAGCCACCCAAGGGCCAGGGGTGAAGCCCGAGGCTGTCCCCCCCCCATCCAATGGGCTGCGGATGGGGAGGCTGATAGCCTTTTGTGATAATGAAAAGATATTGTTTTTAGTAGCAGTACTACAAGGCCCAGCAAGCCTCCCCCGCATGCTGGTACTTGGAGAACCACAAGTACCAGCATGCGGCGGAAAAACGGGCCCGCTGGTACCTGTAGTACTACTACTAAAAAAATACCCAAAAAAAGACAAGACACACACACCGTGAAAGTAAAGATTTATTACATACATGCACACAAACATACATACATACTTACCTTATGTTCACACGAGGGTCTGTCCTCTTCTCCAGTAGAATCCAAGGGGTACCTGTGAAAACATGGGGCCCCTTTCAGTTCGTGGCTCGGGTGTCCGTTTTGTTATTTTATTCAAGTACCTGGATTACAAATGGTTGCCCCGAGGACCCTGGGACCCGGGATCTGGTGAGTAGAATTTATTCAACAGGTACCCCTTGGATTCTACTGCAGAAGAGGACAGACCCTCGTGTGAACATAAGGTAAGTATGTATGTATGTTTGTGTGCATGTATGTAATAAATCTTTACTTTCACGGTGTGTGTGTCTTGTCTTTTTTTGGGTATTTTTTTAGTAGTAGTACTACAGGTACCAGCGGGCCCGTTTTTCCGCCGCATGCTGGTACTTGTGGTTCTCCAAGTACCAGCATGCGGGGGAGGCTTGCTGGGCCTTGTAGTACTGCTACTAAAAACAATATATTTTCATTATCACAAAAGGCTATCAGCCTCCCCATCCGCAGCCCATTGGATGGGGGGGGACAGCCTCGGGCTTCACCCCTGGCCCTTGGGTGGCTGGGGGGGGACCCCTTGATTGAAGGGGTCCCCACTCCCCCAGGGTACCCCGGCCAGGGGTGACTAGTTGGATTTTTGATGCCACGGCCGCAGGGCACTATATCAAAGTGACCCCCGGCTGTGGCATTATCTGTCCAGCTAGTGGAGCCCGGTGCTGGTTTTAGAAATACGGGGGACCCCTACTCTTTTTGTCCCCCGTATTTTTGGAACCAGGACCAGGCGCAGAGCCCGATGCTGGTTGCTTAAATATGGGGGAACCCCTGTCATTTTTTTCCCCATATTTTTGCAACCAGGATCGGCTCAAAGAGCCCGAGGCTGGTTATGCTTAGGAGGGGGGACCCCACGCAATTTTTTTTTTGGATTTTACAGTGTTTAATTTAAAAAAAAAAAAAAAAAAAATGAACCCCAGCACGGATCACACAGATTTGGCCGAGATTCATTGTAAAAAAGTCGGCAGTGTTTTGCTAATCACTGCCGTAAAAATGTAAAAAAAAACACGAATGACATCGACATCGGAACAAAAGAAAAACCCGAATACGACAGCTTAGTAAATCCGTCGTAACCAATTCAAAAAGTTGCAGTTTTACACTTTCGATGTCATTTGTGATTGAACTTTGACCTGAAACGGGAAAATACGAATCTTAGTAAATTTACCCCTATGTTTTGTAACTTTGTGCATTGAACAAAGTGTATCTACATTCACACAATTCATTCATGTTTCATATACACCTTATACACACAGCCTGAAGGTCATTTAATACAATATTTTTAATAACTTTGTGTATTAAACAACGTTTGTGTACATTGAGCCATCAAAAAACAAAGGTTTCACTATCTCACTCTCACTCAAAAAAGTCCGTATTTCGGAATATTCCGTATTTCGGAATATTTGGATATGGGATACTCAACCTGTATAACTAATCAATACTAACTAGTAGGTTCTCTTCATATAACTGGAAATAGTGAAGAAGCTGGAAACTATCGAACAATGACCCTTAAATTATTAGTATGGAAATGCTATTAAAAGAACAAATTGCAGACTATCTTTAATCCAGCAACTTTCAAGGTTCTAATGCTGCATGGATTTACTGTGGGGGATATAATAACAAACAGATCTTAGTGACTTGTCTTCTATCGTCAATCTGGGGGATGCCATTATTCTCAGATATGTATCTGTTCTATTGGAGTCTGGAACTTATCAATTAACAGCTTACTCCCTTCCCTACATGACCCATCCAACTTCCTTTATCCTCATCTTCAGCTACATCAAGATCTTCTTAATCAGGTTCCATGTCTACACCCATATTTGAGTTGGTTGGCTTTGACGGCTTGGTTCTTGAAACCAAGATATTGTGAGCCAAGGGGCTTTCCACTCTATAATCTATAAAATGTATGTTATAAACTTTAGTGTTCTTCATAATTTTCTACTTATATATTCTCTTCAGGAAAAAAAACGAGAGGAGATGCAGCAGACTACTTCAGGACACGTGTAATTAAGCCCCACTCACATCAAGATAAAATGTTGTGAACTGGGGGTCATTGGTTATGAGAGTTGATTTAAAATGACATAATTTTTACAACATTTCTTACATATGTAACCACTGTTCCCGGTATTATCTCTAGATCCTGCTCACTTCATAGGGAAGTGGACTGGATGCAGGAGTTCTACTCACTAATCTGGGGGTGTGGGTGACCACCTGAAAAATCTCCAACACCATCATGCGAGTATGTGCCTAATATGTGCAATCAGTTTGTTTAAAATCTAAAACAAAACACAATAATGAAACTGCCTTCTTTAATGTTTTTTACATTTTTTTACCATTTTCTTTTGCAACTGCTTATATATCCATCTGTCCAAGTATTAAGTGTCGAATTCGAAAATATTATAGCCACACGCATCACGTACAAACACCACACAGATGGCCTCCGTGCGGGTGCTTGTTCTGCCGTGCGTGCGCGTACTCGCAAGTTACGTATAATCGCTCACGCAGTCTTGCGTGTTAGCGCGTGGTATGAGTAAATATGGTAGCATACGCATTCGCTTGGAAAAGCCATAAAGACATATTCCATTTTTAATCCACATAGTACATAATTTACACATAGCCTACATGCACCACACCAGCGAGTTACATTTACTTTGGAAAGGGAACAATATTGATATCCAACTTTACAGGATATGAGGGGACAGAATTAGGTTAGGAGGTGGTGTTTGGTATCCAGCTGTACAGTATTTCAAGGGCAATATTCCGATGGCAGTTTGCAGAAAGTAGCACGCTCCTGCGCATAGCTATGCGCAGGAATATATTATTAATATTACACTGTATGTACTGTACTCTTGATATTCAGAGGGAACCCAGTGGAGGACATCTGCAAGTGCACCTGGACCAGGCATCTCCCACCTATTCAAACCCACCTATGACCCCTCATGTACTGTAAATGACCAGCCCTTTAACCTATGGATGAAGAGATTACAGTTTCCTTTGTTTCATGCTTTGGACCATTGTATAAAACCAAGCCTCCTGGCTGGCCTCAGCCTCTTTCTCTGAAGGTCATCTATTCAGATTGACTGAGGACCGTAACCGGGTTGCGCAGGCGAACAAACGTATGTATCCATTGATTGTAGCCTATTCTCTTATGTGATTGTATTTCTGTTGTAACCCCCTTTTAAGTAAATAATTGTTGTTGGGTTGGACCTGCAACATTGCATATACAATTGGTGTCGCATTTCCTTTCCTGTTAGGGGTTAAAGTGTATAGACCGCACATATAGCTATTTTGTGCTTACAAGTTAATCAGACTTAACATAAGTACAGTTTGGATGTTCCCAATGTCATCACAACTGTGGAAAATAAATCACAATGTTAATGCTAAAATAAATTGACATTTTAAATCCATTCATTTATTGAATTAGTTACCAGTCCATCAAAATCACCGAAAATTGTTGTGCCTGTGAAAAGTCGTCATTGAGCATTCACGCGGTTCACTTTTATTTTATTTTCAGCTTGGGGAGCTGTGAGCACTGATGTCAGTGCCTGTGGCTTTGCAAACCCAAACTGAGCAGCAATTGAATTACTTCATTGGGCACCGGGGCTGATTCAGACCTGTTCGTACTGGTTCGAATTCGGCACCGTCACCAATTGTGGGGGCCTGTGCATGCGCATAGGCACTAATGCGCATGTGCAGGCCCCCGCTGTGAGCGCCTTTAGCAAAATTTTCATTTTACGGGGTCTATAGCTGCCTGATTGACAGGCAGGCAGGGTGTGTTCCAGGGTAGAGTCCCGGCATTTCATGGCGCGCCCATGAAATCGCTGAGCGCATACTAGGGAACGCAGGCGTTCCCCTGCCTGTTCGTGGTGGGTGGATGATGTCGCATGACGTCAGCACCCGCACCGATTTCTGACAAATACGTCCAGCCGCCGAGACCTGGCTCACGCAGCGGCTGCAAGCGCCGGAGCCAGGAGGAGAAATCCTTCTATGGTAAGTAACCATCAAAGGATTTCTCCTCTGGGCGGGCACAAGCGAATGGATGTGTACGCTGACACATACGTTAGCAGCCCTGCACAGGCGCTTGGGCGGCAGGGGGCATGCGTTTGGAGGGGCCGCGTTAACCTGCTTGCTATGCTCCAAACACATGCAGCCTAGCGAGCAGGTCTGAATTACCCCCACCATGTAGTGTCCACCAGTGTGCAAAACACATAAATTCCCACCATAAAAGTTAGGAGCAATTATATATATCGATTGATATGCAATACTATATTGAAAAAATCTACACCGCTCTACACTGTCTTTCTGCCCCTACCACTCCACTCTCTATGAATTACCTCTCTACCTCAACCCCTCTCTCTCACCCCAATCCCTATCTGCCCCCAATCCTTATCTTTCTTATCTCACCCAGTTCCTATCTGAGGAGCAGACTTGTAGGGCCTACGCAAGTAGTGATTTGTACCTATTTTCTAAGTAATCTGACTAGCATGTGTGCTGAGCGATCTGTGCTTAAGTGCTGAAGTCGCCCCATGTGTAGGCCGTTTTAGAATTTTATTATATAGGATAATGATGGCTTGGAATGCTATTGCCATGTTTCAGGAAAATGATTGGGGCAATTCCATTGTTTTCATTGAACAATTACTTTTCCCTAAAATGTTATATAACTAAAATGCAATACAAAACCTTTACCCATTTGGAATGTAGTCAAAATGTGACAATGACAAATTCAACATTCATAAAGTAAACAGTTATGATGCCGACATTATTAAAAATTTCAATATGCAATGTGTTGACAATCTCAGAACATTAGGGTTATACTGCTGGCCGCACATTAGGGTAATGCTGCAGGGTGGAAGATTAGGGTTTAGTTGCGGGTAGGGGGGTTGTTAGGATTAGGCTGCAGGGAATAGGGTACGATTGAAAGGGGGTGGTGTTATGGATAGGGAAGTAAATCATGGAGGATCAGAGAACTGCAGCAGAAGTCACAGTCACATGACCATCGTGCAGCCACAAGGAGCCAGTACGTCGCCACTGGTCCACCAAGAATGATATGTTAACATTGTAATTTGTCAACATTTCATCACTGTCTACATGGAATGTTGACATGGTCAATTTTTACACTATGACCATGTCGACATGATGAATGTCTACATAATGACTGTCGACAAATATCTCAAACATATATTTAATGCTAGAAAGAAAGAAAAGGAAAATATTCTTACCAAATTTCAAGAAGATTGGTGGCTCTATTGGTAACTGGCTCTGGGCAGAAAGGTCCACTGCAGATAGACTCAACTGTTGTTGTAAGTAGATAATTTAAACGACATACAACAAAATCCTCTTCACTTCCATATGCGTCCCACACAGTTCGGCCTCGAAATCTGTTTAGTTGCTTTAACCATTCAATTTTTCCTTTAATCCAATCTTTCCTCTGAAAATGCTGATGAACCTTCAGTAATGTATTGATGCTTGAATCCTGTGTTTTTAGACCATCTAATTCATCTAAGATCCAATCATATTTCCTTATTGCCATATGAGTTATAAAAAGAAAATTGTCAACGGTACATGTGTTGCGTAGGATAATTGTCTTTTTTCCAAGTTTCCCTTTCCCAGACCAAGCTGGACAGTTTGCATGAGACACTTGTTTTGTAGATTTTGGTGTTGGCAGCTGGTAGTATTTGGCCTGTTTACTCTTACCTATTTTTTTTCTTTTCTCCCATTTTTCTAACTGGGTAAGATGTTCCTGTTCTGGTCTATCACTTTGATATTTTTCATTCTCCAATTTTTGTACACATTTGAAAAACTCCAAACCAATTTCTCTCATTCTTCCCTGCAAAACTCATACATACACTGTAGAAAATCTCCTGGGCTTCGATGAAGTCTATCATTTAAAATCACCTTTTTCGTAGTTCTGAACCAATTTTCAACTGTTGCATTAGTGTCACGAGTTTTGAGAAGACTTAGATTTTTTAACATTATTCCGCTCCATAATGGGATTGTGGCAACATATGTCTGAAGCAGGGTTATTAATGCTGGACAGTATAGCACATTATCAGCTGCTGTTGCACTATCATCATCATCATCATCATCATCATCATCATCACCTGCTTTAGTTTTTGTTTGTGTGAACATTTTAGAAAATTTATTTGAAAATGGTGAACCCCTCTTGATATTCCATTCTTCATTTGGTACATTATCCAAATTTTTATTTGTCCCAGTCTCTGTAATGTTTTCAATCCCTTCAATTTTCTGAATGTTGATGGCTTCATTCAATTCTGCAATGTGTGTTTTGCATGCATTTGTTTTTTTCTGCACTGAGAAAACATACGTCATCCGTAATAGTTGAATATCAATTTCACCAAGACTACCTGCATTTTGTAGTAATGCAAATGAGCAAAGGAAAAATTGTTTTGTGGCTTTGCTTGCCTTCAATTTTGACAGCTTGATGCTCATAAGTTTCATTATGTGTGCAGCACATACCGTATATACTCGAGTATAAGCCGACTTTTTCAGCACTTTTTTTTTGTGCTGAAAAAGCCACCTCGGCTTATACTCGAGTCAGTGCACAGTGACAGGGAGTGCAGTGTGAAGGAGGGACACGGAGCGCACAGCGCGCGGCTCTCCTGTGTCCCTCCTGCATCTCCGGCGGCAGCGGCGGGTCTATTAAAGGAAGTACCCGTTCGTGACCCCGGATCACGAACCGGCACTTCCTAGACCCGCCGCGGCCGCCGGAGATGCAGGAGGGACACAGGAGAGCCGCGCGCTGTGCGCTCCGTGTCCCTCCTTCAGAAGACAGCGCGGGATCGACGGAGGGGTAAGTAACAGCACTGGGGGAGCATATTTGGCACTTGGGGAGGGGGCATATCTGGCAGCAGCATGAGGGGCATATCTGGCAGCAGCAATCTGGCAGCAGCACGAGGGGCATATCTGGCAGCAGCACGAGGGGCACATCTGGCAGCAGCACGAGGGGCACATCTGGCAGCAGCACGAGGGGCACATCTGGCAGCAGCACGAGGGGCACATCTGGCAGCAGCACGAGGGGCCCCTCTGGCAGCAGCACGAGGGGCCCCTCTGGCAGCAGCACGAGGGGCCCCTCTGGCAGCAGCACGAGGGGCCCCTCTGGCAGCAGCACGAGGGGCCCCTCTGGCAGCAGCACGAGGGGCCCCTCTGGCAGCAGCACGAGGGGCCCCTCTGGCAGCAGCACGAGGGGCCCCTCTGGCAGCAGCACGAGGGGCCCCTCTGGCAGCAGCACGAGGGGCCCATCTGGCAGCAGCACGAGGGGCACATCTGGCAGCAGCACGAGGGGCACATCTGGCAGCAGCACGAGGGGCACATCTGGCAGCATGAGGGCATATCTGGCAGCATGAGGGCATATCTTGCACATCTGGCACTGTGGGGCATATTTGGCAGCATGAGGGCATATCTGGCACATCAGGCACTGTGGGGCATATCTGGCACTGTGGGGGCATATCTGGCACTGTGGGGGCATATCTGGCACTGTGGGGGCATATCTGGCAGTATGAGGGCATATCTGGCACTGTGGGGGCATATCTGGCAGTATGAGGGCATATCTGGCACTGTGGGGGCATATCTGGCAGTATGAGGGCATATCTGGCACTGAGGGCTGTGTACGGCTAGAGCTGCATTTGCCACTCTAGGCTTATACACGAGTCAATAAGTTTTCCCAGGTTTTTGTGGTAAAATTAGGTGCCTCGGCTTATATTCGGGTCGACTTATACTCGAGTATATACGGTATATGGAGAATTGTAAAATTACACAATATTTTTCCTTCGCAATGGAGGATACATTTCTTTAAATAGTCCATTATGTTGTTTTGATTGAAAGTCTGTGTTGATGCATGGATTAGAGCCCAGCTAAAACCGATTTCAACCTTTTGTGGCCTAAGCTTTCTCTTGCATACTTTAAAAAAATCACGACATAAACAGGATAGCCAATGCTGAATAGTTGGTGTGCTCTGTTCTGAAGACGGCATTTCGGCAACAGGGATGGTGGATCTTGTTTCACTGGTCAAAGAAATACAGAGTGTGTAGTACAGAATTTTGTTTTGAATGTCTTTTGGCTTCATTACTACAGAGCCAGTTGCGTCTAGGTACAGAAAACATTGCGCCGCTGCTTGCAAATCTTTCAACATATGCAACTGTTATTCTGAATACATATGGAGAACAAATGGGCTCATGCCTATGTGCTGTATGTAAGCATGCTTTGTAGCAACTGTATTTAATTCCTTTTCATCAAGTTTTTTTTGGATTAACATACAATTCCAGGATTCATTTGTGTCAAGTCTATTTTCAAGATTTAATTTCATCCATGTTCCCTGCAATTAGCTGTTCCATGTCAGCATTAGCCAGCTTCTTGGTGTTCAATAGCATAGGTCTCATTACTCTTAGCTGTACTTTTAGTTTATCCCTCTCTTCACCTCGTGTGTGCCTTTTGAATGTTTGGGTGCACTTATGATTTATTAACCCATTAACATCTACAGACATAAAGACTTGACAATGCTTTTTACTTGGTTTTCGTGGTAGTGTAATATTGTACTCTGTACATCCTGCAAACTTGCACTGTCCCCTAGCACGCCAGTACACACAATGCCTTTTTCTGGAACAAGCTCAAGCTTGTCTCACTCAATTGTATTTGAAAGTTACAACACAGAACTTATTAATTTTCTTTATTTTATTGCATATTGTCTTAGTCCAACCACTTTTAAGTACACAATAAACTGTCCTGTTTTCTGGTTTTATTTGGTTCTATTCCTCAGTTGATAGAGAAATTGTGAAATGAGATGGACATGTTTCATTAATGAATTTCTTCATAGAGAGATGATCTGCTTTAATCATGGACTGAATTGTGCCTTTTTTTTTACATTTTAGGTAGCAGTGAATTTTCTTGATAAATTGCACTATTTATATCACTGCATTCCTCTTGTGGCTTTAATTGTATCGATTCAGTTATGTTTTGCTCATTTTCTAAGGGCACATTTCTGTTATCTTTTATTACTGGAACATTCTCACCTTCATCAGATAAAGATAATCTTGTTACATTACATGGAATGCATATACTTTGGGTAACAACTTTAGTTTTTGTTTTTTTCTGTTTCTCCAGGAGATGATTTAGTGTCATACAGGTCCAGTATTTTTCTTGGGGATACTTTAATTATTTTTTGTTTCTTTGGCTTACAGAGAGGACACAACCATGGTGAAATAACCTGGATGTCAGTGATACTTTTGTAACCAACACACCATGGGTGAAACCAGTCTTTACACCGACTGCATTGTGCATAAGGTTCATCAGGGTTGTTTTTTTGTTTACATAAACAATACAGTTGGTCATCTTCTACTCCTGCATCATTTATTAAGAATGATTCTTTACTATGTTTTGATTGGCCACTTTGATCACTATTCTCAACTTGTGGAATTTCATCACGAGAGGAAAAATCCAAGGTAAACTGTAATGCTTTAGTACGCAGTTTTCGACGGTCTTCTTTCCAAATTTGGTAAAGCCACTTTCGTGTTGTTATATTATTTGCAGATAGCAAACATGCAATTTCCCCCCATACAGAGTTTCCTCTGCTATAACTTTCCTGATTTAAACGAAACTGATTTTTAAAAAATAGTTCAACTATCTTTTTTTCTGTTGCATTTGGATCAGGGAACAGTCTCCAAGACATTGTGCTTTTTGAAAAATGCTAAGTGCAAAGGTATGGCCATTTACAGGAAATAAAACCACATGTATGTGTATGAATTATGATTAAAAAGTGCACCTCTAATAATAAAACAATCACCTTAAATACCATCCAGTCTTGAGACAGTGAACTCTGCAAATGCCAGTTGAGATAGTTATACTTTTAAGCTGAGGGCTGCACTGCTCCTGCAATAAGATTCACCCAGTAGTGCTGTAAATTACTGATGCTGGGGAGGGTCAGTTAAGCAAGATGACCTCACCTTAAAGCAACAGTCTAAGTTATCAACATTCAGTTATATATACTCTAGGTTTACCATACTATCCCTTTAAACCAGGACACTTATAAATTACACAGGTTCTGTGGCTGTCTGACTGCAAGCCTGAATTTCACTTAGTTTCAAACAGCCACAGAACCTGTATAATTAATGTGTGTCACTGTTTAAAGGGATGGTATGGTAAAACTATCTATGTTTAATGTATTTATTTATTATAAGTTTCTTACATAGGGGCTAATTCAGGTAAGATTGCAAATTGCGATCCAACCTGAATTTTTACGATGGCCCAGCTATACCTGTGTCTCCACGTGTTGATCCTCCTCGTCCACTCTGCTGGCTGTGCCAGTGTTTTACAGCATTGGTGGCAAGTAGAGGTGTGGGTATATTCTCCGAACCATCGGGGAAAGGAGAGAGAATATACCCACACCTCTACTTGCCACCAATGCTGTAAAACACTGGGACAGCCAGCAGAGTGGACGAGGAGGATCAACACGTGGAGACACAGGTATACTGTGTGTAAGATTCAGACTGCACAGTTATTTGAATCAAATTAAAGAACTGGCTAAAGGGAACAGCTCCTTATATTGCAATATAAATGACTCAAAGTGGAAATCTCCAATGTGTGTATTGCTATTAACCAGCTAAAAATCTCTAACGTGGATATTAAACCAACAAATTGGGAAACCATACAGGGTGCCGGCACCTAATTGAGAGACTATTGTGACTTTTATATATATTTTGCTTTATCTTTTATTTATTTTTTTCTTTTAAAGAGGAATATTCCTTTATAAGATCATATGAGTTTAATGTGGATGGCCTATTAAAATCATGGGATCGGTTATAGAAAAATGATTTAGGCATTATATGGTGTACATCATGTATTTTTATGTTTGATTTTATTAGAGAAATAAAAACTTTTTATAAATTTACAATCTATGCTGCTTACTGTAAGATTGATATCGAATCCACACTTCTAAAATTCCCAGCCGCGCCACCATTTGGTGTACTGTATTGTCTTGTTCTATTGTAGGAGGTAAGTGCAAATACCTCCTTTCGGAGGCAGCGGCAGGGCATTTGGGAAGGTGGAATTTACCACATATGAAAAAGCACAAACAAAACTCTAAAAGCTATGTGTGCAAATGCTAGGAGCTTAGGAAAAAAAATCCCAGAACTAACTGCAATAATGACAAGGGATGATCTAGACATTGTGGCAATTACAGAGTCTTGGTACAATGAAAATCATGACTGGGACATAGCTATACCGGGATATACTTTATTTAGGAAGGACAGAATTGGAAAAATCGGAGGAGGCGTAGCAATGTATGTAAAAAATGCCATAAATAAATACTACATTAATACAAAGTATTGAAGAAAAAACTGAGGCCCTTTGGGTGACCATAGAAACAGGGGAAAAGTTGATTATTCGTATTGGCGTGATATACAGGCCACCAGGTCAGGAAGAGGAACTTGACAAGAACCTATTGCAGGACATAACTAAAATGGCATTAAAAGGAGAGGTAATAATCATGGGAGACTTTAATCTTCCTGATGTAAACTGGGAGGTGTCTGTTGCTAGTTCCACTAGAAGTAGGAACATTTTAAATTCCCTTCAGGGAGCATCCCTCCACCAATTGGTGAGGGAGCCCACTCGGAAAGACGCAATATTAGACTTAATACTTACAAATGGAGACAGATTATTGGACGTAAAAGTGGGTGAAAACCTGGGATCCAGTGATCATCAAGCAGTATGGTTCAGCATTAAGACAGAGACTGACTCGTCCCATACAAAAACAAAGGTGTTGGATTTTAGGAAGGCTGATTTTGTAGGGATGGGAAAATGTGTAAGCGATTCTTTGGCAGAGTGGAGGAACTTGCAAACAGTGCAGGAGAGGTGGGAAACATTAAAATGTGCAATATTGAAGGCAACAGACCTTTGTATCAAAACTGTTAGGAAAAACACAAGGAAAAGGAAGCCAGTGTGGTTTGCAAAAGAAGTAGCAAATATTGTGAGAGCAAAAAAGATGGCTTTTAGGAAATATAAGCAGACACAAAATAATGAAGACAAAAAGATATATCTTGTTAGACAGAAGGAGACAAAGAAGGTAATCAGATGTGCAAAGGCACAAGCTGAGGATAAAATGGCCCAGTCAGTGGGTAAAGGAGGCAAAACTTTTTTTAGGTATATAAGCGAAAGGAGAAAAACAAAAGGCGGAATTATAAAACTAAAGACGGACACTGGGAGTCTTGTTGAAGGAGACAATTTAATAGCAGATCATCTTAATGATTATTTTTGCTCAGTATTTACTACTGAAAGAGAGGGGAAGGGGCCACAGTTAAGTTGCAGGGATATTCAGGAAAATGAAACAAGTACATTTACAGAGGAGAAGGTCCTAACAGAACTCTCAAAGCTGAAAGTGGACAAATCTATGGGGCCAGATGGGATACATCCAAGGATACTAAAAGAACTTAAAGAGGTGCTGGTAGCACCATTGACAGAATTATTCAACCAGTCATTAGCTACAGGAGTAATTCCAGGGGACTGGAAAAGAGCAAACGTAGTCCCACTGCACAAAAGTGGAAGCAAGGAAGAGGCAAACAACTACAGACCAGTGAGTCTTACATCAGTAGTAGGGAAATTGATGGAAACACTCTTAAAAGAAAGAGTTGTAGATTATCTCAAATCCGGCAATTTACTGGATCCCAAACAGCATGGATTCACTGGGGGGAGATCATGTCAAACAAATATTATTGACTTTTTTGATTGTGTGACTAAAGTGATGGATAAAGGTGGAGCCATGGATATAGCTTATCTAGACTTTAGTAAGGCTTTTGACACAGTTCCACATCGCAGACTGCTAAATAAACTTGAACGTTTGGGATTGGATATTAGAATTATTGAATGGATAAGATCTTGGTTGAAGGATAGAAAACAGAGAGTTGTGGTAAATGGAGTGCATTCACAGGAGGGAAATGTTACCAGTGGAGTACCCCAGGGATCTGTACTTGGACCAGTGCTTTTTAATATCTTTATTGGTGACATTGCAAATGGCATTAAAGGGAAAGTATGCCTTATTGCAGATGACACAAAGGTATGCAACAGGGTAGACACACCAGGTGGGGTAAAACAAATGATTGAGGATCTAGGTAGATTAGAGGAATGGTCAAGAGTCTGGCAATTACAGTTTAATGCCAAAAAATGCAAAATCATGCACTTGGGTCTCAAAAATCCTAAAGCTAAATACAGTATTAATGGCACTATACTGGAAACTACTGAGGAGGAAAGGGATCTAGGAGTCACTATTTCAGATGACTTAAAGGCAGGTAAGCAATGTAACAAGGCAATGAGGAAGGCTAGTCAGATGCTTGGCTGCATTGGGAGAGGAATCAGCAGCAGAAAGAAAGAAGTAATAATGCCACTGTATAGGTCATTGGTACGGCCTCATCTAGAATACTGTATTCAGTTCTGGAGGCCATATCTTCAAAAGGATATTAATACATTAGAAACTGTATAAAGGAGGGCAACTAAAATGGTGCATGGCCTACATCACAAAACATACCCAGAAAGACTAAGAAATCTCAATATGTTTAGTTTGGAGCAGAGAAGGGAAAGGGGGGGACATGATAGAAACTTTCAAATATATCAAGGGTTTTAACAAAGTCCAGGAGGGAAACATTCTCCAAATGAAGAGAAGCAATAGGACACGAGGACATGCACTGAGACTGGAGGGGGGGAAGTTCAGGGGAAATTTGCGGAAAAATTATTTCACAGAAAGGGTAGTGGACAAGTGGAATAGCCTCCCATCAGAGGTGGTAGAGGCTAAGACAGTAGAGCAATTTAAACATGCATGGGATAGACATAAGGATATCCTTACAAAGAAATAAGGATCAAATAAGGTTAGAGATAAAAATAATATAAAAAAAAAAAGGGGGCAGACTAGATGGGCCAAGTGGTTCTTATCTGCCGACAAATTCTATGTTTCTATGTTTTGTTTCTATGTTAGTAATACCATCAGCAGGTCAGCGCAAAACCTTATATTTGGGTGTGATCCCAAAATTGACACTGCGCTCAAATCCATATACACGGCTTCGGGGACGGTACTACGGCCTACCATTGCCTGTGCATGGATTTCTAAAGCTATAGTAAAGTGGTTTGGCACGTTACTTGAGAACTTAGAACAATGGATAAAAGTGACGTTGAATTGTTCTTACGTAACATACAGGATTCTGCGGTATTTACCGTGGAATCCATGAAAGACCTGGGTTCGATGGCTGCTGGGATATCTTCCATGTCAGTCTCGGCTCGTAGAGGACTCTGGCTCCGCCAATCGTCTGCCGACACAGAATCTATGAGAGGCATGGAGAACCTGCCCTACACAGGTCAGGCTCTATTTGGGGAAGCGCTAGATGCGTGGATTTCAACGGCAACTGCGGGTAAGTCCCCTTTTCTTCCTTCAGCTGCGCCTGCTATGAAGAAGCCCTTTTCTTCAGCTACGTCACAGTCCATTCGGACTCCTAAATCAAGAAAGAACAAGCCGCATAACACCTTCTTTAGTGTTGGGGGTGGGAAAAATCCCAAAAACCTGCTACTGCAGGCTCCCAGGACCAGGAGCCTCCTTCTTGTACATCAAAATCCTCAGCATGACGTGGACCACACGGCCTGGAGGAGAGGCAGTTGGTGGTGAGGCTCAGACGATTCAGCCATGTGTGGGTGTCATCCGGTATGGACCCCTGTGTACAGGACATTGTGTCCCAGGGGTACAGGCTGGAGTTTCAAAAACTCCAGACTCCCCGATTCTTCAAATCAGGCTTACCAGCTTTGCTGGCAGACAGGGCTATCCTACAGGGAGCCATCCAAAAATTGGAAGGGTCACAGGTCATTGCCCCAGTTTCACCTCATATGCACAACAAAGGTTACTATTCAAACCCTTTCATGGTACCGAAACCGGATGGTTCGGTCAAGCCAATTTTGAATTTGAAATCGTTAAACCCCTATCTGAGGGAGTTCAAATTCAAAATGGAGTCTCTAAGAGCGGTGATCTCAGGCCTGGAGGAGGGGGAGTTTCTGGTTTCCCTGGATGTCAAGGATGCGTACCTCCACATTCCAATTTGGCAGGCGCATTAGGCTTATCTCCGTTTCGCACTGTTGGATATTCACTTTCAGTTCCAGGCACTGCCATTCGGTCTCTCCACGGCACCGAGGGTGTTCACCAAAGTGATGTCAGAGATGATGGTTCTCCTCCGCAGGCAGGGAGTGAACATAATTCCATACCTGGATGATCTACTGATAAAGGCAGTGTCCAGGGAGAGGTTATTGCAGTCCATTGCTCTTACGACTCAACTGCTCAGGAATTACGGTTGGATCCTGAACCTTCCAAAATCACATCTGGAGCCGACAAGGAGATTGTCATTCCTGGGGATGGTCCTCGACATGGAAGTGCAGAGGGTGTTTTTTCCAAGGGAAAAAGCGTTGGTGATTCAATCCATGTTCCGGGATGTCTTGAAACCTGCCCGGGTATCGGTTCATCAGTGCATTCGCCTTCTGGGGAAGATAGTTGCCTCCTACGTGGCTCTACAGTGCGGGAGATTCCATGCTCGACCCTTTCAGTTGGATCTCCTAGACAAATGATTTGGATCTCATCTGCACATGCACCAGAAGATACGTCTCTCACCAAAGGCAAGGATTCCTCTCCTCTGGTGGTTGCAAATGCCTCACCTCCTGGAGGTCCGCATGTTCGGAATCCAGAACTGGATCCTTCTGACCATGGATGCAAGTCTCAGAGGTTGGGGAGCGTTCACCCAAGGAGAAACCTTCCAAGGCAGATGGTCAAATCAGGAAGACATTCTTCCAATAAACATTCTGAAACTAAGAGCCGTGTCTTTTCCAAGCGGCTCATCTTCTACAAGATCGGGCCATTCAAGTACAGTTGGACAATGTGATGATGGTGGCATACATAAACCGACAGGGAGGAGCAAAAAGCAGGGCTGCAATGTCAGAGGTGACCAGAATCCTCCTCTGGGCAGAAAGGCACACGTTGGCGCTGTCAGCGATCTTCCTTCCAGGAGAGGACAACGGGGAAGCAGATTTCCTCAGCAGACACGATCTCCATCCAGGAGAATGGGGCCTTAATCCAGAGGTGTTCACAGATGTGACCAGTCATTGTGGCGTGCCGCAAATAGACATGATGGCCTCATGTCTCAACAAGAAACTTTGGAGGTACTGTTCCAAGTCAGGAGACCCACAAGCAGTGGCGGTGGATGCCCTGGTAACTCCATGGGTGTTCAAGTCAGTGTATGTGTTCCCTCCACTTCCACTCATTCCAAGAATTCTAAAGCTCATAAAGAGAACAAGGGTTCAGGCAATTCTCATTGCTCCGGACTGGCCAAGGCGAGCTTGGTACGCGGATCTTCTGGACCTACTGCTGGAAGATCTGTGGCCTCTTCCTCTTTGCGAGGACCTTCTGCAACAGGGGCCGTTTGCCTATCAGGACTTACTGCGGCTACATTTGACGGCATGGCGGTAGAACACCAGATCTTAGCCTGAAAGGGTATTCCAAGCAAGGTTATTCCTACCCAGATACAGGCTAGGAAAGGGGTAACGTCTAAACATTATCATCGTATTTTGAAAAAATATGTGTCTTGGTGTGAATCCAAGAAATTTCCTACGGTGGAGTTTCAACTTGGATGGTTTCTCCTCTTCCTGCAAGCAGGTGTGGATATGGGTCTGCGTTTGGGATCCATAAAGGTCCAAATTTCGGCCTTAAACATTTTCTTTCAGAAACAATTGGCTGCCCTCCCTGAGGTCAAGACCTTTTTGAAATGGGTTCTGCACATTCAACCTCCCTTTGTGGTGCCTAAGGCACCCTGGGATCTTAACATGGTGTTGCAGTTCCTGCAGTCGGATTGGTTTGAGCCTTTACAGGAGGCTGAGGTTAAGTTTCTCACATGGAAGGCTGTCACTTTGTTGGCCTTAGCTTCTGCTTGACGTGTGTCGGAATTGGGGGCTTTGTCCTGTAAGAGCCCCTATTTAATCTACCATGAAGATAGAGCTGATGTTAGGCGCCGGGGTCCGCTCGTCGGTGCGGCCTGGCGCCTAGCAACCAGGGACGCCGTACGCGTACAGCCGCCGGCTCCCTGGCAACGCTAGACGCCGGGCGCACGGAGCCGCACGGACCCTAGCAACGGGGACGCCACTGGCGGACCGCGTTCCCCGTTGCTGGGTCCATTTAAATTAAGTAGGGCACCTGTTTCCTGGCCGTGCAGCAAGGCAGCTGCACGGCATCCACGCAATTAGCCCTGTCAGCAGTTGATTGGAGGGCTTCAGTTTATATGCTCTTGCAGTGCCTCACACAGACGCCGGTAATAGCTTCCTGCATGCTGTCTCTGTTTGCTGAGAGTGTTTCCAGTCTTGCTGTATCCGGTCGTTCCAGTCCTCAGTTGTCCTGCACTCGGAAGTCGTCATCTTGTTCCTGGAGTCCTGACTGAGCACCGTTTAAACATCCAGTGGTGTTCGTGAGTCGCGGCGTTGCCGTGTGTTGCGGCTTGGCCGCTTTATTATTTATTACTTATTATTTGTGTTTCGGAGCATTTTGCGGAGGTTTCGGCTCCCACAGATCCACTCTGGTATCCAGCGGTGCTGGGTAGGAGTTATGGACTAGTGGATTTTGGTTGTCCTTTTACCTGGCGGTTTTTCCGCACATACTTCAGGTTTGGTTAGTTAGCCTGTTGCCCTTGGCCTGTTGTTAGTCAGAGGTCCTCTTGTCATCATCCTGCCTCGGATTTCCCTTTGTCTCTCACTAAGACCGGGGGGCACCGGAGTTGGGCAGACATAATCCGCCTTTCAAACGTGGCTGCCAGGGGCTCAAGAAACCATAGTCTCGCAAGGGATTTCCGATAGCACGGGTGAGACAATAGAGTTAGGGCGCCAGGGGCAACTAGTCTTTCCTGCTCCCGTAACCAGCATTTCCTTCCAGTACTCTGGCCATTGTCATAAGATCTCCTCCGGTCAGGAGTACTGGAATCATAACATTATTACCGGCCAATACCAAAACTTAAAATTAAAACAGGGTTTAATTTTTTTCCTTATTCAGTTTTGTAAGAGTTATCGGCCTCATGAATCCCACAGGTTTAGGGCCAAATCCTGGTCAGCTCCTAGTCAGCCAGATTCAAGAACTTACTCAGATGGTTCAGGATCTTTCCCTTCGGGTGAAGTCGCAGGAAGATCTTTTACGAACTTCCCCGAGGGTAGTCCCTGAACCAAAAATGCACTTGCCTGACCGTTTTTCTGGTGATAGGAAAGAGTTTTTTAATTTTAAAGAATCCTGTAAACTTTATTTTCGTTTAAGACCGATCTCCTCAGGTACTGAATCTCAGCGGGTCGGGATTATTATTTCTTTGCTCCAGGGGGATCCTCAGACCTGGGCATTTGGTTTAAAAGGAGAGGATCCGGTGTTGTTGTCAGTAGACGCTTTTTTTGGGTCTTTAGGGCTTTTGTATGATGACCCTGATAGAGAGGCATCCGCTGAGAGTCAGTTGCGCGCTCTCAGACAGGGTAGAAATCCTGCAGAGGTTTATTGTACGGAGTTTCGCCGTTGGTCGAACGACTGTGGCTGGAATGACCCAGCCCTGCGCAGTCAGTTTCGCCTCGGCTTATCAGAGTCTATAAAATCAGTATCCCGCTCCTGAGACTCTCGATAAATTCATGGAGCTTTCTATTAAGATTGATCGTCGTCTCAGAGAGCGGAGGGCTGAAAAAGGAGCACCTGTCAGGTCTACTCCATGTGTATATTCCATTCCTGAGGACGTAGAGGAGCCCATGCAGATGGGTCTCTCCCGGCTGTCTCCAGAAGAAAGAGCCAGAAGGCAAAACTCTGGTCTTTGTTTGTACTGTGGGGGTAAGGGACATTTTGCCCGTAATTGTCCGAACAAGTCGGGAAACGCCTCGACCAAGTGAATTGTGAGGGGGTTCACTTCGGTCTGCAGCTTATCTCCTCGAATAACTCCCTTTTAGTCCCAGCTAAAGTTTCCTTTGGCAGCCTCAGTTCTTCGGTGTCGGCTTTTGTTGACAGTGGAGCTGCAGGGAACTTTATGGACTTAACTTGGGCCAAGGCCTTAGGCATTCCTCAGTTAGCCTTGGGTAGGTGTGTCACCATGCATGGTTTAGATGGGAGTCCTTTGTCCAATGGGGTTATTTCCCTCTGTACACCCCCTGTACTACTTACGGTAGGAGCTCTTCATTCCGAAAAGATCGAGTTCTTCCTTACCCATTGCCCAGCAGTTCCAGTGGTTCTGGGTCACCCTTGGCTGGCCTTTCATAATCCCACCATTGATTGGCGGTCGGGGGAGATTTCACAATGGGGTACCATCTGTAATAAGGAATGTATTACGTTTCCTGTCAGAATAGCAACTGCCATTCCTGAACTCATTCCCGTGGAATACCAGGACTTTGTTGATGTGTTTTCCAAGGGCAATGCGGACATTCTGCCTCCCCATCGGCCTTATGATTGTACTATTGAGCTAATTCCTGGTGCCACATTGCCAAAGGGAAGGTTATATGCTTTATCTGGGCCAGAAACTGCGGCCATGAATGAGTATGTTAAGGAGAGCCTAGGGAAAGGATTTATTAGGCCATCTAAATCCCCTTTAAGTGCAGGCTTCTTCTTTGTGGAAAAGAAAGATGGATCACTCAGACCTTGCATTGACTTTAGAGCCCTGAATAAGATCTCAGTTAAAAATACTTATCCTCTGCCGCTGATTTCTGTCCTCTTTGATCAGCTGCGTTCGGCTGTGATTTTTTCTAAAATTGACCTAAGGGGAGCGTATAACCTCATTCGAATCAAGTCTGGAGATGAGTGGAAGACGGCATTCAGTACTCAGTCGGGTCACTACGAGTATCTGGTGATGCCGTTCGGCTTGTCTAACGCTCCAGCAGTTTTCCAGGATCTCATTAACGATGTGCTCCGTGACTTCCTAGGAAGATTCGTGGTCGTTTACTTAGACGACATCCTGATTTATTCTGACTCAATTGAACAACATGTTACCCAGGTGCGTCAGGTTCTTCAAAAATTACGTGAAAATCATCTATATGCCAAGCTGGAGAAGTGTGAGTTTCATGTCACGGAGGTATCCTTTTTAGGGTACATTATTTCCCCTCGGGGATTCTACATGGAACCTAAGAAGCTCCAAGCCATCATCCTGCCTCGGATTTCCCTTTGTCTCTCACTAAGACCGGGGGGCACCGGAGTTGGGCAGACATAATCCGCCTTTCAAACGTGGCTGCCAGGGGCTCAAGAAACCATAGTCTCGCAAGGGATTTCCGATAGCACGGGTGAGACAATAGAGTTAGGGCGCCAGGGGCAACTAGTCTTTCCTGCTCCCGTAACCAGCATTTCCTTCCAGTACTCTGGCCATTGTCATAAGATCTCCTCCGGTCAGGAGTACTGGAATCATAACATTATTACCGGCCAATACCAAAACTTAAAATTAAAACAGGGTTTAATTTTTTTCCTTATTCAGTTTTGTAAGAGTTATCGGCCTCATGAATCCCACAGGTTTAGGGCCAAATCCTGGTCAGCTCCTAGTCAGCCAGATTCAAGAACTTACTCAGATGGTTCAGGATCTTTCCCTTCGGGTGAAGTCGCAGGAAGATCTTTTACGAACTTCCCCGAGGGTAGTCCCTGAACCAAAAATGCACTTGCCTGACCGTTTTTCTGGTGATAGGAAAGAGTTTTTTAATTTTAAAGAATCCTGTAAACTTTATTTTCGTTTAAGACCGATCTCCTCAGGTACTGAATCTCAGCGGGTCGGGATTATTATTTCTTTGCTCCAGGGGGATCCTCAGACCTGGGCATTTGGTTTAAAAGCAGAGGATCCGGTGTTGTTGTCAGTAGACGCTTTTTTTGGGTCTTTAGGGCTTTTGTATGATGACCCTGATAGAGAGGCATCCGCTGAGAGTCAGTTGCGCGCTCTCAGACAGGGTAGAAATCCTGCAGAGGTTTATTGTACGGAGTTTCGCCGTTGGTCGAACGACTGTGGCTGGAATGACCCAGCCCTGCGCAGTCAGTTTCGCCTCGGCTTATCAGAGTCTATAAAAGACAGTCTCCTTCAGTATCCCGCTCCTGAGACTCTCGATAAACTCATGGAGCTTTCTATTAAGATTGATCGTCGTCTCAGAGAGCGGAGGGCTGAAAAAGGAGCACCTGTCAGGTCTACTCCATGTGTATATTCCATTCCTGAGGACGTAGAGGAGCCCATGCAGATGGGTCTCTCCCGGCTGTCTCCAGAAGAAAGAGCCAGAAGGCAAAACTCTGGTCTTTGTTTGTACTGTGGGGGTAAGGGACATTTTGCCCGTAATTGTCCGAACAAGTCGGGAAACGCCTCGACCAAGTGAATTGTGAGGGGGTTCACTTCGGTCTGCAGCTTATCTCCTCGAATAACTCCCTTTTAGTCCCAGCTAAAGTTTCCTTTGGCAGCCTCAGTTCTTCGGTGTCGGCTTTTGTTGACAGTGGAGCTGCAGGGAACTTTATGGACTTAACTTGGGCCAAGGCCTTAGGCATTCCTCAGTTAGCCTTGGGTAGGTGTGTCACCATGCATGGTTTAGATGGGAGTCCTTTGTCCAATGGGGTTATTTCCCTCTGTACACCCCCTGTACTACTTACGGTAGGAGCTCTTCATTCCGAAAAGATCGAGTTCTTCCTTACCCATTGCCCAGCAGTTCCAGTGGTTCTGGGTCACCCTTGGCTGGCCTTTCATAATCCCACCATTGATTGGCGGTCGGGGGAGATTTCACAATGGGGTACCATCTGTAATAAGGAATGTATTACGTTTCCTGTCAGAATAGCAACTGCCATTCCTGAACTCATTCCCGTGGAATACCAGGACTTTGTTGATGTGTTTTCCAAGGGCAATGCGGACATTCTGCCTCCCCATCGGCCTTATGATTGTACTATTGAGCTAATTCCTGGTGCCACATTGCCAAAGGGAAGGTTATATGCTTTATCTGGGCCAGAAACTGCGGCCATGAATGAGTATGTTAAGGAGAGCCTAGGGAAAGGATTTATTAGGCCATCTAAATCCCCTTTAAGTGCAGGCTTCTTCTTTGTGGAAAAGAAAGATGGATCACTCAGACCTTGCATTGACTTTAGAGCCCTGAATAAGATCTCAGTTAAAAATACTTATCCTCTGCCGCTGATTTCTGTCCTCTTTGATCAGCTGCGTTCGGCTGTGATTTTTTCTAAAATTGACCTAAGGGGAGCGTATAACCTCATTCGAATCAAGTCTGGAGATGAGTGGAAGACGGCATTCAGTACTCAGTCGGGTCACTACGAGTATCTGGTGATGCCGTTCGGCTTGTCTAACGCTCCAGCAGTTTTCCAGGATCTCATTAACGATGTGCTCCGTGACTTCCTAGGAAGATTCGTGGTCGTTTACTTAGACGACATCCTGATTTATTCTGACTCAATTGAACAACATGTTACCCAGGTGCGTCAGGTTCTTCAAAAATTACGTGAAAATCATCTATATGCCAAGCTGGAGAAGTGTGAGTTTCATGTCACGGAGGTATCCTTTTTAGGGTACATTATTTCCCCTCGGGGATTCTACATGGAACCTAAGAAGCTCCAAGCCATCATCCTGCCTCGGATTTCCCTTTGTCTCTCACTAAGACCGGGGGGCACCGGAGTTGGGCAGACATAATCCGCCTTTCAAACGTGGCTGCCAGGGGCTCAAGAAACCATAGTCTCGCAAGGGATTTCCGATAGCACGGGTGAGACAATAGAGTTAGGGCGCCAGGGGCAACTAGTCTTTCCTGCTCCCGTAACCAGCATTTCCTTCCAGTACTCTGGCCATTGTCATAAGATCTCCTCCGGTCAGGAGTACTGGAATCATAACATTATTACCGGCCAATACCAAAACTTAAAATTAAAACAGGGTTTAATTTTTTTCCTTATTCAGTTTTGTAAGAGTTATCGGCCTCATGAATCCCACAGGTTTAGGGCCAAATCCTGGTCAGCTCCTAGTCAGCCAGATTCAAGAACTTACTCAGATGGTTCAGGATCTTTCCCTTCGGGTGAAGTCGCAGGAAGATCTTTTACGAACTTCCCCGAGGGTAGTCCCTGAACCAAAAATGCACTTGCCTGACCGTTTTTCTGGTGATAGGAAAGAGTTTTTTAATTTTAAAGAATCCTGTAAACTTTATTTTCGTTTAAGACCGATCTCCTCAGGTACTGAATCTCAGCGGGTCGGGATTATTATTTCTTTGCTCCAGGGGGATCCTCAGACCTGGGCATTTGGTTTAAAAGCAGAGGATCCGGTGTTGTTGTCAGTAGACGCTTTTTTTGGGTCTTTAGGGCTTTTGTATGATGACCCTGATAGAGAGGCATCCGCTGAGAGTCAGTTGCGCGCTCTCAGACAGGGTAGAAATCCTGCAGAGGTTTATTGTACGGAGTTTCGCCGTTGGTCGAACGACTGTGGCTGGAATGACCCAGCCCTGCGCAGTCAGTTTCGCCTCGGCTTATCAGAGTCTATAAAAGACAGTCTCCTTTAGTATCCCGCTCCTGAGACTCTCGATAAACTCATGGAGCTTTCTATTAAGATCGATCGTCGTCTCAGAGAGCGGAGGGCTGAAAAAGGAGCACCTGTCAGGTCTACTCCATGTGTATATTCCATTCCTGAGGACGTAGAGGAGCCCATGCAGATGGGTCTCTCCCGGCTGTCTCCAGAAGAAAGAGCCAGAAGGCAAAACTCTGGTCTTTGTTTGTACTGTGGGGGTAAGGGACATTTTGCCCGTAATTGTCCGAACAAGTCGGGAAACGCCTCGACCAAGTGAATTGTGAGGGGGTTCACTTCGGTCTGCAGCTTATCTCCTCGAATAACTCCCTTTTAGTCCCAGCTAAAGTTTCCTTTGGCAGCCTCAGTTCTTCGGTGTCGGCTTTTGTTGACAGTGGAGCTGCAGGGAACTTTATGGACTTAACTTGGGCCAAGGCCTTAGGCATTCCTCAGTTAGCCTTGGGTAGGTGTGTCACCATGCATGGTTTAGATGGGAGTCCTTTGTCCAATGGGGTTATTTCCCTCTGTACACCCCCTGTACTACTTACGGTAGGAGCTCTTCATTCCGAAAAGATCGAGTTCTTCCTTACCCATTGCCCAGCAGTTCCAGTGGTTCTGGGTCACCCTTGGCTGGCCTTTCATAATCCCACCATTGATTGGCGGTCGGGGGAGATTTCACAATGGGGTACCATCTGTAATAAGGAATGTATTACGTTTCCTGTCAGAATAGCAACTGCCATTCCTGAACTCATTCCCGTGGAATACCAGGACTTTGTTGATGTGTTTTCCAAGGGCAATGCGGACATTCTGCCTCCCCATCGGCCTTATGATTGTACTATTGAGCTAATTCCTGGTGCCACATTGCCAAAGGGAAGGTTATATGCTTTATCTGGGCCAGAAACTGCGGCCATGAATGAGTATGTTAAGGAGAGCCTAGGGAAAGGATTTATTAGGCCATCTAAATCCCCTTTAAGTGCAGGCTTCTTCTTTGTGGAAAAGAAAGATGGATCACTCAGACCTTGCATTGACTTTAGAGCCCTGAATAAGATCTCAGTTAAAAATACTTATCCTCTGCCGCTGATTTCTGTCCTCTTTGATCAGCTGCGTTCGGCTGTGATTTTTTCTAAAATTGACCTAAGGGGAGCGTATAACCTCATTCGAATCAAGTCTGGAGATGAGTGGAAGACGGCATTCAGTACTCAGTCGGGTCACTACGAGTATCTGGTGATGCCGTTCGGCTTGTCTAACGCTCCAGCAGTTTTCCAGGATCTCATTAACGATGTGCTCCGTGACTTCCTAGGAAGATTCGTGGTCGTTTACTTAGACGACATCCTGATTTATTCTGACTCAATTGAACAACATGTTACCCAGGTGCGTCAGGTTCTTCAAAAATTACGTGAAAATCATCTATATGCCAAGCTGGAGAAGTGTGAGTTTCATGTCACGGAGGTATCCTTTTTAGGGTACATTATTTCCCCTCGGGGATTCTACATGGAACCTAAGAAGCTCCAAGCCATCATCCTGCCTCGGATTTCCCTTTGTCTCTCACTAAGACCGGGGGGCACCGGAGTTGGGCAGACATAATCCGCCTTTCAAACGTGGCTGCCAGGGGCTCAAGAAACCATAGTCTCGCAAGGGATTTCCGATAGCACGGGTGAGACAATAGAGTTAGGGCGCCAGGGGCAACTAGTCTTTCCTGCTCCCGTAACCAGCATTTCCTTCCAGTACTCTGGCCATTGTCATAAGATCTCCTCCGGTCAGGAGTACTGGAATCATAACATTATTACCGGCCAATACCAAAACTTAAAATTAAAACAGGGTTTAATTTTTTTCCTTATTCAGTTTTGTAAGAGTTATCGGCCTCATGAATCCCACAGGTTTAGGGCCAAATCCTGGTCAGCTCCTAGTCAGCCAGATTCAAGAACTTACTCAGATGGTTCAGGATCTTTCCCTTCGGGTGAAGTCGCAGGAAGATCTTTTACGAACTTCCCCGAGGGTAGTCCCTGAACCAAAAATGCACTTGCCTGACCGTTTTTCTGGTGATAGGAAAGAGTTTTTTAATTTTAAAGAATCCTGTAAACTTTATTTTCGTTTAAGACCGATCTCCTCAGGTACTGAATCTCAGCGGGTCGGGATTATTGTTTCTTTGCTCCAGGGGGATCCTCAGACCTGGGCATTTGGTTTAAAAGCAGAGGATCCGGTGTTGTTGTCAGTAGACGCTTTTTTTGGGTCTTTAGGGCTTTTGTATGATGACCCTGATAGAGAGGCATCCGCTGAGAGTCAGTTGCGCGCTCTCAGACAGGGTAGAAATCCTGCAGAGGTTTATTGTACGGAGTTTCGCCGTTGGTCGAACGACTGTGGCTGGAATGACCCAGCCCTGCGCAGTCAGTTTCGCCTCGGCTTATCAGAGTCTATAAAAGACAGTCTCCTTCAGTATCCCGCTCCTGAGACTCTCGATAAACTCATGGAGCTTTCTATTAAGATTGATCGTCGTCTCAGAGAGCGGAGGGCTGAAAAAGGAGCACCTGTCAGGTCTACTCCATGTGTATATTCCATTCCTGAGGACGTAGAGGAGCCCATGCAGATGGGTCTCTCCCGGCTGTCTCCAGAAGAAAGAGCCAGAAGGCAAAACTCTGGTCTTTGTTTGTACTGTGGGGGTAAGGGACATTTTGCCCGTAATTGTCCGAACAAGTCGGGAAACGCCTCGACCAAGTGAATTGTGAGGGGGTTCACTTCGGTCTGCAGCTTATCTCCTCGAATAACTCCCTTTTAGTCCCAGCTAAAGTTTCCTTTGGCAGCCTCAGTTCTTCGGTGTCGGCTTTTGTTGACAGTGGAGCTGCAGGGAACTTTATGGACTTAACTTGGGCCAAGGCCTTAGGCATTCCTCAGTTAGCCTTGGGTAGGTGTGTCACCATGCATGGTTTAGATGGGAGTCCTTTGTCCAATGGGGTTATTTCCCTCTGTACACCCCCTGTACTACTTACGGTAGGAGCTCTTCATTCCGAAAAGATCGAGTTCTTCCTTACCCATTGCCCAGCAGTTCCAGTGGTTCTGGGTCACCCTTGGCTGGCCTTTCATAATCCCACCATTGATTGGCGGTCGGGGGAGATTTCACAATGGGGTACCATCTGTAATAAGGAATGTATTACGTTTCCTGTCAGAATGGCAACTGCCATTCCTGAACTCATTCCCGTGGAATACCAGGACTTTGTTGATGTGTTTTCCAAGGGCAATGCGGACATTCTGCCTCCCCATCGGCCTTATGATTGTACTATTGAGCTAATTCCTGGTGCCACATTGCCAAAGGGAAGGTTATATGCTTTATCTGGGCCAGAAACTGCGGCCATGAATGAGTATGTTAAGGAGAGCCTAGGGAAAGGATTTATTAGGCCATCTAAATCCCCTTTAAGTGCAGGCTTCTTCTTTGTGGAAAAGAAAGATGGATCACTCAGACCTTGTATTGACTTTAGAGCCCTGAATAAGATCTCAGTTATCCTCTGCCGCTGATTTCTGTCCTCTTTGATCAGCTGCGTTCGGCTGTGATTTTTTCTAAAATTGACCTAAGGGGAGCGTATAACCTCATTCGAATCAAGTCTGGAGATGAGTGGAAGACGGCATTCAGTACTCAGTCGGGTCACTACGAGTATCTGGTGATGCCGTTCGGCTTGTCTAACGCTCCAGCAGTTTTCCAGGATCTCATTAACGATGTGCTCCGTGACTTCCTAGGAAGATTCGTGGTCATTTACTTAGACGACATCCTGATTTATTCTGACTCAATTGAACAACATGTTACCCAGGTGCGTCAGGTTCTTCAAAAATTACGTGAAAATCATCTATATGCCAAGCTGGAGAAGTGTGAGTTTCATGTCACGGAGGTATCCTTTTTAGGGTACATTATTTCCCCTCGGGGATTCTACATGGAACCTAAGAAGCTCCAAGCCATCCTTAGTTGGGCGCAACCCACCAATTTAAAAGCAATTCAGCGCTTTTTAGGGTTTGCGAATTATTATAGAAGATTTATTCATTCTTTTTCCGACCTGGTTGCTCCCCTTGTGGCACTGACTAAGAAGGGAGCGGATCCTACCAACTGGTCACGTGAAGCTGAGTTATCCTTTCAGGCCTTGAAACAAGCTTTTGTCTCAGCTCCAGTCCTCAGACATCCCAACCCAGAATTGCCCTTCGTTGTTGAGGTTGATGCCTCGGAGGTTGGAGTGGGGGCTATCCTATCTCAAAAGGATCCGGAGTCTCTGGAAGTACATCCTTGTGCCTTTATGTCCAGGAAATTCTCATCCGCTGAATCCAACTACGATGTTGGTAACCGGGAGTTACTGGCTATTAAATGGGCTTTCGAGGAGTGGAGGCATTGGCTTGAGGGAGCAACAATCATTTCAGTATTGACTGACCACAAAAATCTTCAGTACATCGAATCAGCTAAGCGGCTGAATGCCCGGCAGGCTCGTTGGGCTTTATTTTTTACTCGTTTCAAATTTATTATCACTTTCAGGCCAGGTTCCAAGAATACCAAGGCGGATGCCCTGTCACGCAGTTTTCTTCCAGTTCATAATAACAGTCCTGTTACTCCCATACTTCCGTCTTCAGTCATTCGGGCAGGCCTCACATAAGATTTATTTACCCAGTTAAAGCAGCTTCAACATCAAGCTCCTGGAAATACTCCTGCTGGTCGTCTTTACGTCCCTGAGTTTTTGAGAGCTACTGTTTTGACTGAGTTTCATGATAGCAAAGTTGCCGGGCATCCGGGGATCTCTAAGACTTTGGAATTAGTCTCCCGCTCAGTATGGTGGCCTGGTCTTTCTAAAGACATTAAGGAGTTTGTTTTTTCTTGTCAGGTCTGTGCACAGCATAAGGTTCCCCGTTCCTTGCCTATCGGGCAACTTATGCCCTTAAATGTTCCTCTCAGGCCATGGTCTCATATTTCCATGGATTTTGTGGTAGACCTCCCTCTGTCAGCCGGATTCCGAGTCATATGGGTGGTAGTGGACCGTTTTAGCAAGATGGCTCATTTCATTGCTCTTCCCCGACTGCCATCTGCCCAGGGATTGGCTGTTTTGTTTCTCCGCCATGTTTTCAGACTTCATGGGTTGCCCACTGATATTGTTTCTGATCGGGGTCCACAATTCATTGCACAATTCTGGAGGTCTTTTTGTGCTTCATTAAAGATGAAATTGTCTTTAACATCCGGCTACCATCCCCAGTCCAACGGGCAAACCGAGCGAGTTAACCAATCATTGAAACAGTATTTGCGTTTGTACTCAGCCAAACTCCAGAATGATTGGTCCGAGTTTCTTCCTTTGGCGGAGTTTGCTTACAATAATTCTTGTCATTCCTCCACTAATGTGTCTCCATTCTTTTCAGTTTTTGGTTTTCACCCCAGAGCTAATTCTTTTTTTCAACATTCTTCAGTTTCCTCGCTAACCTTAACCTCTCATCTCAGAGTCATTTGGAAAAAAGTGCACCTTGCTCTCAGAAAAGCGGCCTTTCGAGAGAAAATTTTTTCTGACAGGCTCCGACGTCCTTGCACTTTTAAGGTGGGAGATAGGGTATGGTTGTCGACTCGTAACATTAGACTTCGACAATCCTCAGCTAGATTGGGCCCCAAATTTATTGGACCATTTCATATTATTAAAAAAATCAACCCAGTTGCTTTCCGGTTACGTTTACCAAGAGCTCTCCGGATTGGAAATACGTTCCATTGTTCCCTGTTGAAACCATACGTTTCTTCCAGTAGATTTCCTCGGAAGATCTCTCAGGGGAAATCTCCAGTAGATGTACAGGGACAACAGGAGTTCTTGGTGGAGAAGGTTCTCGATTCCAAATTGTCCCGGGGTCGGCTTTATTTTCTGGTGCACTGGAGAGGCTATGGTCCAGAGGAAAGGTCTTGGGTCCTGGATAAGGATCTCCATGCCCCGAGGCTCAAGAGGGCATTTTTTCGGGAATTTCCTCAGAAACCTGGCTTTAGGGGTTCCTTGACCCCTCCTCAAGGGGGGGGTACTGTTAGGCGCCGGGGTCCGCTCGTCGGTGCGGCCCGGCGCCTAGCAACCAGGGACGCCATACGCGTACAGCCGCCGGCTCCCTGGCAATGCTAGACGCCGGGCGCACGGAGCCGCACGGACCCTAGCAACGGGGACGCCACTGGCGGACCGCGTTCCCTGTTGCTGGGTCCATTTAAATTAAGTAGGGCACCTGTTTCCTGGCCGTGCAGCAAGGCAGCTGCACGGCATCCACGCAATTAGCCCTGTCAGCAGTTGATTGGAGGGCTTCAGTTTATATGCTCTTGCAGTGCCTCACACAGACGCCGGTAATAGCTTCCTGCATGCTGTCTCTGTTTGCTGAGAGTGTTTCCAGTCTTGCTGTATCCGGTCGTTCCAGTCCTCAGTTGTCCTGCACTCGGAAGTCGTCATCTTGTTCCTGGAGTCCTGACTGAGCACCGTTTAAACATCCAGTGGTGTTCGTGAGTCGCGGCGTTGCCGTGTGTTGCGGCTTGGCCGCTTTATTATTTATTACTTATTATTTGTGTTTCGGAGCATTTTGCGGAGGTTTCCGCTCCCACAGATCCACTCTGATATCCAGGGGTGCTGGGTAGGAGTTATGGACTAGTGGATTTTGGTTGTCCTTTTACCTGGCGGTTTTTCCGCACATACTTCAGGTTTGGTTAGTTAGCCTGTTGCCCTTGGCCTGTTGTTAGTCAGAGGTCCTCTTGTCATCATCCTGCCTCGGATTTCCCTTTGTCTCTCACTAAGACCGGGGGGCACCGGAGTTGGGCAGACATAATCCGCCTTTCAAACGTGGCTGCCAGGGGCTCAAGAAACCATAGTCTCGCAAGGGATTTCCGATAGCACGGGTGAGACAATAGAGTTAGGGCGCCAGGGGCAACTAGTCTTTCCTGCTCCCTTAACCAGCATTTCCTTCCAGTACTCTGGCCATTGTCATAAGATCTCCTCCGGTCAGGAGTACTGGAATCATAACAGCTGAGCTCAGGACGCGTCAGCAGTTCCTTCCAAAGGTTGTGTCGGCTTTTCATATCAACCAACCTATTGTGGTGCCAGTGGCTACTGACTTCTCGATAACATCAAAGTCCTTGGATGTTGTGAGGGCTTTGAGGATCTATGTGAAGAGGACTTTTCGTCACAGAAAATCAGACTCTCTGTCCTGTATGATCCCAAGAAAATTGGGTGTCCTGCTTCTAAGCAGACGATTTCTCGCTGGATCAGGTTCACTATCCAGCATGCATATTCTACGGGGGGATTGCTGTGTTCGAAATCGGTTAAGGCTCACTGTACTCATAAGGTGGGGTCTTCCTGGGCAGCTGTCCGGGGTGTCTCGGCTTTACAGCTTTGCCGAGCGGCTACTTGGTCGGGGTGGAACACGTTTTCTAAGTTCTACAAGTTCGATACTTTGGCCTCTGAGGACCTGAAGTTTGGTCAATCAGTTCTGCAGGAGCCTCCACGCTCTCCCGTTCTGGGAGCTTGATACATCCCCATGGTACTAATGTGGACCCCAGCATCCTCTAGGACATAAGAGAAAATAGGATTTTAATTAGCTACTGGTAAATCCTTTTCTCATAGTCAGAGGATGCTGGGAGCCCGCCCAGTGCTTCGTTTTCCTGCAGTGGTTATTTGGTTCAGTACAACTTTGTTTTTAGTTAAGTACTGCATTGTTACTTGATAAGTAATGTTTCAGCGGTTGCTGAGTTTCAAGCTACAGTAGTTAGCTGACGGGATGCGATCACAGATTGATTGACAGATGATGGGCGTTTATGTGCATTTTAAGGGAGTGGTTAAAAAAATGCAGGAGTGACATGGTGGTTTTCAACGCATGCATCTGACGTCAGCTGCTATTGATGTGACTTAAAACATAATGTCCAATGCAACTGCATACTCAATATTCTGAGTAGCCCGGGGTCAACCAAAATTGTCAAAGGTACAGTACTTATTATTTGTGATGAAACTGTGAACTACAGATAGAAGAAAAAGTGGTTGTAGGGTGCGCAATAAGATCCAGAGATCAGCCCAGTAGTAATATGGAGAAGTTTCACCTACTTCACAAATTTTCACAGTAATGACAAAATATTATATTCCACTTAGGCGCTCCTTGGATTTAGCATGTCACATACAGGATATCTAATTTCTTCAAATATCACGACCTAGTTTTTGATGTTCTCCCAATAATGAGGAACACCAAGATACACACATAAACTAGAGAAAGCACAATAGTGTAGAAGTCCTTTTATGAAATGTGGAAAAAGCTGGTTTCAATACATCACACTCACAAAGTTTTCCAGAAAAAACAGGCACATCATGATTTCTTTATAGCATAGACTTTCTCAGGAGAGGTTCCAAAGTGACCAGTATTCCACTTTCGCCTTTGTCCTAAAAATGTGTGTCCAGATAACTCCGACACATAAGTGACAAAGAGAAAAACAATAGTGCAGTAATCCCTTAAACAGATGGGTGTTTATTTTTAAACAAATGCACTCACATATTAAAAGAATTAAAAAAGCATATCATATAACATTGTCCCAAGTCTCCCACACAAGTGTCCACACTGGCTGGCTGAGAAGGTATAGCAGCAGGTACAGTCAGAGTCCCGGTTACTCACGGCTCCCCTCCAGGTGGAATAATGGAGAAATGCAGGAAAACGTCAGCGTATGAAGCCCAGTCCGCTTAACGCGTTTCGGTTGCTACCTTTATCAAAAGCGGATAGTCCATCAAGAGAAGTCCTCCCCTATATATACCCCCCAAAAGGACACAAATGAACAACAGGTGGTAGACAAATTTCAATGCACGCCGTTCTCCCGCGATCATCACTTCCGGTAACTTCCGGTCATGTGATGTCGCGTCTTTCATGATCTTCCGTACGGCTGGTGTACGCTCACTTCTTCCTTGCGGGCCAGGATGCGTTCCACCAGACGAGTTGTCATTTCCGGTCACATGATATGGGATGTGGTTCACATCGAGCATATTAATTCTTAATAAGTGAATTCCGGGGGTCATCATAATAGTAGTTTATAGCAGCAACGATGTACAGGTGATGAATTGATTGATTTTATAACAATTACCATTCACTTTGATTTCTTTATATTTGGATGTGTTCGTCTTTACTGTTCTACAGACCAAACACGATCCACATCGATGGAACCCACGTACACGCTCACTGCTACGTGTATTCTCAGTAAGGGTACTACTAACAGGTTTATCCTTCAAGGATTTGGATTTTCTGTATATAAAAGATGGCCTAGTTGGAAGTTTTCCTTTCAAAATAGGATCCTGTTCCAACAATTTCCAGTTATTCTTTATAATTGTCTCAACTTCTTTATGTAAGGAACTGTAGCTAGAAACAAAAGCCCACTCTATATTCTCTTTGGGTTCTTTTTTGGGTTTTTCGACTAAAAGATCACTTCTTGCTATCTGTGTGATTTTTTTCCTTCGCGGCTAGCAATTTTTCTCTCTGATATCCTTTATCCTCAAAACACTTTGACATTTCTTTCATCTCAATGTTACAAATTTCTGGGTCACAGCAATTACGTTTTACCCTAACAAACTGGCTGAAGGGTATACACTCCAGCCAGTTAGCATGGTGTTGACTATTTCTTTCTATGAAGGAATTTGAATCCGTTGGCTTTTTATACATCTTAGTTTCTAAGCATGAATGCCTAGCATAAATACTAAGATCAAGGAAATGAACCTCATGTTTACTTATATTAAATGTTAATTTAATATTTCTATCATTAAAATTTAATTGATCACAAAAAATCCTCAAGCTCTCCTCACTCCCTCTCCATACAAATAGAATGTCATCGATGTAGCGATGCCAGGACCCCAGGCCTGCCCCTGCCAACTCGGCATGCCACACTGCCACCTCCTCCCAGTATGACATAAACCAGTTGGCATAACTAGGGGAAAACCTGGTGCCCATGGCAGTGCCCATCTGTTGGAGATAATAATCTCTGTTAAAATAGAATTATATACTACAAAATAATTATTTCTATTTTAACGGAGATTATTATCTATTATTATAGATAGCCTAAGTGGAATTTGAAACTGTGAGCACCTTGGTGGGTGGATTGTCCTGTGCTGGACATCATTTTTACATGCTGTGTGCTGACTGGAGAGAGAGGGAGTGTCCTCTCTCTGCCTGATGTGCGCCCCTTGTAGCGGTCATGGGCGCACCCCTTCCCCTCCCCCAATCCCTTCCCTACACAGTGTTTTCGGCCACTGTAGTTGCTACCAGAGGAGACTGCTGCCCCTGTGCTGCAGCGCTGACCAAGTATTGCAGGGGGTGATCACAGAACACATACACTGCCTTGCTAAAGTATTAACCCCCCTTGGCTTTTTACCTATTTTGTTACATTTCAACCTGTAATTTAATTTTTTTTTATCTGAATTTTATGTGATGGATATGCACAAAATAGTCTAAGTTGGTGAAGTAAAATGAGAAAAATGTATATAAAAAATATTTTTTATAAATAAAAATTTGAAAATTGGCATGTGCATATGTATTCACCCCCTTTGCTATGAAGACCCTCAAAAGTTATGGTGCAACCAATTACCTTCAGAAGTCACATAATTAGTGAAATGAAGTCCACCTGTGTGCAATCTACAGTAAGTGTCACATGATCTGTCAGTATAAACACACCTTTTCTGAAAGGCCACCGAGGCTTCAACACCACCAAGCAAGAGGCATCACACCATGAAGACCAAGGAGCTCTCCAAACAAGTTAGGGACAAAGTTGTTGAGAAGTACAAGTCAGGGTTGGGTTATAAAAAAATATCCATATCTGTGATGATCCCACGGAGCACCATCAAACCCATCATCTTCAAATGGAAAGAACATGGTACCACAACAAACCTGGCAAGAGAGGGCCGGCCACCAAAACTCACAGACCAGGCGAGGAGGGCATTAATCACAGAGGCAACACAGAGACCAAAGATAACCCTGAAGGAACTGCAGAGTTCCACAGCAGAGACTTGTGTATCTGCGCATGTGACCACAATAAGCCGTACATTCCGCACACTTTATGGAAGAGTGGTCAGAAAAACGCCATTACTTAGTGTTTTTCAGCAGCAGGGAATGGTAAACTGTTTAGAGTCAAGGGAAAGATGGATGGGATATTCTTGAGAAAACCTGTTTCAGTATGCCTGTGATTTGAGACTGGGACGGAGGTTCACCTTCCATCAAGACAATGACCCGAAGCCTACTGCTAAAGCAACACTCGAGTGGTGTAAGGGGAAACATTTAAATGTGTTGGAATGGCCTAGTCAAAGCCCAGATCTCAATCCTATTGAGAATCTGTGGTCAGACTTGAAGATTGCTGCTCACAAGCGGAAACCATCCAACATGAAGGAGCTGTAGCAGTTGTAGCTTTAGGAATGGGCAAAAATCACAGTGGCAAGATGTGTCAAGCTCATAGAGACTTATTAAAGTGACTTACAGCTGTAATTTCCGCAAAAGGTGGCTCTACACAGTACTGGCTTTAGGGGGGTGAATAGTTACGCACGCTGGAGGTTTCTGTTATTTTTCCTATTTGTTGTTTGCATCACAATAAACAAAAAAAAACATCTTCAAAGTTGTAGGCATGTTCTGTGAATGAAATTATGCAAACAATCCATTTTAAATCCAGGTTGTGAGGCAAAAAAACATGAAAAATGCGAAGGGGGGTGAATACCAAGGCACTGTATATACATGCATGTTATCATGCATGTAATATATGTGTTGTATCTAGTTTCTCATTGGCCATTACCCACATTGTGAAGTCCCCCGGTTGGCCACCCGGGGTGCAGGGCCGCTTGTCATCTGTGCCCCCGCCCCCCCTTAGCGTGACATCTGGTCATGGCTTTTGTACATGGATGCCTGCCTAGAGCTAGTACTAGCGCGGCTGATATCACGATAAGAAGCCCACGCTGCCCAGCTGAAATGAGGTATGTGAGCCACACCAGTGACGTCACGCACCTCGAAGAAAGAGTGGTGGCAATAGGTCGACAGGGTCAAAAGGTCATAAGGATAAAAACGTCGACATGCAAAGGGTCAACATGCAAAAAGTCAACAGGGTAAAAAGGTCACCATGACAAAGTTAGTTTTTTGGTGTCCATGTTGACAACTGTCAACATGGACCCCAATTAGTGCAAAGCCTAACCTCGCATGGCCTGCTAAACTCGCCATGCTTCGGGCACACTGTTGGAATCTCACTCTATATACATGTGGATCATAAAGTAAGAACAAGTTGGTTAAAAAAAGACATGAAAAACACATGTTGACCTTTTCCTGTGTCGACCTTTTTAAAGTCAACCTTTTGCTTGTGTTGAACTTTTTTCAATGTTGACATAAACTATGTTGACCTTTTGGTGTGTGGACCTAGACACTGCCAACCATTGACCAGATACCGGTAGTATAAAAATACATGCGGGTCATATGCAATTGACCCCACTCTGTTGATTTCAGGTGTCAAAATTGTTGCCCGAGACTGTAGGAGGCTGCACAGGAAAGAGCTCTTAGGCCCTGGTCCTTTTTTGAAGCCTGCGGTGTTTCCCCTGGGAGCCTCCCAAAGGAGGATGGATCCTCCTGGGGAGGACGATGACGGCAAGTCCCGGGCTGCTGGGCCCGAAGGAGGCCCCTGGATTTCTGGCCTGCAGACAGCCGTGGAAGTTCCAGCATTGGGAGATTCAGTCAGTGTGGCAGCCCCAGTGATTGTGGACCCTGTGAAGAAACAGGATCCCCAACTGGTGACCCCCAAACCATGTGATTGCTGGCTCTCCGGGTAAGGAAACCCGAGGGGTGGGGTGGGGGGGGGGTGATATGGCGAAGGTACCTGCCTGTGGTGAAGCGGGGGATGCTGTGGTCTCTGATAGCAGCTCAGAATCCTCTATGGATGAATATGTGAATATGAGCCTGAAAGAGTTAAAAATGGAGCAGACTCGTTTAACCTCTCGCCTTTCCCTCAAGAGAAGGAAATAAAATACTTGTAGCAGCCGTGAGAGAGCTCTCCTAAAGGATGAGATTTGGGAGCTAAGTACTAGCCTGGCTGCAGTAAAGGAAAGAATTAAAGTGTTATGGTAATCTGGCTCTTTCTCAGGAGAAAGAAGTGTTGATAAAGTCCTTACCTGAGCAGGATGGTGGGGTAAGTAGCGGCTCGGTCCTGGCAGTTTCGGTGGCAGCGTCAGCATTGTGTAGTCAGGTTCTGTCTCAGGGGAAAACTGAGTTGCAGGAATCTATGCCTGAACAGGATGGCGGTGGCGGCCCGGTCCTGGCAGGTTCAGTAGGGGCATCAGAGCCTCCAGTGAAGGGTATGGAGGTGGGAGTCCAGCCTATGGAGAAGGAAGTGGCTGTTAGGAGCAGTGATGGAAGTGATATTTCTAAGATCGTGCATGGTGCTGTAGAGATTGTGGAAAGGCCAATGATGGCAGTATCTGGTGGCTTCCAAACGGGGGAGGCGTCTCTCCTGGAGGGAGTGCTGGGCGGTGAGGGTGCGGGGAGGCGTGGCGGTTGCTGGGGTAAAGGCAGGTGCTGGGACTCTGGTGACTGTCGCTGCTCCCTGTGGACTTGTCCCCAAAATGCTCACCTCTAAAGTTGCAAGTGTGGGGGCGGCCATGGTTTACGCTGAGGCTGGCCATCCCTGTAAGCCTGCGGTGGCTGGCTCTGGCTTAGTTGCCGTGGTGGCTGAGGGAGGCATGGCCAAAGAGGCATCAGGTCTGACATCACAGGTGACATCATTACCCACGTCGATGGGTGTTTCAAAGTATGAAGCCATACTGAAAGAGGGGCAGAGATTGGCTCAAGGACTGCCATCTGTAGATATGAGCAAATTAACCCCTGAAGAAGTTATGTTGGTAGAAACTGTATATGGTAACATGGATATGCCGGTGAGGGCTCTAGCAGCTGTGAATTTGCTTCAGGCGAACCAGGTCAGGATGATTGGTGGGGTGGGGAGTGTAGGAATAGGGGCTGGTAGTGGTCTGGAACCTGAAGGTATCCCTTTAACTCCCTCTGAGGTTAGGCCAGGTGCTGGTTCGTATGCTAATTCTTTGGCGGCTCCTTGTCGGGCGAGTGCTGGGCCTCACTTCGGGGTGAGTGGGGGTCAGCCCATAAAAAGAAGAAATGTGGTGCAGTTCAGATGGGTAGGGGATGGGGAGGCTCCTTCTAAGTCGGAGTTCTTAGGTATGATCTCACTGGGGTTTGAGGCTGTAGATCTTTTCGCATGCATTCACCCAGTGAGAACTCCAGATTTCGACCTGAGCTTCCTCTCCCTGAATGGCCTGCAGGCCTTTGCCTCCCGTTGGGAGAAAATAAGAATTTACTTACCGATAATTCTATTTCTCGGAGTCCGTAGTGGATGCTGGGGTTCCTGAAAGGACCATGGGGAATAGCGGCTCCGCAGGAGACAGGGCACAAAAGTAAAGCTTTCCGATCAGGTGGTGTGCACTGGCTCCTCCCCCTATGACCCTCCTCCAAGCCAGTTAGGTACTGTGCCCGGACGAGCGTACACAATAAGGGAGGAATTTTGAATCCCGGGTAAGACTCATACCAGCCACACCAATCACACCGTACAACTTGTGATCTAAACCCAGTTAACAGTGTGATAACAGCGGAGCCTCTGAAAAGATGGCTCACAACAATAATAACCCGATTTTTGTAACTATGTACAAGTATTGCAGATAATCCGCACTTGGGATGGGCGCCCAGCATCCACTACGGACTCCGAGAAATAGAATTATCGGTAAGTAAATTCTTATTTTCTCTATCGTCCTAGTGGATGCTGGGGTTCCTGAAAGGACCATGGGGATTATACCAAAGCTCCCAAACGGGCGGGAGAGTGCGGATGACTCTGCAGCACCGAATGAGAGAACTCCAGGTCCTCCTTAGCCAGGGTATCAAATTTGTAGAATTTAGCAAACGTGTTTGCCCCTGACCAAGTAGCTGCTCGGCAAAGTTGTAAAGCCGAGACCCCTCGGGCAGCCGCCCAAGATGAGCCCACCTTCCTTGTGGAATGGGCATTTACATATTTTGGCTGTGGCAGGCCTGCCACAGAATGTGCAAGCTGAATTGTATTACACATCCAACTAGCAATAGTCTGCTTAGAAGCAAGAGCACCCAGTTTGTTGGGTGCATACAGGATAACAGCAAGTCAGTTTTCCTGACTCCAGCCGTCCTGGAACCTATTTTCAGGGCCCTGACAACATCTAGCAACTTGGAGTCCTCCAAGTCCCTAGTAGGTGCAAGGCACCACAATAAGCTGGTTCAGGTGAAACACTGACACCACCTTAGGGAGAGAACTGGGGACGAGTCCGCAGCTCTGCCCTGTCCGAATGGACAAACAGATATGGGCTTTTTTGAGAAAAAAACCACCAATTTGACACTCGCCTGGTCCAGGCCAGGGCCAAGAGCATGGTCACTTTTCATGTGAGATGCTTCAAATCCACAGATTTGACTGGTTTTAAACCAATGTGATTTGAGGAATCCCAGAACTACGTTGAGATCCCACAGTGCCACTGGAGGCACAAAAGGGGGTTGTATATGCAATACTCCCTTGACAAACTTCTGGACTTCAGGAACTGAAGCCAATTCTTTCTGGAAGAAAATCGACAGGGCCGAAATTTGAACCTTAATGGACCCCAATTTGAGGCCCATAGACACTCCTGTTTGCAGGAAATGCAGGAAACGACCGAGTTGAAATTTCTTTGTGGGGCCTTCCTGGCCTCACACCACGCAACATATTTTCGCCACATGTGGTGATAATGTTGTGCGGTCACCTCCTTTCTGGCTTTGACCAGGGTAGGAATGACCTCTTCCGGAATGCCTTTTTCCCTTAGGATCCGGCTTTCCACCGCCATGCCGACAAACGCAGCTGCGGTAAGTCTTGGAACAGACATGGTACTTGCTGAAGCAAGTCGCTTCTTAGCGGCAGAGGCCATAAGACCTCTGTAAGCATCTCTTGAAGTTCCGGGTACCAAGTCCTTCTTGGCCAATCCGGAGCCATGAGTATAGTTCTTACTCCTCTACGTCTTATAATTCTCAGCACCTTAGGTATGAGAAGCAGAGGAGGGAACACATACACCGACTGGTACACCCACAGTGTTACCAGAACGTCCACAGCTATTGCCTGAGGGTCTCTTGACCTGGCGCAATACCTGTCCCGTTTTTTGTTCAGACGGGACGCCATCATGTCCACCTTTGGTATTTCCCAACGGTTTACAATCATGTGGAAAAAACTTCCCGATGAAGTTTCCACTCTCCCGGGTGGAGGTCGTGCCTGCTGAGGAAGTCTGCTTCCCAGTTTCCATTCCCGGGATGAAACACTGCTGACAGTGCTATCACATGATTTTCCGCCCAGCGAAAAGTCCTTGCAGTTTTTGCCATTGCCCTCCTGCTTCTTGTGTCGCCCTGTCTGTTTACGTGAGCGACTGCCGTGATGTTTTTCCCACTGGATCAATACCGGCTGACCTTGAAGCAGAGGACTTGCTAAGCTTAGAGCATTATAAATTTACCCTTAGCTCCAGTATATTTATGTGGAGAAAAGTCTCCAGACTTGATCACACTCCCTGGAAATTTTTTCCTTGTGTGACTGCTCCCCAGCCTCTCGGGCTGGGCTCCGTGGTCACCAGCATCCAATCCTGAATGCCGAATCTGCGGCCCTCTAGAAGATGAGCACTCTATAACCACCACAGGAGAGACACCCTTGTCCTTGGATATAGGGTTATCCGCTGATGCATCTGAAGATGCGATCCGGACCATTTGTCCAGCAGATCCCACTGAAAAGTTCTTGCGTGAAATCTGCCGAATGGAATTGCTTCGTAGGAAGCCACCATTTTTACCAGGACCCTTGTGCAATGATGCACTGTTTTTAGGAGGTTCCTGACTAGCTCGGATAACTCCCTGGCTTTCTCTTCCGGGAGAAACACCTTTTTCTGGACTGTGTCCAGAATCATCCCTAGGCACAGCAGACGTGTCGTCGGGATCAGCTGCGATTTTGGAATATTTAGAATCCACCCGTGCTGTTGTAGCAGTATCCGAGATAGTGCTACTCCGACCTCCAACTGTTCCCTGGACTATGCCCTTATCAGGAGATCGTCCAAGTAAGGGATAATTAAGACGCCTTTTCTTCGAAGAAGAATCATCATTTCGGCCATTACCTTGGTAAAGACCCGGGGTGCCGTGGACAATCCAAACGGCAGCGTCTGAAACTGATAGTGACAGTTCTGCACCACGAACCTGAGGTACCCTTAGTGAGAAGGGCAAATTTGGGACATAGAGGTAAGCATCCCTGATGTCCCGGGACACTATATAGTCCCCTTCTTCCTGGTTCGTTATCACTGCTCTGAGTGACTCCATCTTGATTTGAACCTTTGTAAGTGTTCAAAAAAATTTTTAGAATAAGTCTCACCTAGCCTTCTGGCTTCAGTACCACAATATAGTGTGGAATAATACCCCTTTTCTTGTAGTAGGAGGGGTAATTTAATTATCACCTGCTGGGAATACAGCTTGTGAATTTTTTCCCATACTGCCTCCTTGTCGGAGGGAGACCTTGGTAAAGCAGACTTCAGGAGCCTGCGAAGGGGAAACGTCTCGACATTCCAATCTGTACCCCTGGGATACTACTTGTAGGATCCAGGGGTCCTGTACGGTCTCAGCGCCATGCTGAGAACTTGTCAGAAGCGGTGGAACGCTTCTGTTCCTGGGAATGGGCTGCCTGCTGCAGTCTTCTTCCCTTTCCTCTATCCCTGGGCAGATATGATCTTATAGGGACGAAAGGACTGAGGCTGAAAAGACGGTGTCTTTTTCTGCAGAGATGTGACTTAGGGTAAAAACGGTGGATTTTCCAGCAGTTGCCGTGGCCACCAGGTCCGATGGACCGACCCCAAATAACTCCTCTTCCTTTATACGGCAATACACCTTTGTGCCGTTTGGAATCTGCATCACCTGACCACTGTCGTGTCCATAACATCTTCTGGCAGTTATGGACATCGCATTTACTCTTGATGCCAGAGTGCAAATATCCCTCTGTGCATCTCGCATATATAGAAATGCATCCTTTAAATGCTCTATAGTCAATAAAATACTGTCCCTGTCAAGGGTATCAATATTTTTAGTCAGGGAATCCGACCAAGCCACCCCAGCTCTGCACATCCAGGCTGAGGCGATCGCTGGTCGCAGTATAACACCAGTATGTGTGTATATACTTTTTATGATATTTTCCAGCCTCCTGTCAGCTGGTCCTTGAGGACGGCCCTATCTATAGACGGTACCGCCACTTGTTTTGATAAGCGTGTGAGCGCCTTATCCACCCTAAGGGGTGTTTCCCAACGCGCCCTAACTTCTGGCGGGAAAGGGTATACCGCCCATAATTTTCTATCGGGGGGAACCCACGCATCATCACACACTTTATTTAATTTATCTGATTCAGGAAAAACTATGGTAGTTTTTTCACATCCCACATAATACCCTCTTTTGTGGTACTTGTAGTATCAGAAATATGTAACACCTCCTTCATTGCCTTTAACGTGTGGCCCTAATAAGGAATACGTTTGTTTATTCACCGTCGACACTGGATTCAGTGTCCCTGTCTGTGTCTGTGTCGACCGACTAAAGTAAACGGGCGTTTTAAAACCCCTGACGGTGTTTTTGAGACGTCTGGACCGGTACTAATTGTTTGTCGGCCGTCTCATGTCGTCAACCGACCTTGCAGCGTGTTGACATTATCACGTAATTCCCTAAATAAGCCATCCATTCCGGTGTCGACTCCCTAGAGAGTGACATCACCATTACAGGCAATTGCTCCGCCTCCTCACCAACATCGTCCTCCTACATGTCGACACACACGTACCGACACACAGCACACACACAGGGAATGCTCTGATAGAGGACAGGACCCACTAGCCCTTTGGAGAGACAGAGGGAGAGTTTGCCAGCACACACCAAAAACGCTATAATTATATAGGGACAACCTTATATAAGTGTTTTCCCTTATAGCATCTTTTTTATATATATTTCTAACGCCAAATTAGTGCCCCCCCTCTCTGTTTTAACCCTGTTTCTGTAGTGCAGTGCAGGGGAGAGCCTGGGAGCCTTCCCTCCAGCCTTTCTGTGAGGGAAAATGGCGCTGTGTGCTGAGGAGATAGGCCCCGCCCCTTTTTCGGCGGCCTCGTCTCCCGCTCTTAACGGATTCTGGCAGGGGTTAAATATCTCCATATAGCCTCCGGAGGCTATATGTGAGGTATTTTTAGCCAAAATAGGTATTCATTTGCCTCCCAGGGCGCCCCCCTCCCAGCGCCCTGCACCCTCAGTGACTGCCGTGTGAAGTGTGCTGAGAGGAAAATGGCGCACAGCTGCAGTGCTGTGCGCTACCTTTAGAAGACTGAGGAGTCTTCTGCCGCCGATTCTGGACCTCTTCTTACTTCAGCATCTGCAAGGGGGCCGGCGGCAAGGCTCCGGTGACCATCCAGGCTGTACCTGTGATCGTCCCTCTGGAGCTGATGTCCAGTAGCCAAGAAGCCAATCCATCCTGCACGCAGGTGAGTTCACTTCTTCTCCCCTAAGTCCCTCGTTGCAGTGATCCTGTTGCCAGCAGGACTCACTGTAAAATAAAAAACCTAAGCTAAACTTTTCTAAGCAGCTCTTTAGGAGAGCCACCTAGATTGCACCCTTCTCGGCCGGGCACAAAAATCTAACTGGCTTGGAGGAGGGTCATAGGGGGAGGAGCCAGTGCACACCACCTGATCGGAAAGCTTTACTTTTGTGCCCTGTCTCCTGCGGAGCCGCTATTCCCCATGGTCCTTTCAGGAACCCCAGCATCCACTAGGACGATAGAGAAAAACAAGATGAAGGAACCTTATTGTATTTTTCAAAGCCCATACCATCACGAGGCAGGACAGGGTTAAGATCACTGTGTTGGTGCGTAATGAATCACTGCCCCCTGCTGATATTATATATTGGTTGTCTAGGTCTTGTACAGTACTATCTCCTTTGGTAAAGTTTGATCATGCTAGGGGGGTCTGGGGTGGTGCCTATTCGGCCTTTGTGAGGTTACACCAGGTAGGGGCTGAGACTAGACACATACCTTCTGCCGCTTACATTGGCCGTGATCGGCTCCAGCGTTTTTACCCTGGGCAACCCAGAACCTGTCATAAGTGTGGTGAGTCACCTCAGTAGCGATTGTGGGGTGATTAAATGTGCTTTGTGTGGCCAGTTGTGGCATGGGTCCCGGGAATGCAGCAAGGTCAGGTGTAATCTTTGCGGTACAGTTGGTCATCCTCACAGTCGATGCCCTAAGGCAGGGGTCTTCAACCCGTGGCCCGCGGGCCACAGGTGGCCCGCTGCTATGGTTTCCATGGCCCGCCGACGCGCCCGCCCGCAGCGCACATATGAACACATATGACTCCCCCGCACTGTCACTGGTTGCCTGTGAAGAAGGGGAGTAGCTCCTCTTAGGCTGGTCAGTGGTCTGGTCACCCTTACTGTGTCTCCCTCCCTGTGTCTCCCTCCGCCTGCAGTGTTGAATAGGTGGGTGAGAGCGGCGGGGACCCGGCTGGGGGGGGTGCGGCAAGTTACCATTGAGAGCAGGGGGCAGTGCGGGAACCCGGCGGGCGGGAGCGGAGGGGGTGCGGCAGCATGTATGCAGCCTGAGCATGGCTGTGTGCGGCGGGGACCCGGCGCGGGGGGGGGGGGGGGGGGCTGCGGCAGGAGAATAAAAGTGTATAAGTGTTGAGGGCAGGGGGCAGTGCAGGAACCCGGCGTGCGGGAGCGGCGGGGACGGGGGTGCGGCAGCCTGAGCATGGCAGTGAATAAATTAGTATTGAGGGCAGGGGGCGTGGCGGGGGACCCAGCAGGGGGTGTATTAAGTATTAAGAGCAGAGATGGCAGGGAGCATGCTTTGACAATGCTGCTGTCTGTCTGTGATGGGGAGGAGGGAGGGTATGATAGCACCTATGTCTTGACATAGGCGCTATCATACCCTCCCTCCCCCCATCACAGACAGACAGCAGCAATATTGTGAAAGCATGCCCACATTATACCCACCAGTCCAGTGATACTGCCGTATGAGTCCAGTTCAGTGATACAGCCGTATAAGTCCAGTGGTAGTGCCATATAAGTCCAGTGGTACTGCCGTATAAGTCCAGTCCATTGATACAGCCGTATAAGTTCAGTGGTACAGCCGTATAAGTCCAGTGGTACTGCCGTATAAGTCCAGTCCAGTGATATAGCCGAATAAGTCCAGTGGTACAGCCATATAAGTCCAGTCCTATTCTGGACTATATATGGATTATAGGCCCTATGTGGTGGTGGAGCTGGGGAGAGAATGATAATGGCAGATTTAATGTCTGTATGGGGGTGGGGTTGGGAATAATGGGGGCTGTGATTCCTGTATATGTGGTGGGTGCTGGGGTGGGAATGACAATGGCAGATGTAATGTCTGTGTATGGGGGTGGGGATGGGAATAATGGGGGCTGTGATTTCTGAGATGTGTTTCTACCACCTATGATACATTGTGTGTGTGTATATATATATTTAAAAAAAGGCCAGCAAACATCCATTTATCATGCAAAAGTATTTTAGTAGCACAAAAGTACATTTATATGTGCATAAAAACAGGCATAGACCGGTAGATAGAATATTCAAAATGTAGAAGGGGTACTTAGCCACAAGTGTCATCATAAGAAAGGTCCGATCATAATGCCAAACAGATTCACAGCACACCCGACAGCTGTTTCGGTGTTACTCCTACACCTTACTTACTCACTCACCCATGACTAAGGTGTAGGAGTAACACCATCGATGGGTCTGGTGAATATTGACAATGTTATCAGTCTGGCAAAAAGTGTTCAGTTAATCTCGGTTGGTATTTCTCTGTATTAACTACTGCTATCTATGCTCTTTTTATTATTTCTGTAACTATTTTCATTGGTGTTTTGTTTATATTATAGCCCCCACCTATATTGTCCCCAGCGATTGTCAGCCGTCAGAGCGGAACTCCGTGGCTAGTCTCTCGAACGCGGAAGTTGGATCCCTGGTGGAACGCATGCTATGCGTTTTCCCTGGTTACCAGCTCTGTAATGACAGAGACACGTGATGTTTCCAGCTGTACAGGCAGGTGACGCAAGCAGGAATCAAGGTGGCGGGTAAGTCAGTGTGCGGGGGGTATTTAAATTGGATTTGTGTGTGTGTCTGTTGTGGTCTGTATTGAGGTCCTGAGGAAGGGGGAGACCCTGAAAACGTTAGGTCAGACCTACATCTTGAAATACAGCGTTTTTATCTGCTGCATGTCTCCTTGAGTGCCTCATTTTGGATATATATATATATATATATATATATATATATTGTCCCATCTATAGAATGTATTCTGTGGCTGTACCCATGCTATATGCCCCAGTAACCTATCAGGATTATTTTATATATGCTTACATTTCTTTATTGATTGTTTTTAGCTTGACATAAAGCTACACGCCAGAAGCCTCCATACCAAAGAACTAGTGTTGAGTTGGATTTTGTTTCATGCTTCAAAATGGCAGCTTCCATTGTGAGCTGGTGACAGGGGAATTTTAAAGGCAAGCTCACAGGGATCTGAGGAGTACTTCTCATACAAATCTGTCCTACAAGCACACACGGGCTGGAGTGTATACTTCATTGAGTCTTTATTACTTATTTTTTCTATAGTCAGCTATAAATAGAAGCAGATTTTATTCTACAGTCACTCAGTCGTGAACAGTGGGATCATTGTTTAGGTTCATCTGCTTTGCCATGGCGTCTACAAGTAAAAAGCATAAAACAAGTGAATGTTCCCGGCTTTTTAATCAAAGGTGGACCAATTTGTACTTTTTTGTGGAGATTGACGATAAGCCAGTGTGTTTAGTTTGTCGTGAGTCATTGTCAGTATTAAAAGAATACAATATAAAGCGACACTATGAGACAAAACATGCGTCCAAGTTCAATCACCTTCAAGGGCAACCTCGTGTGGATAAAGTGAACGATCTCCAAAAAGATCTAAAACGCCAGCAGGGTACTTTTAAAAGGCATATGGAAGAGAGTGAAGCGTGCGTCAAAGCAAGTTATGTAATAGCTGAAAAAATTGCTAAAAAAACAAAAGCCTTCTTGGACGGTGAGTTCGTAAAAGAGTGTCTCATCGCTGCTGGGGAAATTCTCTATCCAAAGAATAACGAACTGTTTAAAAAATTGAGTTTGTCTGGTGTAACTGTAGCACGACGTGTCGAAGAACTTGCCAATGACATTGAAGGAACTTTAAAAAAACGGCTGTACGCATTTAAGTCATATTCACTTGCTTTAGATGAGAGCACAGATGTGAAGGATACAGCACAACTGGCTATCTTTGTCCGTGGCATTGATCAACACTTCAATGTGACAGAAGAGCTGCTAGCGCTTGTACCTATGAAGGGAACGACGAAAGGCACTGATATTCTGGAAGCCACCAAGAAAACACTCCAGCGTTTCGACTTCAGCTTATCCAACCTTGTGGGAGTGGTAACTGATGGTGCCCCTGCTATGGTGGGAAGGAATGAAGGGTTTGTTGCACTTTTAAAAAAAGAACCGGAACTAGAAGGAAAAGATCTCATCCAGTACCACTGTTTAATCCACCAGGAGAATTTGTGTGCGAAAACGATTGGATTTGAGAATGTAATGAAAGTTATTGTGTCTGTAGTCAACTTTATTAGGGCACGAGGATTGAATCATCGTCAATTCCAAGAATTTTTGACACAAGAGTGCCAAGCGGATCACGGCGACGTGGTTTATTATAGTGAGGTGCGTTGGTTGAGCAGAGGGAAGGTACTTAAGAGAGTCTTTGACTTAAGAAGTGAAATAGAAGAGTTCATGCAAACCAAGGGGAAGCCGATTGCAGAATTTAATGATCCAAAGTGGATTTCAGATTTTGCCTTTGTGACCGACATCTCCTTGCATATGAATGACCTAAATACGCGGCTACAATCCAAGGATCAGCTGGTGCACACTCTGTTTGATCACATTAAAACTTTTGTAGAAAAGCTCAAACTTTGGGAGGCACAACTCACGAAAAAAGACTTTACACATTTTAAGCTTCTCGGTGAGTCCAACTGTTTGTCTCCTGGTGATTACGCTACAAAATTAAGCATGATGCGAAGTGAGTTTGAAGACAGATTTAGTGATTTCCGTAATCAACAGTCTTTTTTCGATTTATTTTCTATGCCTTTTACTGTCAATGCTGCCAATATGCCAGGCTCAGTACAAATGGAGCTGCTTGATCTCCAAAACAACTCATCTTTGCGAGAAAAATTCTTCAATGTGCCCTTGTTTACGTTTTACAAAGACTACATTTCTCAGGACACATTCCCTTATCTCTGGCAGCACGCTTTGAAGATGTGTGCTTTGTTAGGAAGCACATACTTATGTGAGCAATTCTTCTCAAGGATGAAGAACGCAAAGTCCAAGACAAGAACTCAGCTTACAGACCAACATCTTGAGAATACTCTGCGCATAGCGACTTCTAACATTGATGCCAACATCGACAAGCTGGCCAAGCAAAAACAATGCCAAGTTTCCCACTGATATGAACTTATTATAATAACAAAGGTAAAGTAGACCATGTTTCATTCATTAAATTACAATAATTATCTTTTGAAGTCTTTTTTATGGTCTTATGAGTCTAGAAAAGGTCTCATTACAATCATAAATTAAAATTTAGATTCTAAATACCGCAGTATAGCTTAGTGGCCCTCGGCTTCGTTTCATTTTTTTATGTGGCCCACACTGTCTTAAAGGTTGAAGACCCCTGCCCTAAGGCTTCGCATAATTATAGTGCAGGAGTGGAAGAAGTGGTAGCAGAGGTTGGTCCTGGTCGCGAAGATAGCGTACCGGTAACTGTGCAGCATCAGGACATCTCGAAGAGAATAGAAGATGGTGGGAAAGAGAAGGTTCAGTCTGAAAAGGGGGAGGCATCCTTTCAGATCGTCAATATAGGGAGGAGGATGCCTAAAAAAAAGGAGGCAGATGTTGTTTGCTCAAATAGGTTCGATGTCCTGTCATCTTCTGATGATAAAGAAGAGGGAGAGGTGGTCATGGTTGGGGTAAAAGAATTAGTTTTTGTCCCAAATGTCTCAAAAAATAGAAAGCCAAAGCAGGCCTCTAATCTGTCAGTTGCTGGGAAAGAGGTTGTAGCTAAGGATAAACAGGGAAAAATGGGACAAGGTAAAGCCCAACGCAAAACAAAACACTTGGAAAGAAATGGTTCTCAGGGTGAGCTGGAGAGGGATCCTGTGGGGATAGAGTTGAGCTAAGCTGTAGGACCCCTGTTAGACGTGGTTGAAGTAGCTCAGTTGTTGGTGGTTGATAAAACTCCTGGGTCCCCTGGTGGGGGAGGTCCCGGAGGCGGCGTCTTTATTAGTACCCCAAAAGCCCCTGATCCGGATCCTCCCCCGGACGAAGTGGTAAAGGAGGAGGGGTGTGTTGTTGGGGAGGGGATTGGTAGGAAGGGGTCCGAGAGTCTACTTAGTGAGACTGTGGTCCTTGTTGCTGATAGTGTGAGTGAGGAGGAGGAGGGGGAGGTGGAAGAAATCTCCCTGTCTGACGAGGATGCTATCCCTTTAGGGTGGCATGTAAAAGAGTTGGATCCTCGGATGAGGACTCTAAAAGACAAGCAAAGAAAAAATGAATGGGATCCTACTTCTATAATCCAAAAAACATAGATCCCCAACCTATGCAATGTGCCACCATTAATGTGGCTTCCGTGTTTTCCAAACGTGCTCGTTTCTTGGCCTTTGATTTTTTCAATACGGTTGATGTTGATTTATATTTTTGCAAGAGACCAGGATAGATGACCTGGCCACACTTCATCGTGCCAAGGGTCAGTGGAAGCGTGGGCCTTCCTTCTGGTCTCTTGCGGCCGAGGCATACGGTGGGTTGGCAGTGCTTTTTACTGATATGGTAAACATGCACAGGATTATAGAATTACAGGTAGGTAGGTGCATGGTTTTGGATGTCAACCTGAGAGGACTTGACCTGAGATTAATAAACATCTATGGGCCCCAAACAGCGTGGAACAGGAAATGTCTTTTCAGGGAGATAAAACCGTTTCTCTTTACGGCCCGGCAGATTGTCTTTGGTGGTGATTTTAGGATAGATAGGTTTTTTGTTAAGGAGTTCTCGAAAACTTCCTGAGACAAAGCCAGTAGAGTTCTCCGATCATGTTTTTCTGTGTGTTGCTTTGAACGTCTCAGAAACCCCTCAGAAAGGGAGGGGCCTTTTGCGTTTGAATTCCGGGCTCCTGAAGGAGGAGGGAGTTAGACAGTCCTTTAGAGACTTTTTTCAACTGCAGGAAACACTTCTGGAGGCTGGTTGGAGTAGATCTGAGTGGTGGGAGGAGTGTAAAAAAAGGACTCAGAGGTTTTTTCAAAGCTGGTAGTCAGGAGAAACTTGACAAAAAGATGTATCTACCAGAGCCTGAGAAAGGAACTAGATTTCTTGATCTCTGGGCGTGGGGATTGTGGGGAAATCTCCCGGGTGAAGGCTCAGATGAGAGAATATCAGTATAATTGTCTGGCTTCTTTGATTTTGGAAAGGGATTATGGGACATACCACTCGCCTGATCCCTACCAGAGTTGCAGAAAATCAGTTGATTTGAGGGAGGTCCGGGGCCTGTTTGATGACCAGGGTACTCTTCATGGAGACAGGGAGGGTATTTTGGGAGTCATCAGGTCTGATTACTGCAACCTTTTTTCTGAGCAGCGACTCAGAGAGAGGATGGATCGGTTCCTGGGGGAGACACCTGGGCTTGAGCAGCTTGATCCTTCTTTTGACTCTTTGGGGAATGATGTGACAGTGGAGGAGGTCAAGAAGGCTATAGACGGTTTGTCTATAAAAAAATCTCCGGGCCCAGATGGGTTAATATCTGAATTTTTTAAAGTTTTCTCAGACATCTTGGCTCCTCGTCTTGTAGAGGTATTTAATGAAAGCCTAGGTGAGGGAGTGCTCCATCCCTCTATGAGATCCTCTGCTCTCATATTATTGTCTAAAGGCAAGGACCCAGCCCGTATTGAGAATTGGTGCCCCATCGCTCTTCTCAATACGGACAGAAATATTCTGGCAAAGGTACTCTTTAATCGGCTGATGGAAGTTTCCGGGCTGTTACTTTCCCCGTCTCAGCATTGCACTGTAAAGGGTCAAAGCACCTTAAGTGCTGTCCTTATCATCCTGGAGGCCGTGGAGCAAGGTCGTGCTGAAAAATGGGGTAAGTATTTGCTGGTGTTGGACCAGTCCAAGGCTTTTGACCGGGTTAATCATCAGTACTTGTGGGCTGTGCTGGAAAGGTATGATCTTCCAGTAAGGGTGGTAGATTGGCTACGTGTCATTTACAATAAGACTGAGAGCTTCCCGCTTGTCAATGGTTGGGTTGGGCCCACGTTTTCGGTTAACTCGGGTGTCTGTCAGGGGTGTCCCCTGAGCCCCCTTATGTACGTATTTGCAATTGACCCCTTTGTGCGGAGGAGTGAGTGCGTTACTGTTGCAGGGGTGCAGCTGGGCCCTGGGCTACCACTGAGGGTGGAGGCCTACGTGGATGACGTTACTGTGGTTGTGTCGTCTGTGGCAGAGGTGCGTGACATGGAACTCTGAGGCTTCGTGCTCCAGGATCAATCAGGACAAGTGTGAAGCTTTCTGGATGGAGGAGGAAGGTGACGAGTTTGCCCTTCCGGATAGTCTCCCCCATGCCAGTCCCGAGATAAAAGTTCTAGGTATTAAATTTGGCTGTGGTGATTATGCCACTCAAAATTGGGATAAGAGGCTGGAAGATGCTACTAGAAAGGTGCGGTCCTGGAGAGGGTGACAGCTCTCTCTCAGGGAAAGGGTTGATTTGTGCAAAACCTACTTGGTTCCGCTTTTCTTATATGTCCGTTATGTGTGCTTTTTGCCACAATCTTTGTGGACCAGTGTGTATTCTTTATTCTTCCTGATGTTATGGGGGAATAGAATAAATCTGGTCAAGAGAGGGATTACCTACAGATCGAGGGAACAAGGGGGGCTGAGTATGGTCAACCCTGTAGTGTTTTTCGCTACAACTTTTTTAAAGCTAAATCTAGGGAATTTGTTTCTAGAAACTCCCCCTCGATGGGTAGAAAGTTTTAGGGCTTGGTCGTCTCCCTTCCTCGGGTTATGGATGGATGGTGTCCGAGTAATGGCTACCTCCCGATCTATGTTATACTGTGCTTGAAGATGACGAGGCTTTGGGGGCTGGAGGTGGGTGAAGTCAAAAACTTCTATAGAAGGGAGTTGGAGAGAAGAATTTTATAGACTCACTTCTATGCTCCGTTGTCGTTAAGGGACTGCCCAGGCAGTGTCTGCTCAGTTGGGTTGTCTCTGATTAATTCTCAGAGAATCCCACTGAAGTTCAGGGATATTGCCTGGCTTTCCTTCCAAGGGAGACTTTATGTGCGGTGTAATCTCAAGTGCCAAAGTGCCGATGATCGTGGTTGCCCACGTGAGGAATGTCTAGGGGAGGAGGAGACAATGGACCACTTCCTCCTTGAGTGTCCCTTCAATATAAAGGTTTGTAAAGTGGTTTCATCCCGTGCCTTTTGGGGCATAGTTACCCTGAGTGGGTTTAAGGGATGTTCAAAGGGTATAAAGGATATGATTTAACCACAATTTTTTTAGTTAGTTTAGCAATTAGGTTTCACACATGGAGTGCACTGTGTCAGGTTTCTCTCAGAGCAAGGGTCCTCCCCTATGAAGTGGTGGTGGGAAATATTCTACACGAGATTAGGAGGATGATGGATATGGACAGGAGGAGGTCGGATGCTGTCGGGTGCTCCAGGCTCTGGCGCCACTTGAAACCCCCTTGAGTGGGTAGCAGAAATCCTTTTCTTGTTCGTATTCTGGCATTCTGTTCTTCCCCTCCCCGTAGATTTTCTTTTTCTGTTTTTTTTGTTGAAACGGTTTACATGTGGCTAAAAGGTTTCATACATTTTTTCATTGCTTGTGGTTATGATGTGTATTGTTTGTTTAGTAGGTTGGTTTTGTCTAGATGATTTGTGTTAAGCTGTACTGGCAGTGTGTGCAGCCATACAAGCTTTGTTGCTTTCTGTTTGGTTAGCTAGACAACAATTCAGTGTATATTGTGTGTCTTGTTTTATGAATTTTACCATATTTATCATATAAATGTAGCAATTTTCGTATTAAAAAGATACCCACTCTGTTGATTTCAGGTGTCAAATTTGTTGCCCGAGACTCATTAACCCTTGCAAAACTACAACTACTTATTCATAATAGAAAATCAAAATGTGGTGTATGTGCCCACTTTGCCAGGGTATTTCATGCCTAAACCAGTGTTGGGCAAGGCAAAATCCATGTGGGTCATATGCAAGTGAACCGACTTAGTTGATTTCAGGTGTCAAAATTGTTGCCCGAGACTTATTAACCCTTGCAAAACTACAGCTACTTATTCAAAATAGTAATTCATAATACTGTGTATGTGCCCATCTTGCCAGCATATTTCATGCCCAAACCAGTGTTGGGCAAGGCAACATCCATGTGGATCATATGCAAGTGACCCGAATCAGTTGATTTCAGGTGTCAAAATTGTTGCCTGAGACTCGTTAACCCTTGCAAAACTATAGCTACTTATTCATAATAGAAAATGATAGTGTTAAGGTGCCCACTTTGCCAGCGTATTTCATGCCCAAACCAGTGTTGGGCAAGGCAAAATACATGTGGGTCATATGCAAGTGACCCGACTCAGTGGATTTCAGGTGTCAAAATTGTTGCCCGAGACTGTAGGAGGCAGCACAGGAAAGAGCTCTTAGGCCGTGGTCCTTTTTTGAAGCCTGCAGTGTTTCCCCTGGGAGCCTCCCGGGGGAGGCTGGATCCTCCTGGGGAGGACGATGACGGCGAGTCCCGGGCTGCTGGGCCTGAAGAAAGCCCCGGGATTTCTGGCCTGCAGACAGCCGTGGAAGTTCCAGCATTGAGAGATTCAGTCAGTGTGGCAGCCCCAGTGATTGTGGACCCTGTGAAGAAACAGGATCCCCAACTGGTGACCCCCAAACCACCGGACACTGGCCCTCCTGGTGAGGAAACCCGGGTCGATATGGCGAAGGTACCTGCCTGCGGTGAAGCGGGGGATACTGTGGTCTCTGATAGCAGCACAGAATCCTCTATGGATGAATATGTGAATATGAGCCTGGAAGAGTTAAAAATGGAGCAGACTCGTTTAACCTCTCGTCTTTCCCTTAAGAGAAGGAAACGGCATACTTGTAGCAGCCGTGAGAGAGCTCTCCTAAAGGATGAGATTTGGGAGCTAAGTACTAGCCTGACTGCAGTAAAGGAAATAATTAAAGCGTTATGTAATCTGTCTCTTTCTCAGGAGAAAGAAATGTTGATAAAGTCCTTACCTGAGCAGGATGGTGCGGGCAGTAGCAGCTCGGTCCCGGCAGTTTAGTTGGCTGCGTCAGCATTGTGTAGTCAGGTTCTGTCGCAGGGGAAAAATAAGATTTTAAACCTACCGGTAAATCTTTTTTTCGTAGTCCGTAGAGGATGCTGGGGACTCCGTAAGGACCATGGGGATAGACGGGCTCCGCAGGAGACATGGGCACTTTAGAAAGACTTTAGGAATGGGTGTGCACTGGCTCCTCCCTCTATGCCCCTCCTCCAGACCTCAGTTAGAGAAACTGTGCCCAGAGGAGACGGACAGTACGAGGAAAGGATTTTTGTTAATCCAAGGGCAAGATTCATACCAGCCACACCAATCACACCGTATAACTTGAGATATACTAACCAGTTAACAGTATGAAAACAACATAGCATCAGTCCAAGACCGATGAAAACTATAACATAACCCTTATGTAAGCAAAACTATATACCAGTCTTGCAGAAGTAGTCCGCACTTGGGACGGGCGCCCAGCATCCTCTACGGACTACGAGAAAAAGATTTACCGGTAGGTTTAAAATCTTATTTTCTCTTACGTCCTAGAGGATGCTGGGGACTCCATAAGGACCATGGGGATTATACCAAAGCTCCCAAACGGGCGGGAGAGTGCGGATGCCTCTGCAGCACCGATTGAGCAAACAGGAGGTTCTCCTCAGCCAGGGTATCAAACTTATAGAACTTTGCAAAGGTGTTTGAACCCGACCAAGTAGCAGCTCGGCATAGTTGTAGTGCCAAGACCCCTCGTGCAGCCGCCCAAGACGAGCCCACCTTTCTAGTGGAATGGGCCTTGACCGATTTTGGTAATGGCAATCCAGCCGTAGAATGCGCCTGCTGAATTGTGTTACAGATCCAGCGAGCAATAGTCTGCTTTAAAGCAGGGGCGCCAACCTTGTTGGCTGCATATAGGACAACAGTGCTTCTGTTTTTCTGACTCTAGCCGTCCTGGCCACGTAAATTTTCAAAGCCCGACTACATCAAGGAACTCGGAATCCTCCAAGTCTCGCGTAGCCACAGGCACCACAATAGGTTGGTTCATATGAAAAGATGACACCACCTTAGGCAAGAATTGAGGACGGGTCCGCAATTCCGCTCTATCCATATGGAAAACCAGATAGGGGCTTTTATGAGACAAAGCCGCCAATTCCGACACTCGCCTAGCCGAAGCCAAGGCTAATAACATGACCACCTTCCAAGTGAGATATTTTAACTCCACCGTTTGAAGTGGTTCAAACCAGTGCGACTTAAGGAAACTCAACACCACGTTAAGGTCCCAAGGCGCCACCGGAGGTATAAAAGGAGGCTGAATATGCAGCACTCCCTTCACAAAAGTCTGTACTTCTGGAAGAGAAGCCAATTCTTTTTGAAAGAAAATGGATAAGGCCGAAATCTGAACCTTAATGGAGCCTAATTTTAGGCCCAAATTCACTCCAGTCTGTAGGAAGTGAAGGAAACAGCCCAGATGGAATTCTTCCGTAGGAGTATTCCTGGCCTCACGCCAAGAAACATATTTTCGCCATATACGGTGATAATGTTTAGCTGTCACGTCCTTCCTAGCCTTTATCAGCGTAGGAATGACCTCATCCGGAATGCCTTTTTCCGCTAGGATCCTGCGTTCAACCGGCATGCCGTCAAACGCAGCCGCGGTAAGTCTTGGAACAGACAGGGCCCCTGTTGCAACAGGTCCTGTCGTAGAGGAAGAGGCCACGGATCTTCTGTGAGCATTTCCAGCAGATCCGGATACCAGGTCCTTTATGGCCAATCTGGAACAATGAGAATTGTTCCCACTGCTCTTTTTCTTATTATTCTCAACACCTTGGGTATGAGAGGAAGAGAAGGAAACACATAGACCGACTGGAACACCCACGGTGTCACTAGGGCGTCTACCGCTACCGCCTGAGGGTCTTTAACCTCTGTAGCTTTTTGTTGAGGCGGGACGCCATCATGTCTATCTGGGGCAGTCCCCACTGACTTGCAATCTGTGCGAAGACTTCCTGATGAAGTCCCCACTCCTGGATGCAGGTCGTGTCTGCTGAGGAAGTCTGCTTCCCAGTTTTCCACTCCCGGAATGAACACTGCTGACAGTGTGCTTACATGATTTTCCGCCCAGCAAAGAATCCTGGCGGCTTCCGCCATTGCCACTCTGCTCCTTGTGCCGCCTTGGCGGTTTACATGAGCCACTGCGGTGATGTTGTCTGACTGGATCAGAACTGGTTGGTCGCGAAGTAAGGTTTCCGCCTGTTGTAGGCCGTTGTATATGGCCCTCAGTTCCAGGATGTTGATGTGAAGAGAAGTCTCTTGACTTGACCAAAGACCTTGGAAGTTTCTTCCCTGTGTGACTGCTCCCCAACCTCGGAGGCTCGCGTCCGTGGTCACCAGGATCCAGTCCTGAATGCCGAACCTGCGGCCTTCTAGAAGGTGAGCACTCTGCAGCCACCACAGGAGAGATACCCTGGCTCTGGGGGACAGGGTGATCAACTGGGTAATTTGTAGATGTGACCCGGACCACTTGTCCAGTAGGTCCCATTGGAAAGTCCTCGCATGGAACCTGCCGAAGGGAATGGCTTCGTATGATGCCACCATCTTTCACAGGACTCGAGTGCAGTGATGCACTGACACCTGTTTTGGCTTCAATAGGTTCCTGACCAGAGTCATGAGTTCCTGAGCTTTTTCTATCAGAAGATAAACCCTTTTCTGGTCTGTATCCAGAATCATGCTCAAGAAGGTCAGACGAGTCGTAGGAACCAACTGCGACTTCGGGATATTGAGAATCCAGCCGTGTTGCTGTAACACCTTCAGTGAAAGTGAGACGCTGTTCAGCAACTGCTCTCTTAATCTAGCTTTTATGAGGAGATCGTCCAAGTACAGGATAATTGTGACACCCTGCTTGCGCAGGAGCACCATCATTTCCGCCATTATCTTGGTGAAAATTCTCGGGGCAGTGGAAAGCCCAAACAGCAACGTCTGAAATTGGTAATGACAATCCTGTACCGCAAATCTCAGGTACGCCTGATGAGGTGGATATATGGGAACATGCAGGTACGCATCCTTTATGTCCAGAGATACCATAAAATCCCCCCCTTCCAGGCTGGTGATGACCGCCCTGAGCGATTCATCTTGAACTTGAACCTTTTCAAGTATAGGTTCAGGGATTTTTAATTTAAAATGGGTCTGACCGAACCGTCCGGTTTCGGGACTACAAACAGGGTTGAGTAATATCCCCTCCCTTGTTGAAGTAGGGGAACCTTGACCACCACCTGTTGAATATACAATTTGTGAATTGCATTTACCACTATCTCCCTTTCTGGGGAAGAAGTCAGCAGGGCCGATTTGAAAAACCGGCGAGGAGGCACCTCTTCGAATTCCAGTTTGTAACCCTGAGAAACAATTTCTATTGCCCAGGGATCCACCCGTGAGTGAACCCAGATGTGGTTGAAAATTCGAAGACGTGCCCCCACTGGGGCGGACTCCCTTAGCGGAGCCCCATGGATTTTGTAGAGGCCGGGGAGGACATCTGTTCCTGGGAACTAGCTGTGTTGTGCAGCTTTTTCCCTCTGCCCTTACCTCTGGCAAGAAAGAACGCACCTCGTACTCTCTTGTTTCTTGTGACCGAAAGGACTGCATTTGATAATGTGGTGCTTTCTTAGACTGTGAGGGAATATAAGGCAAAATTTTTGATTTACCAGCTGTAGCTGTGGAGACCAGGACCGAGAGACCTTCCCCAAACAATTCCTCACCCTTGTAAGGTAAAACCTCCATATGCCTCTTTGAGTCGGCATCACCTGTCCATTGCCGGGTCCATAGGACTCGTCTAGCAGAAATCGACATAGCGTTGATTTTGTTAATATGACCCCGGGTCAATAAAATGGTACCCCTATCCCGGGTATCAATTTCCGTCGATAAGGTACCTATCCACGCTGCTACAGCGCTACAAACTCCAGCCGACACTATTGCCGATCTGAGTAAGGTACTATAATGTGTGTAAATGGACTTTAAGGTAGCCTGCTGTTTGCGAGCAGCAGGATCCCTGAGGGTAGCCATATCTTGGAATGGCAGCTTACTCTTTTGGATAAGCGTGTCCACGCTTTTTCCCCCCTTGGGGAAGATTCTCACCGTATCCTGTCCTTAGTCGGGAAAGGATACATCCTAAGAATCCTTTTGGGAATCTGCAGTTTCTTGTCTGGAGATTCCCAAGCCTTTTCAATAACTCGTTCATGAGATGGGGGAAGGTTACCTCAGGTTTCTTAACCCTATACATGTGTACCCTCATGTCAGGGACAGGGGGTTTCTCTGTGATATGCAAAACATCTTTTATTACAATAATCATATATTGAATACTATTTGCCAATTCTGGCTGTAACTTTGCATCATCGTAGTCGACACTGGAGTCAGAATCCGTGTCGGCGTCAGTGTCTACTATTTTGGATAGTGGGCGCTTTTGAGACCCCGGAGGTCCCTGTGACATAGGGGAAAGGCAGGGTTTTACGCTTGTACATTCCCTAGACTCAGTGCAATAAATTCACATTAGCACTAAAACCTTCCACATATCCAACCAGTCAGGTGTCGGTATTGCCGACGGAGACACCACAGTCATTAACTCCACCTCCTCCCTATGAGAGCCTTTTACCTCAGACATGCCGACACACGAGTACCGACACACCACACACTCCGGGAATCCTCTTATCTGAAGACAGTTCCCCCACAAGGCCCTTTGGAGAGACAGAGAGAGAGAGTATGCCAGTACACACAGAGCGCTATATGACCCAGGAAAAAAACACACAATATGTTTACCCAGATAGCGCTGTAATCTTTATTTTTGCGCCAAATTATATGCCCCCCCCCTTCTTTAAAACCCTCTTTCACTGTGGATAAGCAGGGGAGAGTCCGGGGAGCTTCCTCTCAGCGCTGTGGAGAAAATGGCGCTGGTGAGTGCTGAGGAAGAAGCCCCGCCCCCTCAGCGGCGGGCTTCTGTCCCGCTAAAATATATAAAAAACTGGCGGGGGCTCTTTATATATACAGTGCCTAGCTGTATATATGTACTTTTGCCAGAAAATGAGGTTATATTGCTGCCCAGGGCGCCCCCCCCCCCTGTGCCCTGCACCCTTACAGTGACTTCCGTTTGTGTGTGCTGTGTGGGAGCAATGGCGCACAGATTTACTGCTGTGCGTTACCTCAGTGAAGATCTGAAGTCTTCTGCCGCCTCTGAAGTCTTCTTTCTTCTCATACTCACCCGGCTTCTATCTTCCGGCTCTGTGAGGAGGACGGCGGCGCGGCTCCGGGACGAACTCCAGGGTGAGACCTGTGTTCCGACTCCCTCTGGAGCTAATGGTGTCCAGTAGCCTAAGAAGCAGAACCTTGAAACTCACAGAAGTAGGTCTGCTTCTCTCTCCTCAGTCCCTCGATGCAGGTAGTCTGTTGCCAGCAATGCTCCCTGAAAATAAAAAAACCTAACAAAATACTTTCTGACAGGAAACTCAGGAGAGCTCCCTGTAATGCACCCAGTCTCCTCTGGGCACCGTAGTAAACTGAGGTCTGGAGGAGGGGCATAGAGGGAGGAGCCAGTGCACACCCATTCCTAAAGTCTTTCTTAAAGTGCCCATGTCTCCTGCGGAGCCCTTCAATCCCCATGGTCCTTACGGAGTCCCCAGCATCCTCTACGGATTACGAGAAAAGGATTTACCGGTAGGTTTAAAATCTTATTTTTCCCCTGCGACAGAGCCTGACTACACAATGCTGACGCAGCCAACGAAACTGCCGGGACCGAGCTGCTACTGCCCGCACCATCCTGCTCAGGTAAGGACTTTATCAACATTTCTTTCTCCTGAGAAAGAGCCAGATTACATAACGCTTTAATTCTTTCCTTTATTGCAGTCAGGCTAGTACTTAGCTCCCAAATCTCATCCTTTAGGAGAGCTCTCTCACGGCTGCTACAAGTATTTCGTTTCCTTCTCTTAAGGGAAAGACGAGAGGTTAAACGAGTCTGCTCCATTTTTAACTCTTCCAGGCTCATATTCACATATTCATCCATAGAGGATTCTGTGCTGCTATCAGAGACCACAGTATCCCCCGCTTCACCACAGGCAGATACCTTCGCCATATCGACCCGGGTTACCTCACCAGTAGGGCCAGTGTCCGGTGGTTTGGGGGTCACGAGTTGGAGATCCTGTTTCTTCACAGGATCCACAATCACTGGGGCTGCCACACTGACTGAATCTCCCAATGCTGGAACTTCCACGGCTGTCTGCAGGCCAGAAATCCCGGGGCCTCCTTCAGGCCCAGCAGCCCGGGACTTGCCGACATCGTCCTCCCCAGGAGGATCCAGCCTCCCCCGGGAGGCTCCCAGGGGAAACACTGCAGGCTTCAAAAAAGGACCACGGCCTAAGAACTCTTTCCTGTGCAGCCTCCTACAGTCTCGGGCAACAATTTTGACACCTGAAATCCACTGAGTCGGGTCACTTGCATATGACCCACATGTATTTTGCCTTGCCCAACACTGGTTTGGGCATGAAATACGCTGGCAAAGTGGGCACCTTAACACTATCATTTTCTATTATGAATAAGTAGCTGTAATTTTGCAAGGGTTAACGAGTCTCGGGCAACAATTTTGACACCTGAAATCAATAGAGTTGGGTCACTTGCATATGACCCACATGGATTTTGCCTTGCCCAACACTGGTATGGACATGAAATACGCTGGCAAGGTGGGCACATACACAGTCTCCTGCGGAGCCCGTCTATCCCCATGGTCCTTACGGAGTCCCCAGCATCCTCTAGGACCTAAGAGGAAAGGAGTTTGCCAGGCCCGGTACTGGCAAATTCAGTTGCAGCATCAGAACCTCCAGTGGAGGGTATGGAGGTGGGAGTCCAGCCTATGGAGAAGGAAGTGGCTGTCGGGAGCTGTGATGGAAGTGATGTTTCTAAGATCGTGCATGATGCTGCAGATATCGTAGAAGGGCCAATGATGGCAGTATCTGGTGGCTTCCAAACAGGGAGGCGTCTCTCCTGGAGGGAGTGCTGGGTGGTGACGGTGCGGGAAGTGTGGCGGTTGCTGGGGTAACGGCGGGTGCTGGGACTCTGGTGACTGTCGCTGCTCCCTGTGGACTTGTCTCCAAAACGCTCGCCTCTAAAGTTGCAAGTGTGGGTGCGGCGCGGGCCGTGGTTGATGCTGGCCATCCCTGTAAGCCTGCGGTGTCTGGCTCTGGCTTAGTCGCCGTTGTGGCTGAGGGAGGCGGGGCCAAAGAAGCATCGGGTATGACATCGCAGGTGACATCATTACCCACGTCGATGGGTGTTTCAAAGTATGAAGCCATACTGAAAGAGGGGCAGAGATTGGCTCAAGGACTGCCAGCAGTAGATAAGAGCAAATTAACCCCTGAAGAAGTTATGTTGGTAGGAACTGTATATGGTAACATGGATATGCCGGTGAGGGCTCTAACAGCTGTGAATTTGCTTCAGGCGAACCAGATCAGGATGACTCTTGAGGTGGGGAGTGTGGGAATAGGGGCTGGTAGTGGTCTGGCACCTGAAGGTCTCCCTGTAACTCCCTCTGAGGTTAGGCCGGGTGCTGGTTCGTATGCTAATTCTTTGGCGGCTCCTTGTCGGGCGAGTGCTGGGCCTCAGTTCGGGGTAAGTGGGGGTCAGCCCATAAAAAGAAGAAATGTGGAGCAGTTCAGATGTGTAGGGGATGGGGAGGCTCCTTTGAAGTCTTAGTTCTTCGGTATGATCTTCTCCCTTGGGTTTGAGGCTGTAGATCTTTTCGCATGCATTCACAGAGTGAGAACTCCAGATTTCGACCTGAGCTTCCTCTCCCTGAATGGCCTGCAGGCCTTTGGCTCCCGTTGGGAGAAAAACAAGATGAAGGAACCATATTGTTTTTTCAAAGACCATACCATCACAAGGCAGGACAGGGTTAAGATCACTGTGTTGGTGCATAATGAATCACTGCACCCTGCTGATATTATATATTGGTTGTCTAGGTCTTGTACAGTATTATCTCCTTTGGTAAAGTTTGATCATACTAGGGGGTCTGGGGTGGTGCCTATTCGGCCTTTGTGAGGTTACACCAGGTAGGGGCTGAGACAAGACACATACCTTCTGCCGCTTACATTGGCCGTGATCGGCTCCAGTGTTTTTACCCTGGGCAACCCAGAACCTGTCATAAGTGTGGTGACTTTCGTCACCTCAGTAGCGATTGTGGGGTGATTAAATGTGCTTTGTGTGGCCAGTTGGGGCATGGGTCCTGGGAATGCAGCAAGGTCAGGTGTAATCTTTGCGGTGCAGTTGGTCATCCCTACAGTCGATGCCCTAAGGCTTCGCATAATTATCATGCAGGGGTGGAAGAAGTTGTAGCGGAGGTTGGTCCTGGTCGCGAAGATAGCGTACCGGTAACTGTGCAGCATCAGGACATCTCGAAGAGAATAGAAGATGGTGGGAAAGAGAAGGTTCAGCCTGAAAAGGGGGAGGCATCCTTTCAGATTGTCAAAAGGGAGGAGGAGGAAGCCTAAAAAAAAGGAGGCAGATGTTGTTTGCTCAAATATGTTCGATGTCCTGTCTTCTTTTGATGATGAAGAAGAGGGGGAGGTGGTCATGGTTGGGGGAAAAGAATTAGTTTTTGTCCCAAATGTCTCAAAAATAGAAAGCCAAAGCAGGCCTTTAATCTGTCAGTTGCTGGGAAGGAGGTTGTAGCTAAGGATAAACAGGGGAAAATGGGACAAGGTAAAGCCCAAAGCAGAACTAAACACTTGGAAAGAAATAGTTCTCAGGGGAAGCTGGAGTGGGATCCTGTGGGGATAGAGTTGAGCCAAGCTGTAGGACCCCTGTTAGATGTGGTTGAAGTAGCTCAGTGTCCAGAAGGGGAAGTCCCTCATTCTTCAGATGAGGTGTTGGTGGTTGATGAAACTCCTGGGTCCCCTGGTGGGGGTGGTCCTGGAGGCGGCTCCTTTATTAGTACCCCAAAGGCCCTTGATCCGGATCCTCCCCCGGACGAGGTGGTAAAGGTGGAGGGGTGTGTTGTTGGGGAGGGGATTGATAGGAAGGGGTCCGAGAGTCTACTTAGTGAGACTGTGGTCCCTGTTGCTGATAGTGTGAGGGAGGAGGAGGGGGAGGTGGAAGAAATCTCCCTGTCTGACAAGGATGCTATCCCTTTTGGGGTGCAATCTAAAAGAGTTGGATCCTCGGATGAGGACTCTAAAAGACAAGCAAAGAAAAAGTGAATGGGATCCTACTTCTATAATCCAAGAAACATGGATCCCCAACCTATGCGATGTGCCACAATTAATGTGGCTTCCGTGTTTTCCAAACGTGCTCGTTTCTTGGCCTTTGATTTTTTCAATACGGTTGATGTTGATTTATATTTTTGCAAGAGACCAGGATAGGTGACCTGGCCACACTTCATCGGGCCAAGGGTCGGTGGAAGCGTGAGCCTTCCTTCTGGTCTCTTGCGGCCGAGGCATATGGTGGGTTGGCAGTGCTTTTTACTGATATGGTAAACGTGCACAGGATTATAGAATTACAGGTAGGTAGGTGCATGGTTTTGGATGTCAACCTGAGAGGACATGACCTGAGATTAATAAACATCTACGGGCCCCAAACAGCTTGGGACAGGAAATGTCTTTTCAGGGAGATAAAACCGTTTCTCTTTACGGCCCGGCAGATCGTCTTTGGTGGTGATTTTAACGCCGTCATGAGGCCAAAAGATAGGGGAGTCACAAAGATGACCCTGGGCTATGATTCCAATTTTTTAGTTAGCATGATTAGAGACGCTGGTCTGGTCGATGTGCATGTTCGCCATTTCCCAGACCTCGCTGGTTTCACCTATCATTGTGGTAGCCGTAGGTCTAGGATAGATAGGTGTTTTGTTAAGGAGTCCTCGAAAACTTTGCCTCCTGAGACAAAGCCAGTAGAGTTCTCCGATCACGTTTTTCTGTGTGTTGCTTTGTACGTCTCAGAAACCCCTCAGAAAGGACGGGGCCTTTGGCATTTGAATTCCGGGCTCCTGAAGGAGGAGGGAGTTAGACAGTCCTTTAGAGACTTTTTTCAACTGCAGGAAACACTTCTGGAGACTTGTTGGAGTAGATCTGAGTGGTGGGAGGAGTGTAAAAAGAGGACTCAAAGGTTTTTTCAAAGGCTCTTCTCAATACGGACAGAAAGATTCTGGCAAAGGTACTCTTTAATCGGCTGATGGAAGTTTCCGGGCTGTTACTTTCCCCGTCTCAGCATTGCACTGTAAAGGGTCGAAGCACCTTTAGTGCTGTCCTTGGCATCCGGGAGGCCGTGGAGCAAGGTCGTGCTGAAAAATGGGGTATTTGCTGGCGTTGGACCAGTCCAAGGCTTTTGACCGGGTTAATCATCAGTACCTCTGGGCTGCGCTGGAAAGGTATGGTCTTCCAGTAAGGGTGGTAGATTGGCTACGTGTCATTTACAATCAGGCTGAGAGCTTCCCGCTTGTCAACGGTTGGGTTGGGCCCGTGTTTTTGGGTTAACTCGGGTGTCCGTCAGGGGTGTCCCTTGAGCCCCCTTCTGTACGTATTCGCAATTGACCCCTTTGTGCGGAGGATTGAGTGCAGTACTGTTGCAGGGGTGCAGCTGGGCCCTGGGCTACCACTGAGGGTGGCGGCCTACGCGGATGACGTTACTGTGGTCGTGTCGTCTGTGGCAGAGCTTATCTGTGAGTACTCTGAGGCTTCGTGCTCCAGGATCAATCAGGACAAGTGTGACGCTTTCTGGATGGGGGAGGAAGGTGACGAGTTTCCCCTTCCGGATAGTCTTCCCCGCGCCAGTCCAGAGATAAAAGTTCTAGGTATTAAATTTGGCCGTGGTGATTATGCCACTCAAAATTGGGATAAGAGGCTGGAAGATGCTACTAGAAAGGTGCAGTCCTGGAGAGGGTGGCAGCTCTCTTTCAGGGAAAGGGTTGATTTGTGCAAAACCTACTTGGTTCTGCTTTTCTTGTATGTCAGTTATGTGTGCTTTATGCCACAATCTTTGTGGACCAGGATGTATTAATTTATTCTTCCTGATGTTATGGGGGAATAGAATAAATCTGGTCAAGCGAGGGATTACCTACAGATCGAGGGAACAAGGGGGCCTGTGTATGGTCAACCCTATAGTGTTTTTCGCTACAACTTTTTTAAAGCTAAATCTAGGGAGTTTGTTTCTAGAAACTCCCCCTCAATGGGTAGAAAGTTTTAGGGCCTGGGTGTCTCCCTTGGGTTATGGATGGATGGTGTCCGAGTAAAAACCCTTGGAGTCCGGCATGGCTACCTCCCGATCTATGTTATACTGTGCTTGAAGATGAAGAGGCTTTGGGCGCTGGAGGTGGGTGAAGTCAAAAACTTCTCTAGAAGGGAGTTGGAGAGAAGAATTTTACAGACTCACTTCTATGCTCCGCTGTCGTTAAGGGACTGCCCGGGCAGTGTCTGCTCAGATGGGTTGTCTCTGATTAATTCTCAGAGAATCCCACTGAAGTTCAGAGATATTGCCTGGCTTTCCTTCCAAGGGAGACTTTATGTGCGGAGTAATCTCAAGTGCTGATTATCGTAGTTGCCCACGTGAGGAATGTCTAGGGGAGGAGGAGACAATGGACCACTTCCTCCTTGAGTGTCCCTTCAATATAAAGGTTTGTAAAGCGGTTTCAAGGGCCTTACGCATCCCGTGCCTTTCGGGGCATAGTTACCCTGAGTGGGTTTATGGGACGTTCAAAGGGTATAAAGGATATGATTTAACCACAATTTTTTTAGTTAGTTTAGCAATTAGGTTTCACACATGGGGTGCACGGTGTCAGGTTTCCCTCAGAGCAAAGGTCATCCCCTGTGAAGTGGTGGTGGGAAATATTCTACACGAGATTAGGGGGATGATGGATATGGACAGGAGGAGGTTGGATGCTGTCGAGTGGTCCAGGCTCTGGCGCCACTTGAAACCCCCTTGAGTGGGTAGCAGAAATCCTTTTCTTGTTCATATTCTGGTTTCTGTTCTTCACCTCCCCGTTGTCACAACTGAGGGCTGGTGCTGACCAGGGGAAGCCTCAGTTGTAGGGGCTGAGGTATATATGAACCTGGGAGGCAGTACAGGGTTCTTAGACATGCAGGGAACCTTTACCACAGATGCCCGAAGGCGTGACCACGACAACAAAGGAAAGTTCAAAGGTTTAATTGAAACTCAGTTCACAAGCATATGTCGGCAGTTAGCAATATTAAGAACAGCATATAAGTCACAGTTCCCAGGAGTGCATATAGGCAGTCTCTAGGTGTGGTATAATTAAGCACAGTCTTGAAGGACTTGGAGATTATATGTCCTTACCAACACCGATGCACTGGGTAGCTGATGGGAAACAGAAGCTGATGACTGAACTGCCAGGAAATGCCGGATAGAACCGACACAGGTGGTGAACTGTGAAATGGGTCAGATACCAGTGTAATGGAAGGTCAGATGCAGAAACACTGGTGATGCTAGAGATCGATGACAGAGCATCGGTGGTGACTTGGGATCGATGACGGAACACCGATGGTGACTTTGGATCGATGACGGAACACCGATGGTGACTGGAGATCGATGGCAGAACACCGATGGTTACTTGGGATCGATGGCAGAACACCGATGGTTACTGGAGATCGATGACGGAACACCGATGGTGACTGGAGATCGATGACAGGACCACCGATGGTGACTGGAGATCGATGGCGGAACACAGATGGTTACTTGGGATCGATGGCGGAACACCGATGGTTACTGGCAGGGCAGAGCGGGTAACTGCCAGTCACAGGGTGCAATGATGAGACACTGCAGTCAGGCTGTACTGCAGAGAAAGTCCATGGGAGGACTGCACACTGGAATCACTGAAGACAATTGAAGCACTGACATCTTTCCACCCCAGGAACAGCATATTTATATCTGCTGGGAAGCAGGGATTGGCTGGCTGATTAAGCAGAGTCTAGAGTGCAGCTGCTGGATAATTAGGTAGAAACCAGAGTGCAGCTGATAGGCTGAAAGGTAACATGTGACCAGGAAAACATGGCTGCGCCCATGTTAGCTTTTGGAGGGAAAGATTGTTTGTAACTTGAATGTGAGCTTTAACCATGAAGCTGCCAGAATCACAGTGAAGAGATTTGAGACAATGAGATGCAGCAGACAGTGCAGATGATATCCAGGCTTGGAACGCTTAGACAGTCTCAGGAGGCATTTGGAAGGTAAATACTGATAAGGAATTACCTGGATCGTGACAGCACCCCCTCCTTTAGGAGTGGCCCCAGGACACTTCTTATAAGTTCTTTACCTGAACCAATGGAAGGATCTAGATTGAATCCTGATGAACTTGAACTGGCTAGAACCAGAGGAGACTGTACCGGACCTATGGACGAGACCATATTGAGTCCAGACAAACTTGAACCGGCTGAGACTGTTGGAGACTTTGGACCGACGTATAGGACCGGATTAGATCCGAAGGTGCTGGAATCGGCTGGAACCGAAGGAGGCTGATCCGGGCAGACGGATGGGACCGGATTGGGTCCGGAAAAGCTTGAACCGGCTGGGACAGGAGGAGTCTTTGGATTGACATTCGAATCAGCTGGAACTGAAGGAGTCTTTGGACCTACGGATGGAACCGGATTGGGTCCAGAGATATTGGAATCGGCTGGAACCGAAGGAGTCGTTGGACCTACGGATGGAACCGGATTGAGTCTGGAGACAGTTGAATCAGCTGGAACTGAAGGAGTCTTTGGACCTACGGATGGAACCGGATTGGGTCCAGAGATATTGGAATCGGTTGGAACCGAAGGAGTCTTTGGACCTACGGATGGAACCGGATTGGGTCCAGAGATATCGGAATCGGCTGGAACCGAAGGAATCTTCAGACAGATGGATGGAACCGGATTGAGTCTTGAGACAGTTGAATCAGCTGGAACTGAAGGAGTCAGAATCCGGTTAGAACCGGAATGAGTGGTATCCGAGTGTTCAGTTAGACCATCCTGGACCTGGTCCATACTGGATGCCAACAGGGTGGTGCTCTCTGAAGACGGCAAACAGGAGTTCATAACTGCATCTGTAGCACAAAAATTTCTCTAACGTCCTAGTGGATGCTGGGGACTCCGTAAGGACCATGGGGAATAGACGGGCTCCGCAGGAGACATGGGCACTTTAAGAAAGAATTTAGATTCTGGTGTGCTCTGGCTCCTCCCTATATGTCCCTCCTCCAGACCTCAGTTTGAATCTGTGCCGGGACGAGCTGGGAGCTGTTCAGTGAGCTCTCCTGAGCTTGCTGTAAGAAAGTATTTTGTTAGGTTTTTTTATTTTCAGGGAGCTCTGCTGGCAACAGACTCCCTGCATCGTGGGACTGAGGGGAGAGAAGCAGCCCTACTCTCTGCAGATAGGTCCTGCTTCTTAGGCTACTGGACACCATTAGCTCCAGAGGGATCGTACACAGGATCTCACCCTCGTCGTCCGATCCCGTAGCCGCGCCGCCGTCCCCCTCGCAGAGCCGGAAGACAGAAGCCGGGTGAAAGAAGCAAGAAGACTTCGAAATCGGCGGCAGTAGACTCCAGTCTTCACTGAGGTAGCGCACAGCACTGCAGCTGTGCGCCATTGCTCCCACACTACACCCACATACTCTGGTCACTGTAAGGGTGCAGGGCGCAGGGGGGGGGCGCCCTGGGAAGCAATTAGAGACCTCTTTGGCAAAAGTTTGCATATATACAGTTGGGCACTGTATATATTGTTAAAGTCGAAAAATATCATGCTACACGCTGCCATATATTCACCCCATGCGCTTGCCCGCTGCATGTGCACATTCTCTCCCGTGCGTGCGCATATTCGCAGTTGCGTAATGTAGCTTCTACGGCCGTGCGCATTGACGTGTGGTATGTGCATTTACGGTAGAGTTTGTGTGCGTCTAGCGGGCGACTCAAATGTTACATAGTAAATCCAAATAGTATGTTTTATAGGTAATGTTCCCCTTAATAATAACTGTAAGTTTGTTTATTGTAACTGGTCGCTGGACAGAGGAATTCCTCTTTGCATGATACGAAGGGTCAGACAGGGTTTGAGCAGTGGTGTTTGGTACCTAACTAAAGAACATTTTATTAGAAACAATCCGGTGCTGGTTAGGTAAAGATTAATCGCTCCTGCGTATAGTTATGTCTATTAGTAGTTTCTGGACATTTACTATATTTGCACTTCATTATCCATGCGGCGGGAATCCTGAGATTCCCTCCCACCTGAGCAGTTCGATATAGTCACAGCCCACCTGTTCAAACTAACGTATGACCTTTTGTTATGATGCGGGGAGACATTCCTGTGTCCAATGAACAATGAGATTATAGGTCCCTTTGTAGTGTACTGTACGCAGTGTATAAAAGAACAGCCAGCCTGGCCAGCTCACTCTCTCTCTCCACAAACGGTTTTCATCTTGACTAACTCGGAGCTGGTACCAGGACTGCGCAGCGAATCATTCCCCAGTGTGTGTAAGTAATTCTCTGTGACCAACTTGTTCCCTGTTTGTATTTGCCATATTCTCTCTCTCTCTGTTATTGTATAGGATTAAGACGCTATTGTATATTAATGTGTAGTTATTCTGCTTAGATATTGATGTTAGCCTGTAGTGTATGAACTGTTAACTGTTTACCCCTTTTTACATAGCTAGATATTGTTAGTAAAGGTGTTGGAACCTTAGCAAGGTATTGTGTGTTTATTACATTGCTGAGAGTATTCAGAGCGTCTCAATCGCTCAAGAGGCTTTCATACAATAGAGGTTAATTAGCATTGCATTGTGCTCACATTACAAAACCAAGGTTTACAGTATAGGCTCAGCCTTTCATTGTGTTGCATACAAGGTTTACTGAGTGTCATCCCGTGAGCGTCTGCGCCGCTCGTGTTCCCCTCGTGGTCACGAGCGTCCGCTACGCTGGTAGCGTAGCATTACGGTAGTTGGCCGCCTATAGCGTGCTCGACACCAAGTGTTAAGCTGTGAGCGAGCGTGCCGCATGTGCGTCTCGACCATGGCTGAGCGTCTGCTACACTAAGTGTGTACCCTTACGGTACCCCATACGCCAATTGCGTACTGAGTCTCTTACCCACATATAGTGAATGTTATAAGATAAATATTTAGCTTTATCAATTGGCGGCTCGTCCATCCTCCACATATCCGCACTAGCGAACACAGACTTTATCTGTCAGCAAGGGCGGGAAGGCAGTATCCCTTCGTATCCGTATTGGTGGTGAGGGATACAGTAGTGCTGACTAGATAAGCGTCTGCATCGCTACGCTGTAGGAGTGCTGGTGGAATCCAGAACCGGAAGGTAAGAACAAAACGCTATTGTCTTTTAAAACTGTTTATCTCTGTTTTGCGTACGCAACACAAGCACACACCTGCATTTCGTTTTATTTGTGTATTTTCACGTCTCACCTTCCTGCTTGCCATTTATCATTGATAACGTGCTGAGAAAGATTTGTTGCTATTGGTAGTTAAAAGTAATATTAATACGTTAAGGAGTAATTTGTAAAACACGCGCACGGCTTGCCTAAGATACAAGGAAGTTCTGTGTGGTGCTCGGTAGATGATTACAGTTAAAGATCATTTACATTGATATAAACGTGTTAGTTGTATTTCTGTGGATATACCTGGCTTGCGTACATGTGTCTCTAACAAAGGACGGGACTAGCGTACGCGACACAAGGGCCGACGCACGGAGCGTATATTACGCAACGGAGCGTCTGGTTCGCCCACATAATACAAATCACACGATAGTATTGTTTTAGTAGGCGATATGGAGGCAACGAGATAATAGCGCAAGTCAATCTCAGTGTCCTAAATTTTAAGCTAATAGATCCTTCTCTAGTTGTAACTCCTTTCGGGATTAGCCTGCGATACTGAATGAAAGGGATTTCTGCGCAGAAACGAAAGTAAAGAGTATATGAGGTGAAAGTGTGTGTATACATATATATATATAAGTTTCTAATTTTTGGGTGGAACCACAGGAAATCATCGAGTTCTCGTGAGGTACATACGTGTGAGTGACGGCACGGTGGCTTGGGAGGCATCCCTTGTTAAACATATTAAAAGAAGAGCATTAGAGTATAGCAGACCGGGAGGTTTACTGTAGCACAGACCAGGAGGTCACGGACCAGGAGGTCCAGGTACAGCAGACTAGGAAGTCCGCTATAGATAAAGAGTAAAGGAGCACAACACCAGGAAGGGTGTGCGGTACCCATATAGGCCATTAAGCTCTGGCTGAAGGAATTCGCAGCCACAATTTTCGATTCCACTGGTCGCTCCGCACATAAGATTAGTTGCTTATGTGCAGAACGATTGTACCGCATGTAATTGTGTGCATTAGTTAGTAACTTGACCCAGTACCATTTGCGTACGCTAGAGGGGTCATAAACGCTATTTGTACAGTCTAACGTGATTTGTGTAATTTTTTTTATTTTAAGGGAGGTTCGCTGGTCACTCGGGAATTCTCTAACAACCAATAGTTACTGGGAAGGGTTAAGTGCTCTTCGGATCACATCCACATGTCCCAGTAAATAAAGGTTCATAGGGGCCCTAAGTTGGGTACAGCAGCTCTGAGTCAGTGATTGCAGTACTGGCCAACGTGGGCGAGGAGTGAGTGGAGGTACTCGGTAAACTTCCGCCGCCGGCCTACCCCGGACATCTTGGTTTTTGTAAGGGTTCGCTGAAGACCCTGATTTGAAGGTCAGAGGTAGTGAAAGCAACACCTGCAAAGATGGGGGCCAGTTGTGCAGGTAGGGGGCGATCAACCTCGGTTCTGGTTGACTTAGTAAACCGACCAATCGGGTCCGCAAGGTATATCATGTGTGAGAAATACGGTTCACACACAGAGGTTTTGTGCGATGAATGGGAAAGAATGACTGTGCATGACGGGGAAAAGTTCCCACGGGTAGGCAGTTTTAGTCCCGAGGTGTTACAAAATGTAAGGAGAAGGATATGTCTCATTAAATCTGCAAAGAGACGGATCAAACATTATGATTATTTACAGTTATGGCAACAGGAAGGTGAAATACAGAGAGGATTGGCTCAAGCGGCTGGATCTAACCCTATCAGAAAACTGATAGCCACCGCTCCACCACCACCATACATAATGGTAGAGAAGGTGGTTACAGAGAATGGCACACTGGTGTATGATAAACTTAGTAACTGTATAAATGTTAAGAATAATGTAACTAAGATTGTTGATGCTAATACTAACTCGTGCAAGCTGTACCCTGTTTTAAACTTTCCCCAGGATTGTGACCAAGAGGATGAACCCACAACAATATCGGCACTCTCTAGCAGCCACCATAGCAGAAACAACAGTGGGCACGTCCCAACCAGTAAGAGCAGTATCAAAGGCCCCCTAGTGGAGGGACAGGTGAGGTCGTATCAACTGGTAAGTACGACACTGTACAATATGCTGAAACCATTGCACCACATGCTGTAGAATCTACTCAGAATGATGTTATTGAACTTAATCCTGTTAGGGTAATTGCAGTACCAAATGGGAAAACTGACACTTCTGGAGTCACTCCTGTCAGACACATCGCCATGCACTGCCCCTTTTCCCGAACGGAATTAAGATCAATGGTGTCTGAATTCCCTGATCCTAGGAAAGATCTAGTTGCAAGCAAGAAGTACATTAGAGAGCTAGGAAATACTGTGGAGCCTAATAACAAAGACTGGCAGATATTGCTGAGGGCATGTTTACCCTCCAATGTCGACTCAGCGAGATTTATAGCTGACTGTAAATTAGACGAAGAGGTACCCCTTACGGATGTATACAACCAAGATAATGTAAAGAGAATAAATTTACAGTTAAGAGAGTATTTCCCAGCTGTTGCTAAATGGAGCAAGATTTTCTCCATCAAACAAAAAGAGGGAGAAACAGCTGCTGATTATTTTCATCGGGCACTACAGGAAATGGCTAAGTATACAGGAATAGAAGACATTAAGACCAATGTGAATCATAGAGAAGTAGCTGTATCTGTGTTAATGGATGGTTTAAAGGAAGTATTGAGGACGAGGGTACAGACCACCCAACCATGTTGGCGAGGTTTGTCGGTGGCTACTTTGAGAGAGGCCGCTATTGATCATGATCGGAACATCACCAGACAGAGGGAGTCGCAGAGTGATAAGTTAATGGCCGTAAGTATACAGGCCCTGACCACAAGGCCACCTCAGTATAAGTCCCCGACCCCTGTGGGTAAGTCAAATGTGGTAACTTGTTATTACTGTCATAAAGAGGGACATTTTGCACGAGACTGTAGATCGAAAAATGCACAAAAATCATATCAACCCCCTAGACAACGACATGACACACGAAATTGGGATCAAGGACCGCAGAGACGGAGTTATGAGCCACACGCAGGGGAAACAAGAAGGTATCCCCCAAGAAGAGACTGGCAAGTTTCTGATAGTTCCCATTTACCCCCTTCACAGGTAATAGCTGCCAGCGCAATGCAGGGAGGCCACCACACACAATAGGGGTGGGGCCACACCTGTAGTCTGCAGCCAGTGAAATTAATTGTGAGCCGTGGGAATGAACCTGAGGTCACAATTGATGTAGCTGGTAAATCTCTAAATTTCCTTGTAGATACGGGGGCGGCCAAGTCAGTGATAAATTCGACCGTGGGCATGAGAACCACTGGTAAAACAATTCCAGCCATGGGAGTAACAGGAGTAGTGCGACAATACCCTTTAAGCAAACCTGCAGAGATTACGATAGGGCCTTTGCATACCAAGCATTCTTTTCTGCTGGCTGCATCGGCTCCGACTAATCTCCTAGGGAGAGATTTACTGTGCAAAATGGGATGTGTTATATATTGTACTCCTGAAGGTGTGTTCTTGGACATACCCGAAAACCACGCTCAGGAAGTGCAGGATATGCTAGACTCCCCAACAAGATTAATGTCCCACACTGTTGTTGTAAATAGGTGTCTGTCCAAGGTAGAGGAAATGATTTCCCAGATACCGGAATCACTTTGGACAAAGGATGGACAAGTCACTGGATTAATGGCAAACGTAGCCCCAGTAGTTGTACAAGTAAAAGATGGTAGGATAGCTCCAAAAATCCCACAATACCCTCTGAAGCCAGAGGTGGAGTTAGGAGTTTACCCTGTAATAGAGCGCTTGCTACAACAGGGCATTCTGGTAAGAACGTCCAGCACTGCCAATAGTCCCATCTTCCCTGTTAAAAAGAGTGGGGGGAGGGGTTACAGATTAGTGCAGGATCTAAGAGGGATCAACAAAATAGTTGAGAGTCAATTCCCCGTAGTGCCAAATCCAGCTGTCATCCTTATGCAAATCCCTCCCACTGCCAAATTTTTCACTGTGATTGACCTCTGCTCCGCCTTCTTCTCGGTACCTCTGCACCCTGACAGTCAATACTTATTCGCATTTACATACAGAGGAGTTCAGTACACCTGGACTCGATTACCACAAGGTTTCATTGACAGTCCAAGTATTTTCTCTCAGGCCTTGCATGATTGTTTACAGTCTTTCCAACCTGAGAGTGGATCAGTATTGATACAGTATGTAGATGATTTACTGCTGTGTTCAGATTCACTGGAAGCATCCCTGAGAGATACGAAACAACTCCTGTTTCATCTTTCAGACACAGGACACAAGGTTTCCAAGGACAAGTTACAATTATGCCAGACCCGTGTGAAGTATTTGGGACACTGTCTAACACAAGGACTGAGACACCTTACCGCTGATAGAATTCAAGCAATTCGTGACATGACCCTGCCACAAACCCAGCAACAAATTAGAACGTTTTTAGGAATGTGTGGGTATTGCCGTAACTGGATCCCAGGTTTTTCCATACTGGCCTTGCCTTTACAGGAGATGGTCTCCTCAAACAAACCTGATCGGATTTCGCACACAGACGAGTCTGAGATGGCATTTGAGAGACTTAAACAGTGCCTAACGCAGGCACCAGCATTAGGTATGCCAGATTATGGAAAACCCTTTGAACTGTACGGAACAGAGAGTGCTGGGTGCGCAGCAGGTGTCTTAACCCAGAAGCATGGTGATGCCAGCAGGCCGGTAGCCTACTATAGCGCTCAGCTAGATACGGTAGCGCGATCCCTCCCCACATGCTTGCGAAGTGTTGCAGCGATAGCATTGCTAGTAAGTAAAAGCGAAGATGTAGTGCTAGGACACAACCTCACAATTCATACAACACATGCAGTGTCAGCCTTACTGAATTCGGCCCAAACCAGACACATCTCATCAGCGCAGTTTACAAGATGGGAATTGGCATTGATGGCCCCCGTAAACATCACCATAAGGAGATGCAGCGCATTAAATCCTGCAACGTATCTCCCAGGTGTGCCTGGACAGGCACAAAGGGTGGAGGATGAGAGTGATGGTGAAGGAGGATTTAATACAGGGGATGACACACATGATTGTTTGGAATATTTGGCCCAAAATTTCACGGCAAGGCCTGACATCAGTGACAACCCACTGGAAGATGTAGATTTTACTTTCTACACTGACGGTAGTTGTCACAGACAGACGGACTCGGGAGACTTGTGTACTGGATACGCAGTCGTAGATGACCAAGGTACCATAGAAGCGGAACCGCTAGGCCCACCACACTCAGCACAAGTTGCTGAACTGGTTGCCCTAACCAGAGCATGCGAATTGGCTAAAGGCAAGTCAGCCAATATCTACACAGATTCTAGGTACGCCTTCGGAGTAGTCCATGATTTCGGGGCCCTATGGCGCCTCAAAAATTTCATGACGGCAGCCGGCACACCAGTAGCGCATGCAGCCCATATCAAAAGACTTCTAACAGCGATACAGGAACCCGACAAAGTGGCTGTTATCAAGTGTAAAGCTCACACGTATAGCCAAGACCCGGTATCACTTGGTAACAGCCGAGCAGACGAAGCTGTTAAATCAGCAGCCGGTAACCCCATACAAACAGACCGTACACAACTGATGGTATTTAATACTGTAAACACACAGAAATTATATGAAATGCAAAATTTGTGTTCACCACAAGAAAAGGCAGTTTGGAGGTCAAAAGGATATGGCCAGGAGTCCTCAGGACTCTGGACAGATGGACAGGGTAAGCCAGTGGCACCCAGAGCATACCTTCCAAGTCTAGCGGAGGCGGCACATGGGCTGACTCATCTAGGCAAAGAAGGAATGTGTAAGTTGGTAAGAGCTTATTGGTGCGCCCCAGGATTTTCTTCCCATGCGGGTAAAAGAGCGATGACATGTCTCACCTGCTTGAGGAAGAATATCGGTAAGGCAATACCGACAGAGCCATCCCATATCCCTCCGACAGATGGCCCTTTTCAGGTAATACAAATTGATTTCATACAATTGCCACCTTGTAGAAATTTAAAATATGTATTGGTTTGTATTGATGTATTCTCAAATTGGGTTGAAGCATTTCCCGCGGCCACAAATACCGCTGTGTTTACTGCAAAGAAAATTGTGCAGGAATTTGTGTGTAGGTACGGTATCCCTAGAATAATTGAAAGCGATAGGGGTACCCATTTTACAGGTGAAGTCTTTCAAACAATTTGTAAATTGATGGGAATTAATAGTAAGCTGCACACTCCGTACCGCCCCCAGGCGAGTGCGAAAGTGGAAAGAGTAAACAGCACTATTAAATACAAATTAAGCAAGGTAATGGCTGAAACAGGATTGTTGTGGCCCGAAGCTTTGCCAATCGTATTATACAGCATCAGAACCACTCCCAGGTCCCCTCTTAATCTGTCTCCTTTTGAAATTCTGTTTGGTCGACAACCCCATGTTATGATTAACCCCCAGGATGATTTAAAATGTAACAATGAAGTCACTGTAAAGTATTTGGTTAAGATGAGTAAGCAATTGAGGAATCAGAATGATAATCTAAAGTTGGTGATTCCTGATTTGCCAGACAGTAATTGTCATGACATTGAACCTGGGGATTATGTAATGATACGGAATTTTCTACGCTCAGGTTGCCTTATTGACAGATGGGAAGGACCATATCAAGTCTTATTGACCAGCACAACAGCATTGAAGGTTGCCGAGAGAGAGACTTGGGTCCATTCGTCCCATTGTAAAAAGGTTGCTGACCCCGAGAGGTCCCGTGATAAAGAACAGACGGTAGAGGTTGTATCACTAGAGTGTCTATTCCGGGAAGATTGAGACGACACCTGAGCGCTGAGAATAATAAGATCGGAGGCAGATTTCTTTTTCCCATTTGTTATTTTCTCCAGTTGCCATCTCCCTCCTATTTCCCTTCCCCCTTCTTATTTTTCTCCTTTTACTCCTCTAAGATGGACTTGCCCCAAGAGACTGTGATCCGGATTTTCCTGTTGACCATGATGTTGACCAGAGCAGTCTGTTTCGGTGAGAGTACCATGGAGGTCGAGAAAGGATCTGGAATGGGTTCTGATGACCAGGATGGAGGCGTAAATTTCCAAGAGCGACATAATCTCCGAGTAAAGGCGAGTATCAGAAAACGATCTGGTAGCATTGACAATAGAAGGAATTGTGAAGGATTGTTAGCTGAAGAGAACTGCATCTGTAGGCATTGTGACAATATAGTTGAGGATGGGTGCATCAAGAAATGTCAGTCCAGTTTTAATGTCCACATGGACCGGCATCCATTGAGTGACTATCACTCCTTAGTGGGTAAAGTGTTAGATCAGACAGACTGTTGGGTATGCTCTCAAGTACCTCAAGGTCATAGCAAATCAGGACTAGTACCATTCCCTTTAACTGTAGGAGAGGTACTTGAGTTAAGTGGTGGGAGGCCGGTGGACAAGAGGTTTAATATCTCTAGTCCTCCTAGTTTGAAGCTCCATCAGTATCATGTGGATAGGTCTTTAGTATGCTTTAACATTTCCAATCCCCGAAAGCCGGGAAATTGGGAAGTGTCGTGGAGTAATCAAACCATGACATTTTCATATAGAGCCGATAGAATGCCCATAGACACAGAACTTATACGCCAGATCACCAACAGTGGAAAATATTTCCGGTATACGTATACTTTAGGAAGTAGGACCATGCGAGAAGTATCACCAGGATACTGTGCACATATCGTACAAACTGATACGTGTACTAGACAGATGGGAGAGTTAGGATTAGGAGATTTCACATGGAAAATTTGTAACATGGTAATGTCATACTCCGTCCCATATGTTCTCCCTGATGATGCATATTTCATATGCGGGAGAAAGGCGTATTAGTGGCTTGCCCCAAACTCAGAGGGATTGTGTTACATTGGAAAAGTACTGCCTGAAGTAATGACTGTATCCCATAACAAAATGAAAGACGTTCACCGCGGTGCCCAAGCTCCTTATACTCACACTCATTACGAGCACATCGTTAAATGGCACCTGATAGAGAGGACAGAGTACTCGGCCTCTGATCTGATCCATGAATCCACCGGGATTCAATTCCTACTCGCGTTAGATATCACTCGTACCGCCAGAGGAGTGATAAATTATAAGTATATATCTGCGCTTGCAAATTTATTAGACAATATCACCGAAATGTATGACGACACATTCAGGTATACTGGGAGAGAGTTACAAGCCTACAAAACAGAACTGGTTCAGCATAGGATGATTCTCAATTATCTCACAGCTGTGACAGGCGGGTATTGTGTTACCCTAGCAACTCAATATGGAATAAAGTGCTGCACGTATATCACAAACAGCACAGGGGACCCAGCCGAGGTCATAGACCAAAAGATGGATGACATTTTACAATTAAAATGGGAGTTCCGGAGGAGACATAATCTCACTCTCACCGCTGTGGGTAATGAGCTGACCAGTTGGGTGTCATGGTTGAACCCACGAAATTGGTTCTCGGGCTTAGGAGAATGGGCCCAAGGTATTATTATGGATGTAGGGAAATTTCTCTTGTGTATATTGGGAGTCGTCATATTTGTTGGTCTGATAGTTAGATGCGTTCGGGTTTTGACAAAGTGTAAAGGTAGTACCAGAGTGATGAGTCTGAGGAGCGAAGACACTGTAATAACAACAACTAATTTGATTTATGACCCAACGATAGAGACAATGTTGTGATGAAAATGTGATTCCACGGTCCGTTTCTTTCACCCGTTTCTCCTTTGTTTTCCTCCAAGGTACAAAGACATCCGCTTGGAAGAAGAATTTGACAACCTCTTTTATACAGACCATTGATGAACTATGCTACAAGCCCCAATATCCCTAGTGACTTTAACTTTTACGATAGCCCAATACTTTAGAGACTGTAACTTTATGGACAATGGAAAAGCTTTTGCTCGCTATTTATAGCAAAAGCACCGAGAGACATCAGACAACATGTACATCAAGACAAGACATCAGACAAGACCTCAATCGGCGACTGTTTATTTAAACTCACATAGTTTACAACTGCATTTATAACGATTGTTTCTTATCTTCATCTCTACAACCTCCAGGTAATGACACACATAGTCGATAGGGAATATAGACACATATATCAGCATTCACATGTTCCCCCCCCCTTCATGTATCATCAACTAAATGTGCTCCCCATTTGTTGCAACCAAAAGCCGAAAAGAGCTTGGTAGAGTTTGACAGCCCATCCACAGATCCCTGATAAGGGATAAGAAGGATTCAAATGTATACTTCGCAATACCTCGAAGCTTGATTTAAAACACGTACGGCACGATGATACATGACCCCTCAAACATGGATTCATACACACATGCTTCTACTATCTCACTAGGTCATACCTTTTTCCCACCTTCTCCTCTCCTCCCTTTACCCAATCATAAAAAGGTATTTACGTGATGACATATATTTTTCTTTTTTTGAACTGTTTTAGGAAGTGGCAGTTATTGATGACTGCCAAAGGGTGGACTGTCAAAGTCGAAAAATATCATGCTACACGCTGCCATATATTCACCCCATGCGCTTGCCCGCTGCACGTGCACATTCTCTCCCGTGCGTGCGCATATTCGCAGTTGCGTAATGTAGCTTCTACGGCCGTGCGCATTGACGCGTGGTATGTGCATTTACGGTAGAGTTTGTGTGCGTCTAGCGGGCGACTCAAATGTTACATAGTAAATCCAAATAGTATGTTTTATAGGTAATGTTCCCCTTAATAATAACTGTAAGTTTGTTTATTGTAACTGGTCGCTGGACAGAGGAATTCCTCTTTGCATGATACGAAGGGTCAGACAGGGTTTGAGCAGTGGTGTTTGGTACCTAACTAAAGAACATTTTATTAGAAACAATCCGGTGCTGGTTAGGTAAAGATTAATCGCTCCTGCGTATAGTTATGTCTATTAGTAGTTTCTGGACATTTACTATATTTGCAGTTCATTATCCATGCGGCGGGAATCCTGAGATTCCCTCCCACCTGAGCAGTTCGATATAGTCACAGCCCACCTGTTCAAACTAACGTATGACCTTTTGTTATGATGCGGGGATACATTCCTGTGTCCAATGAACAATGAGATTATAGGTCCCTTTGTAGTGTACTGTACGCAGTGTATAAAAGAACAGCCAGCCTGGCCAGCTCACTCTCTCTCTCCACAAACGGTTTTCATCTTGACTAACTCGGAGCTGGTACCAGGACTGCGCAGCGAATCATTCCCCAGTGTGTGTAAGTAATTCTCTGTGACCAACTTGTTCCCTGTTTGTATTTGCCATATTCTCTCTCTCTCTGTTATTGTATAGGATTAAGACGCTATTGTATATTAATGTGTAGTTATTCTGCTTAGATATTGATGTTAGCCTGTAGTGTATGAACTGTTAACTGTTTACCCCTTTTTACATAGCTAGATATTGTTAGTAAAGGTGATGGAACCTTAGCAAGGTATTGTGTGTTTATTACATTGCTGAGAGTATTCAGAGCGTCTCAATCGCTCAAGAGGCTTTCATACAATAGAGGTTAATTAGCATTGCATTGTGCTCACATTACAAAACCAAGGTTTACAGTATAGGCTCAGCCTTTCATTGTGTTGCATACAAGGTTTACTGAGTGTCATCCCGTGAGCGTCTGCGCCGCTCGTGTTCCCCTCGTGGTCACGATCGTCCGCTACGCTGGTAGCGTAGCATTACGGTAGTTGGCCGCCTATAGCGTGCTCGACACCAAGTGTTAAGCTGTGAGCGAGCGTGCCGCATGTGCGTCTCGACCACGGCTAAGCGTCTGCTACACTAAGTGCGTACCCTTACGGTACCCCATACGCCAATTGCGTACTGAGTCTCTTACCCACATATAGTGAATGTTATAAGATAAATATTTAGCTTTATCAATATGTATGAGCCCCCGCCAAAAATTGTAGATTAAAGCGGGACAGAAGCCCGCCGTCGAGGGGGCGGGGCTTCTTCCTCAGCACTCACCTGCGCCATGTTTTTTCTCCACAGCACTGCTGAGAGGAAGCTCCCTAGCCTCTCCCCTGCTGTTACACGGTAGAAGAGGGTAAAAAGGGAGAGGGGGCACATAATTAGGCGCAAAAATCAATATAAACAGCAGCTACTGGGTTAACATTAAGTTACTGTGTTATTCCTGGGTTAATAGCGCTGGGGTGTGTGCTGGCATACTCTCTCTCTGTCTCTCCAAAGGGCCTTATGGGGGAATTGTCTTCAGATGAGCATTCCCTGAGTGTGTGGTGTGTCGGTACGTGTGTGTCGACATGTCTGAGGTAAAAGGCTCCCCTAAGGAGGAGATGGAGCAAATGTGTGTGTGAGGGTGTCTCCGTCGACAACGACGACACCTGTTTGGATATGTGTAATTAAGTGCTAAGGTGAATTTATTGCACAAAAGATTAGAGAACAGACAGGGAATCTACCCAGGTCTGTCCCTATGTCGCAGAGACCTTCAGAGTCTCTCAATGATCACTATCCAAAATAATAGACACTGATATCGACACGGAGTCGGACTCCAGTGTCGACTACGATAATGCAAAGTTACAGCCAAAATGGCAGAAAAGTATTAAATATATGATTATTGTAATAAAAGATGATTTGCATATCACTGATGACTCATCTGTCCCTGACACAAGGGTACACATGTTTAAGGGGAAGAAAGCTGAGGTAAATTTCCCTCCTCTCATGATGAAAAAGAGCGGGAATCTCCAGACAAGAGACTGCAGTTTCCCACAAAGAATTATCAGGGAGTATCCTTTCCCTACTAGGGCCAGGATACGATGGGAATCTTCCCCTAGGGTGTCACGTTTGCCCAAAAGGTAGCCCTGACTTAACAGCTATCCTCAGGGATCCTGCAGATAGCGCATACCTCCCAACTTTTTCTTCGCTGACAGAGGGACACGCGCGCGCTCCCGAAAAGGGTGTGTGGCCTAAGAAAAGGGCGTGGCTTCGCGGGAGGACCCGCGCTCGCGAGCCACGCCCCGTTTATGTCACTGAGGGGGCATGCCCAGCGCTCTGTGAGCCGCTGGCATGCCCCCTCTCCCTCTGACTCAAGTGAATAGACGCTGTGCGCATGCGCACAGCGTCTATTCACCGCTGCTCTACTAAGCAGGGCAGCGAGAGTCAGAGACTCCCAACTGCCCCCCCACCCACCGCGGGACACTGCGGCCCGCGGGTGGTACCGCGGGACAGTCTCCAAAAAACGGGACTGTCCCGCCAAATCGGGACAGTTGGGAGGTATGAGATAGCGTGCACATTCTGGTACACTACTCAGACCGGCGATTGTGTCGGCATGGGTTTATAGCGCTGTAGCAGCGTGGACAGGTACCTTATCAGCAGAGATTGAGACCCTAGTATGTATATATATATATATATATATATATGTATATATAGAGATATATATATTAAAGATGCTGTCTTAAGATATATATATATATATATATATATATATATATATATATAAAACATGCCCAAAGAGGCATTAGTCTACCGGGTTCTAGAGTCAACGCTATGTCGATTTCTGCTTGACGTGTCCTGTAGAATATGAAATGGACATATGATGCCGACTTAAGAGGCATATGGAAGGCTGAGGATTGTGTGGAGAAGGGATCTTGGACCAAGGGCTCCACAGTTATAGCTGGTAATTCTGATATGTTGCCTCATATTCCTGCACAGCCTAGGAAAGCACGACATTATCAAATGCAGCCTTTCGAACACAAAGAAACAAGAAAGTCCGAGGTGCGTCCTTTCTTGCCAGAGGCAGGGGCAGAGGAAAGAAGCTGCACAACACAGCTAGTTCCCAGGAACAGAAGTCCTCCCCGGCCTCTACAAAATCCACCGCATGTCGCTGGGGCTCCACAGGCGGAGCTAGGCCCGGTGGGGGCATGTCTTCGTAAGTTCAGCCACAAGTGGGTTCACTCCCGGTTGGATCCCTGGGCAATAGATATTGTGTCTCAGGGATACAAGCTGGACTTTGAGGAGATGCCCCCTCACCGACGGCCATGCCGGCTTCCCCCCACAAGAGGGAAATAGTGTTAACTGCAATTCACATATTGTATCTTCAACAGGTGGTGGTCAAGGTTCCCCTCCTTCGACAAGGAGGGGGTTATTATTCGACCATGTTGTAGTCCTGAAACCGGACGGTTCGGTCAGACCCATATTGAATTTAAAATATCTGAACATATACCTGAAAAGGTTCAAGTTCAAGATGGAATCGCTAAGAGCGGTCATAGCAAGCCTGAAAGGGGGAGATTTTAGGGTGTCTCTGGACATAAAGGATGCATACCTTCATGTCCCCATTTATCCACCTCATCAGGCGTACCTCAGAATTGCGGTACAGGATTGTCATTACCAATTTCGGACGTTGCCGTTTGGTCTCTCCACGGCCACGAGAATATCACCAAGGTAATGGCGGAAATGATGGTGCTCCTGCGGAAGCAAGGTGTCACAAATTATCCCGTACTTGGATGATCTCCTCATAGAAGCGAGATCAAGAGAGCAGTTGCTGAACAGCGTCTCACTTTCTCTGGAAGTGTAACGGCAACACGGCTGGATTCTATATATTCCAAAGTCGCAGTTGGTTCCTACAGCTCATCTGCCTCTCCTAGGCATGATCCTAGACACAAACCAGAAAAGGGTTTATCTCCCGATAGAGAGAGCTCAGGAGCTCATGACACTGGTCAGGAATCTATTAAAACCAAAACAGGTGTCAGTGCATCACTGCACTCGAGTCCTGGGAAGGATGGTGGCATCATACGAGGCCATTTCCCTTCGGCAGGTTCCATGCGAGGACCTTCCAATGGGACTTACTGGACAAGTGGTCCGGATCACATCTTCAAATGCATCGGTTAATCACCCTGTCCCCCAGGGCCAGGGTGTCACTCCTGTGGTGGCCGCAGAGTTCTCACCTTCTAGAGGGACGCAGATTCGGAATTCAGGACTGGGTCCTGGTGACCACGGACGCTAGCCTCCGAGGGTGGGGAGCAGTCACACAGGGAAGAAATTTCCAAGGTCTGTGGTCAAGTCAAGAGACTTGCCTTCACATCAACATCCTGGAACTAAGGGCCATATACAGCGCCCTACGTCAAGCGGAGCACTTGCTTCGCGACCAACCGGTTCTGATTCAGATAGACAACATCACGCAGTGGCTCATGTGAACCGCCAAGGCGGCACAAGGAGCAGAGTGGCGATGGCAGAAGCCACCAGAATTCTTCGCTGGGCGGAGAATCACGTAAGCGCACTGTCAGCAGTGTTCATCCCGGGAGTGGACAACTGGGAAGCAGACTTCTTCAGCAGACACGACCTCCACCGGGAGAGTGGGGACTACATCAGGAAGTCTTCACACAGATCACATATCGGTGGGAACTGCCACAGGTGGACATGATGGCATCCCGCCTCAACAAAAAACTACAGAGGTATTGCGCCAGGTCAAGAGATCCTCAAGCAATAGCGGTAGATGCCCTGGTGACATTGTGGGTGTTCAAGTCGGTCTATGTATTTCCTCCTCTTCCTCTCATACAAGGTGCTGAGGCTAATAAGAAAAAGAGGAGTGAGAACAATCCTCATTGTTCCAGATTGGCCACGAAGGACCTGGTATCCAGATCTGCAAGAAATGCTCACAGAGGACCCGTGGCCTCTTCCTCTAAGACAGGACCTGTTGCAACAGGGGCCCTGTCTGTTCCAAGACTTACCGCGGCTGCGTTTGATGGCATGGCGGTTGAACGCCGGATCCTAGCAGAAAAGGGCATTCCGGACGAGGTCATTCCTACGCTGATAAAGGCTAGGAAGGACGTGACAGCTAAACATTATCACCGTATATGGCGAAAATATGTTTCTTGGTGTGAGGCCAGGAATGCTCCTACAGAGGAATTCCAGCTGGGCCGTTTCCTCCACTTCCTACAGTCGGGAGTGAATTTGGGCCTGAAATTGGGCTCCATTAAGGTCCAGATTTCGGCCCTATCCATTTTCTTTAAAAAAGAGTTGGCTTCTCTACCAGAAGTTCAGACGTTTGTAAAGGGAGTGCTGCATATTCAGCCTCCTTTTGTGCCTCCAGTGGCACCTTGGGATCTTAACGTGGTGTTGAGTTTCCTGAAATCACACTGGTTTGAACCACTTAAAACGGTGGAGTTAAAAATCTCACGTGGAAGGTGGTCATGCTATTAGCCTTGGCTTCGGCTAGGCGTGTGTCAGAATTAGCGGCTTTGTCATATAAAAGCCCCTATCTGGTTTTCCATATGGATAGAGCAGAATTGCGGACCCGCCCACAATTTCTGTCAAAGGGGGTGTCATCTTTTCATATGAACCAACCTATTGTGGTGCCTGTGGCTACTCGTGACTTGGAGGATTCCGAGTTACTGGATGTGGTCAGGGCTTTGAAGGTTTATGTAGCCAGAACGGCTAGAGTCAGGAAAACGGAGTAGCGGTTTATCCTGTATGCATCCAACAAGCTGGGTGCTTCTGCTTCAAAGCAAACTATTGCTCGCTGGATCTGTAACACGATTCAGCAGGCTCATTCTGCGGCTGGATTGCCGCTGCCAAAATCAGTTAAAGCCCATTCCACTAGGAACGTGGGCTCTTCTTGGGCGGCTGCCCGAGGGGTCTCGGCATTACAACTATGCCGAGCTGATACTTGGTCAGGTTCAAACACTTTTGCAGAGTTCTACAAGTTTGATACCCTGGCTGATGAGGACCTGTTGTTGCTCAATCGGTGCTGCAGAGTCATCCGCACTCTCCCGCCCGTTTTGGGAGCTTTGGTATAATCCCCATGGTCCTTACGGAGTCCCCAGCATCCACTAGGATGTTAGAGAAAATAAGATTTTACTTACCGGTAAATCTATTTCTCGTAGTCCGTAGTGGATGCTGGGCACCCGTCCCAAGTGCGAACTTCTTCTGCAATACTTGTATATAGTTATTGCTGCAGTAAGGGCTATGTTATTGTTGCATCAGGGTTGAACTGATGCTCTGTTGTTGTTCATACTGTTGACTGGGTAAGTTTATCACAAGTTATACGGTGTGATTGGTGTGGTTGGTATGAATCTTGCCCTGGATTACCAAAATCCTTTCCTTGTACTGTCAGCTCTTCCGGGCACAGTTTCTCTAACTGAGGTCTGGAGGAGGGACATAGAGGGAGGAGCCAGAGCACACCAGAATCTAAATTCTTTCTTAAAGTGCCCATGTCTCCTGCGGAGCCCATCTATTCCCCATGGTCCTTACGGAGTCCCCAGCATCTACTACGGACTACGAGAAATAGATTTACCGGTAAGTAAAATCTTATTTTCCATCTGGGAACTTGGCTCTGGATACTTCCCTTGGGGCTGAAACTTTGGTGACCTCTCCTGGGGTTGACGAATCAGACACCTCTCAGGGTTGTTTTCTCCAGCACCCCTCCTGGGGTTGACAGATCGGAAACCCCTTTTGGAGAAGACTCATATGCCCCTACTAGAGCTTGAACATTGGATACCCCTCCTGGGGTTGCAGAAACGAACGCCCCTTCTTGGGCTGCCAAAACAGACACCCCTCCTTGGGCTGCCGACACAGATGCCCCTCCTTGGGCTGCAGACACAGACGCCCCTCCTTGGGCTGCAGACACAGACGCCCCTCCTTGGGCTGCAGACACAGACGCCCCTCCTTGGGCTGCAGACACAGACGCCCCTCCTTGGGCTGCAGACTCCTTGGGCTGCAGACACAGACGCCCCTCCTTGGGCTGTAGACACAGACGCCCCTCCTTGGGCTGTAGACACAGACGCCCCTCCTTGGGCTGTAGACACAGACGCCCCTCCTTGGGCTGTAGACACAGACGCCCCTCCTTGGGCTGTAGACACAGACGCCCCTCCTTGGGCTGTAGACACAGACGCCCCTCCTTGGGCTGCAGACACAGATGCCCCTCCTTGGGCTGCAGACACAGATGCCCCTCCTTGGGCTGTAGACACAGATGCCCCTCCTTGGGCTGCAGACACAGATGCCCCTCCTTGGGCTGTAGACACAGATGCCCAGCCTTGGGCTGTAGACACAGATGCCCCTCCTTGGGCTGTAGACACAGACGCCCCTCCTTGGGCTGTAGACACAGACGCGCCTTCTTGGGCTGTAGACACAGATGCCCCTCCTTGGGCTGTAGGCACAGATGCCCCTCCTTGGGCTGTAGACACAGATGCCCCTCCTTGGGCTGCAGACACAGATGCCCCTCCTTGGGCTGTAGACACAGACGCCCCTCCTTGGGCTGTAGACACAGACGCCCCTCCTTGGGCTGTAGACACAGATGCCCCTCCTTGGGCTGCAGACACAGATGCCCCTCCTTGGGCTGCAGACACAGATGCCCCTTCTTGGGCTGTAGACACAGATGCCCCTCCTTGGGCTGCAGACACAGATGCCCCTCCTTGGGCTGCAGACACAGACGCCCCTTCTTGGGCTGGGAAGATGGTCAGTGCTTACTGTCACAACTGAGGGCTGGTGCTGACCAGGGGAAGCCTCAGTTGTAGGGGCTGAGGTATATGTGAACCTGGGAGGCAGTACAGGGTTCTTAGACATGCAGGGAACCTTTACCACAGATGCCCGAAGGCGTGACCACGACAACAAAGGAAAGTTCAACGGTTTAATTGAAACTCAGCTCACAAGCATATGTCGGCAGATAGCAATATTAATAACAGCATATAAGTCGCAGTTCCCAGGAGTGCATATAGGCAGTCTCTAGGTGTGCTATAATTAAGCACAGTCTTGAAGGACTTGGAGATCATATGTCCTTACCAACACCGATGCACTGGGTAGGTGATGGGAAACAGAAGCTGATGACTGAACTGCCGGGAAATGCCGGATAGAACAGACACAGGTGGTGAGCTGTGAAATGGTGTCAGATACCAGTGTAATGGAAGGTCAGATGCAGAAACACTGGTGATGCTAGAGATCGATGACAGAGCACCGGTGGTGACTTGGGATCTATGACGGAACACCGATGGTGACTGGAGATCGATGGCGGGACACCGATGGTTACTTGGGATCGATGGCGGAACACCGATGGTTACTTGGGATCGATGGCGGAACACCAATGGTTACTAGAGATCGATGGCGGAACACCAATGGTGACTGGAGATCGATGGCGGAACACCGATGGTTACTGGCAGGGCAGAGCACCGCTGTAAGCTGGAAGCCAGTGTCGGGTAACTGCCAGTCACAGGGTGCAATGATGAGACACTGCAAAGTCAGGCTGTACTGCAGATAAAGTACATGGGAGGACTGCACACTGGAATCACTGACGACAATTGAAGCACTGACATCTTTCCACCCCAGGAACAGGATATTTATACCTGCTGGGAAACAGGGATTGGCTGGCTGAGTCTAGAGTGCAGCTGCTGGATAATTAGGTAGAAACCAGAGTGCAGCTGATAGGCTGAAAGGTAACATGTGACCAGGAAAACATGACTGCGCCCATGTTAGCTTTTGGAGCGAAAGATTGTTTGTAACTTGAATGTGAGCTTTAACCATGAAGCTGCCAGCATCACAGTGAATAGATTTGAGACAATGAGATGCAGCGTGCTGCATGCAGACAGTGCAGATGGAATCCAGGTGACAATGCCTATTCTATACCTTGTATAAAACACTCTAAAAGGTTATTGCTTATGTTCGCAAAACAGAAACTAAACAGGTTTTAAAAGACAATAACGTACTGTTCCTACCTTTTTGTTCCGGATTCCTTCAGCACTCTTTACTAAGCGAAGCAGATGCTTATCTGGTCAGCACTACGAGGAATATTACCTCCCGCCTTTTGCTGACCGATAATGTCTGCTGAAATTACCTAGTGCAGATATGTGAAGAGCGGGCGAGTCCCCAATTGACAATGCCTATTCTATACCTTGTATAAAACACTCTAAAAGGTTAATGAACACAGTACGCAATTGGCGTATGGAATACCGTAAGAATACGTACGTAGCGTAATGAACGCTTAGCCGTGGACGAGGCGCACGAGCGGCACGTTCGCTCACGGCTTAGAGCGTACAGGCAAGCACGCTATAGGCTGCCGACTAACGTAATGATACGCTATCAGCGTAGCGGACGCTCGAGACCACGAGGAGATCACAAGCGGCGCTGACGCTCACAGAGTTAAACCTTTATAACTATACCATAAACAATATACTTATACTGTAAACCCTTGTGCAGTGATAAGGTGTAAATGCAACACAGTGTAACCTTGTTAGTTTAAAAGCTGTATGAGCGTATGTGACGCTCTGAGAACCCCTTAGCAATATAATAAACACTCAAATACCGGTCTAAGGGTCTAACGCCTTTTAAGGAAATGAATGAACGTTCAATTGCAAAAGAATAATACAATACAAGTTATACACTACCAAGATAACATAAAATACCTAACCGGATAACTACACATAAAATACAATAAAGATACAATTACATTTAAAGGAGGGAAAGGAGAGAGAGAATGGCTTATAACATTAAATAAGAGACAATATGGTTGCAGAGAACTTACGCACCAGGGGAAACAATCGCAAGCGCCTTTCTGGATATCCAGCTCCCGATTATCAGCAATGAGAACCGTTGAAGAGAGTAGAGAGCTGGCCCAGATCGGCTTGTCTTTATATACACTTACACACAGTACAGTACAATGGTCCCTACATTCTTATTGTTCATTGGACACAGGAATTCGTCTCCGTATTATAACAAAAGGTCATAGGTTGATTCATAGAGGTGGGCTGTGACTATTTCAAACTGCTCAGGTGGGAGGGAAACTGGGTTTCCCGCCGCATGGGTAATAAAGTGCAAATATAGTAAATGTCCATAAACTTCTCATGTCCATAACTATACGCACGAGCGAGTAATCCGCTTCAAACCAACACCGGAATATTGCTAATTATATTCTCTTCCGATGGATACTAAACACCACTGTGTAACCCCTATCTGACCCTTCGTATCAAACAAAGAGGAATCTCTCTGTCCCCGAACATGCTATATTAACTAAACTTTCAGATTCTATCAAAGGGACCATAATCTACAAAATACATTATATGACTAAAATATGTTACGATTGAGTCGCCCGCTAGACGCACATAAACTCTACCGTAAATGCGCATACCGTGCGCCTGCGGGTGCACGCTACTGTGAGTATGCGCACGCACGGGAGACCTCATGCACACGCAGCAGGCACTCGCATGAGGTGCATATATGGCAGTGTGTAGCGTGATATTTTTCTGACTTTGACAGTCCACCCTTTGGCAGTCACCAATAACTGCCACTTCCTAAAACATTTCAAAAAGAGAAAAATATATGTCATGTGTAAATACATTTCTATGGTTGGGTAGGGGAGGAGAGGAGAAGGTGGGAAAACGGTATGACCTAGTGAGATAGCAGAAGCATGTGTGTATGAATCCATGTTTGGGGGGTCATGTATCATCGTGCCGTACGTGTTTTAAATCAAGCTTCGAGGTATTGCGAAGTATACATTTGAGTTCCTTCTTATCCCGTATTAAGGGTCTGTGGATGGGCTGTCAAACTTTACCGAGCTCTTTTCGGCTTTTGGTTGCAACAAAATGGGGGAGCACATTTTAGTTGATGATACATGAATAGGGGGATATGTGAGTGCTGATATCTGTGCCTATATTCCCTATCGACTATGTGTGTCATTACCTGAAGGATGTAGAGATGAAGATAAGAAGCAATTATGGTAAATGCAGTGATAAACTATGTGAGTTTAATATACATTTGCCGATTGAGGTCTTGTCTTGTGTCTTGTCTTGTCTCGATGTACATGTTGACTGTAGTCTCCTTGGGCTTTTGTCAAAGTGCGAGCAAAAGCTTTCTCAATGTCCATAGACTTATAAAAATGTTGGGCTAGCGTAAAATTAAAGGTACTAGGGATATGGGGGTCTATGGCATAGTCCATCAGTTGTCTGTGTAAAAGGTTGTCAAATTCTTCTTCCAAGCGGATGTCTTTGTACCTTGGAGGAAAACAAAGGAGAAACGGGTGAAAGAAACGGACCGTGGAATCACATTTTCATCACAACATTGTCTCTATCGTTGGGTCATAAACCAAATCAGTCGTTGTTATTACAGTATCTTCACTTCTTAAACTCATCACTCGGGCGCTACGTTTACACTTTGTTAAAACCCGAACGCATCTAAATATCAGACCTACCAATATGATGACACCCAGAGTACACAAAAGAAATTTCCCTACATCCATGATAATTCCTTGAGTCCATTCTCCTAAACCAGAGAACCAATTTCGTGGGTTCAACCATGACACCCAACTGGTCAGCTCATTACCTACAGCGGCAAGGGTGAGATTGTGTTTCCTTCGGAACTCCCATTTTAATTGCAAAATGTCATCCATCTTTTTGTCTATGACCTCGGTCGGGTCCTCGGTGCTGTTTGTAATATATGTGCAGCACTTTATTCCATACTGAGTCGCTAGGGTAACACAATACCCGCCTGTCACAGCTGTGAGATAATTGAGAATCATCCTATGCTGAACCAGTTCTGTTTTATAAGCTTGGAGCTCCCTTCCGGTATACCTGAATGTGTCATCATACATTTCAGTGATATTGTCTAATAAATTTGCAAGCGCAGATATATATTTATAATTTATCACTCCTCTGGCGGTACGAGTGATATCTAATGCGATTAGGAATTGAATCCCGGTGGATTCATGGATCAGGTCAGAGGCCGGATGCTCTGTTCTTTCTATCAGGTGCCGTTTAACGATGTGCTCGTAATGAGTGTGAGTATAAGGAGCTTGGGCACTGCGGTGAATATCCTTCATTTTAGTGTGGGATACGGTCATTACTTCAGGCAGTACTTTTCCAATATAACATAACCCTTCTGCGTTTGGGGCAAGCCACTTATACGCCTTCCTCCCGCATATGAAATATGCATCATCGGGGAGAACATATGGGACGGAGTAGGACATTACCATATTACACACTTTCCATATGAAATCTCCTAACCCTAATTCTCCCATCTGTTTAGTACACGTATCAGTTTGTACGATATGTGCACAGTATCCTGGTGATACCTCTCCAACTCTCATGGTCCTACTTCCTAGGGTATACCTATATCGGAAATATTTTCCGCTACCGGCTATGTGGCGTATAAGTTCTGTATCTGTAGGCATTCTATCGGCTCTGTATGAAAAGGTCATGGTTTGGTTATTCCATGACACTTCCCAATTTCCCGGCTTTCGGGGATTGGAAATGTTAAAACATACTAGGGATCTATCCACATGATATTGGTGGAGCTTCAAACTAGGAGGACTGGAGATATTAAACCTCCTGTCCACCGGCCTCCCACCACTTAGCTCAAGTACCTCCCCTATAGTTAAAGGGAAGGGCACTAATCCTGATTTGCTATGGCCTTGAGGTACTTGAGAGCATACCCAACAATCTGTCTGATTTAACACTTTACCCACTAAGGAGTGATAGTCACTCAATGGATGCCGGTCCATGTGGATATTAAAACTGGATTGGCATTTCTTGATACACCCATCCTCAACTACACTGTCACAGAGTCTACAGATACAGTTCTCTTCAGCTAACAATCCTTCACAATTTCTTCTATTGTCAATGCTACCAGATCGTTTTCTGATACTCGCCTTTACTCGGTGATTATGTTGTTCTTGGAACTCTACGCCTCCATCTCTGTCATCAGAACCCATTCCAGAACCTCTCTCGACCTCCATGGTACTCTCGCCGGAACAGACTGCTCTGGTCAACATCATGGTCAACAGGAAAATCCGGATCACAGTCTCTTGGGGCAAGTCCATCTTATAGGAGGAAATGGAGAAGAATGAGAAGGGGGAAAGAAACAATTGAGGGAGATGGAATGGGAAGTGGAGAAAAACAATAAAAGGGAACAGGGAATCGACAACTGCCTCCAATCTTATTATTCTCAATGCTCAGGTGCCGTCTCAGTCCTCTTGAAACAGACACTCCAGTGATACAACTTCCTCTACCGTCTGTTCCTTATCACGGGACCTCTCTGGATCAGCAACCTTCTTACAATGGGACGAATGAACCCAAGTCTCTCTCTCGGCAACCTTCAATGCTGTCGTGCTAATCAATAAGACTTGGTATGGTCCTTCCCATCTGTCAATAAGGCAACCTGAGCGTAGAAAATTCCGTATCATTACATAATCCCCAGGTTCAATGTCATGACAATTACTATCTGGCAGATCAGGAATCACTAACTTCAAATTATCATTCTGATTCTTTAGCTGTTTACTCATCTTAACCAAATACTTTACAGTCACTTCATTGTTACACTTCAAATCATCCTGAGGGTTAATCATGACATGCGGTTGTCGACCAAACAGAATTTCAAAAGGGGACAGATTAAGAGGGGACCTGGGAGTGGTTCTGATGCTGTATAATACAATGGGTAAAGCTTCTGGCCATGTTAATCCTGTTTCCGCCATAACTTTGCTCAATTTATTTTTAATAGTGCTGTTCACTCTTTCTACCTTCGCACTCGCCTGGGGGCGGTACGGAGTGTGCAGCTTACTATCAATTCCCATCAACTTACACATTCCTTGAAAGACATCGCCTGTAAAATGGGTACCCCTATCGCTTTCAATTATTCTAGGGATACCGTATCTACACACAAATTCCTGTACAATTTTCTTAGCAGTAAACATTGCGGTATTTGTGGCCGCAGGAAATGCTTCGACCCAATTTGAAAACACATCTATACAAACTAGTACATACTTCAAATTTCGACAAGGGGGTAATTGTATGAAATCAATCTGAATTACCTGAAAAGGACCGCCTGTGGGTGGGATATGAGATGGTTCTGTTGGTATTGCCTTTCCGATATTCTTCCTCAAGCAGGTGAGGCATGACATTGCTCTCTTTCCCGCATGGGAAGAAAATCCTGGGGCGCACCAATATGCTCTTACCAACTTGCACATCCCTTCCTTGCCTAGATGAGTCAGCCCATGTGCTGCTTCAGCCAAACTTGGAAGGTATGCTCTGGGTGCCACTGGTTTACCCTGTCCATCTGTCCAGAGTCCTGAGGACTCCTGGCCATATCCCTTTGCCCTCCAAACTGCCTTTTCCTGTGTGGAACACAAATTTTGCATTTCACACAATTTCTGTGTGTTGACGGTATTACATACCATCAGTTGTGTGGTGTCTGTCTGTCTGGGGGTACCAGCTGCTAACTTAGCAGCCTCGTCTGCTCGGCTGTTACCAAGTGATATTGGGTCTTGGCTATATGTATGTGCTTTACACTTGATAACAGCCACTCTGTCGGGTTCCTGTATCGCTGTTAGAAGCCTTTTGATGTGAGCTGCATGCGCTACCGGTGTACCAGCTGCCATCATGAAATTTCTGAGGCGCCATAGGGCTCCGAAATCATGGACTACCCCGAAGGCGTATCAAGAATCGGTGTAGATATTGGCTGACTTGCCCTTAGCCAATTCACATGCTCTGGTCAGGGCAACCAGTTCAGCAACTTGGGCTGAGTGAGGTGGGCCTAGCGGTTCTGCTTCTATGGTGCCTTGGTCATCTACGACTGCGTATCCAGTACACAAGTCTCCCGAGTCCGTCTGTCTGTGACAACTACCATCAGTGTAGAAAGTAAGATCTACATCTTCCAGTGGGTTGTCACTGATGTCAGGCCTTGCCGTGAAATTTTGGGTCAAATACTCCATACAATCATGCATGTCATCTCCTATATTAAATCCTCCTTCCCCATCACTCTCATCCTCCACCCTTTGTGCCTGTCCAGGCACACCTGGGAGATATGTTGCAGGATTTAATGCACTGCATCTCTTTATGGTGATGTTTACGGGGGCCATTAATGCCAATTCCCATCTTGTAAACCGCGCTGATGAGACGTGCCTGGTTTGGGCAGAATTCAGCAAGGCTGACACTGCATGCGGTGTATGGATTGTGAGGTTGTGTCCTAGCACTACATCTTCGCTTTTTGTAACTAGCAATGCTATCGCTGCAACACTTTGCAAGCATGTGGGGAGGGATCGCGCTACCGTATCTAGCTGAGCGCTGTAGTATGCTACCGGCCTACTGGCATCACCGTGCTTTTGGGTTAGGACGCCTGCCGCGCAACCAGCACTTTCTGTTCCGTACAGCTCATAGGGTTTCCCATAGTCTGGCATACCTAATGCTGGTGCCTGTGTTAGGCACTGTTTAAGTCTCTCAAATGCCATCTCGGATTCGTCTGTATGCGAAATCCGATCAGGTTTGTTTGATGAGACCATCTCCTGCAAAGGTAATGCTAGAATGGAAAAACCTGGGATCCAGTTACGGCAATACCCACACATTCCTAGAAATGTTCTGATCTGTTGCTGGGTTTGTGGCAGAGTCATGTCTCGAATTGCTTGAATCCTATCAGCGGTCAGGTGTCTCAGTCCTTGTGTCAGATAGTGTCCCAGATATTTTACTTTAGTCTGGCATAATTGCAACTTGTCTTTGGAAACCTTGTGTCCTGTGTCTGAAAGATGAAACAGGAGCTGTTTCGTATCTTTCAGGGACGCTTCCAGTGAATCTGAACATAGTAGTAAATCATCCACATATTGGATCAATACTGATCCACTCTCTGGTTGGAAAGACTGTAAACAATCATGCAAAGCCTGTGAAAATATACTTGGGCTGTCTATGAAACCTTGTGGTAATCGAGTCCATGTGTATTGGACTCCTCTGTATGTGAATGCAAACAAATATTGGCTGTCAGGGTGTAGAGGTACCGAGAAGAAGGCGGAGCAGAGGTCAATAACAGTGAAAAATTTCGCAGTGGGAGGGATTTGCATAAGGATGACAGCTGGATTTGGCACTACGGGGAACTGACTCTCAACTATTTTATTAATCCCCCTTAGATCCTGCACTAGCCTGTAACCCCTCCCCCCACTCTTTTTCACAGGGAAGATGGGACTATTGGCAGTGCTGGATGTTCTTACCAGAATGCCCTGTTGTAGCAAGCGCTCTATTACGGGGTATACTCCTAACTCCACCTCTGGCTTCAGAGGGTATTGTGGGATTTTTGGAGCTATCCTACCATCTTTTACATGCACAACTACTGGAGCTACGTTTGCCATTAATCCAGTGTCTTGTCCATCTTTAGTCCAAAGTGACTCTGGTATTTGGGATGTCATTTCTTCTACCTGGGATGAACTCCTATTTATCATAACGGTCTGTGACATTAATTTTGATGGGGAGTCTAGCATGTCTCGCACTTCCTGAGCGTGATTCTCAGGTATGTCTAAGAATACACCTTCAGGAGTACAATAAATGACACACCCCATTTTACACAGTAAATCTCTTCCCAGGAGATTAGTCGGTGCCGATGCAGCCAGCAAAAAGGAATGCTTGGTATGTAAAGGCCCTATTGTAATCTCTGCTGGTTTGATAACAGGGTAGTGTTGTACTACTCCCGTTACTCCCATGGCTGGAATTGTTTTACCAGTGGTTCTCATGCCCACTGTCGAATTTATCACTGATTTGGCCGCCCCCATATCTACAAGGAAATTTAATGATTTACCAGCTACATCAATTGTGATCTTGGGTTCACTTCCAAGACTTGCAATCAATTTCACTGGCTGCAGATTACAGGTGTGGCCACACCCCTATTGGGTATGGTGACCTCCCTGAATCGCGCTGGCAGCAATTACTTGTGGTGGGGGTAGATGGGAACTATCAGAGATTTGCCAGTCTCTTCTTGGGGGATACCTTTTTGTTTCCCCTGCATGTGGCTCATAGCTCCACCCTTTCGGTCCTTGATCCCAGTGTCTCGTGTCAGGTCGTTGTCTAGGGGATTGATATGAATTTTGTATTTGTCTTGTTTTACAATCACGTGCTATGTGTCCCTCTCTGTGGCAATAATAACATTTTATACCGGTTGACTTACCCACAGGGGTCACAGTTCTGGGCTGAGGTGGCCGGGTAGTGAGGGCCTGTATGCTCACAGCCATTAACTTATCACTCTGTGACTCCCTGTGTCTGATGATATTCCGATCATGCCCAGCAGCAGCCTCTCCCAATGCATCCACCGACATACCTCTCCAATCAGGCCTAGTGGTTTGTATTCTATTCCTTAAAATCTCTTTTAGACCATCCATTAATACTGAAACAGCTACTTCCCTGTGGTGTACATTTGTTTTAATGTCATCTATACCAGTGTACCTAGCCATATCCTGCAGAGCCCGGTGAAAATACTCTGGTGTGGATTCACCTTCTTTTTGTTTTATGGTAAAGATTTTATTCCACTTTACAACTGCAGGAAAATATACCCCTAACTGTAAGTTGATTCTCTTTACATTATCCTGATTATACTCGTCTGTTAGTGGTACTTCCTCATCTAACTTGCAATCAGCGATAAACTTTAACGGATCAACACTGGGGGGTAAACATGCCCTCAAAACTGTCCTCCAATCTTTGTTATTTGGCTCTGCAGAATTTCCTAGTTCCCTAATATACTTTTGACATGCAACTAAGTCTTTCCTAGGATCAGGGAATTCAGACATCATTGACCTTAATTCCGTTCGGGAAAAGGGACAGTGCATGGCGATGTTCCTGACAGGAGTTGCTCCTGAAGCTTCAGTTTTCCCATTTAGCACTGCTATTACCCTAACAGGATTAAGTCCAATAACATCATTCTGAGTAGATTCTACAACATGTGGTGAAATGGTTTCAGCATAGTGTATGGTGCCGTACTTACCAGTCGATACGACCTCACCTGTCCCTCCGCTAGGGGCCTTTGATACTAATCTTACGGGTTGAGTCGTGCCTACTGCTGTTTCTGATATGGTGGCTGCTAGGGAGAGTGCTGATATTGTTGTGGGCTCATCCTCTTGGTCACAATCCTGGGGAAAGTTCAAAACAGGGTACAACTTGCACGGATTAGTGTTAACATTAATTACTTTGGTTACATTATCCTTAACTTCTACACATTTAACATGACCCTGAGTGCCATTCTCTGCAACCAATTTCTCTCCAGGTATGTATGGTGGTGGGGTAGCAGTGGCTATCAGTTTCCTGATAGGGTTAGATCCAATGGCTTGCGCCAACCCCCTTTGTATTTCACCTTCCTGTTGCCACAATGTTAAATAATCATAATGTCTAATACGCCTTTTTGAAGACTTAATCAGACAAACTCTTCTCCTTAAATTCTGTAACACTTCTGGGTTAAAACTACCTACCCGGGGAAACTTTTCCCCGTCATGCACAGTCATTCTTTCCCATTCATTGCACAACATTTCTGTGTGATGACCATATTTCTCACACATGATATACCTTTCCGACCCGATTGGTCGGTTTACCAAATCAACCTGAACCTGGGTTGATCGCCCCTTACCTGAACAAGTGGCCCCCATCTCTGCAGGTGTTGCTTTCACTACCTCTGACTTCCAATCAGGGTCTCCGGCAACCCTCACAGAAAACCAAATGTCCGGGGTAAGGCTGCGGTGGGGGTTTTGCCTCGAGGTCCGCCCACTTAACTCCGCCCACGCTGGCCAATACGGCGACCAAAGTTCCCAGAGGTTCCGTACCCAACCTAGGGCCCCTAAGTACGTCTACTTGCTCGGGCGTGTGGGAGTGTCTTACCCTCCCCAGCAAGTGTCAGTCGCTGGAATGTCCCCGAGTGATCAGGCTACTTCCCTTAAAATAAAAAAATTACACAAATCACGTTAACAATGTGCAAGTAGCGTTCTTTTGAATTTAAGACACGCTAATGCACACAATCACATGCGGTACAATCGTATCTGCACATAAGCAACTAATCTTATGTGCGGAATGATCAGTGGAATCGAAAATTTCGGCTGCGAATTCCTTCAGCAATGAGCTTCTTTGGCCTATATGGGTCTAGCACCAACCCTCTTCGGTTGTGCTTCTCTACTTCTAGTCTGCTGTACCTAAACCTCTTGTTCTGTGACCTCCTGGTCTGTGACCTCCTGGTCTGTTATGTACAGCAGACTCTACTGCTCATAAATGTGTCGAGTCTAACAAGGGACGCCTCCCAAGCCACCCCACGATATCACTCTCGCTGGTGTATCTCTTTCTACTGGCCTATAGTTCCCACTTCCGTAATAAAAGAGAAATCTTATATATACACACACTCTTACCACATGTACACTTTAATTTTTATTTCTGCGCAGAAATCCTTTCATTCAGTAATAGTCTAACCCAGAAGAATTGCAACAGAGAAAGTCTTTTTCTATTAACTTTTAAACTTTTGGATTTGAGATAAATTTGTGTTATTTTTCGCGTTATTTCCTTATCGCTTACTAAACAATACTATCATGCGGTTTGTATCATGTGGGCGTATCCGTACGCTCCGTTGCGTAATACACGCTCCGTGCGTCGACCCTTGCTGCGTACGCCCTGCCCTTGTAAGGACACGTGTACACAGACCAAGTACGTCTACAGTTACACACTACACGTTTATCAATGTGAATGATCTTTAACAGTAATCCTTCACTGACCACCACTCAAATCTCCCTTGTATTCTAGGCGAGATTGTGTGCGTGCCTTTTACAATTATTCCCTTAAATATTACTTTTAACTATTAATAACAACAAATGTCTCAACACATGTGGCAATCAGGAGAATGAGGCACGAAAACAATACTAAACAAGAAATACAGATGTGTATGCTTATTGCTTATGTTCGCAAAACAGAAACTAAACAGGTTTTAAAAGACAATAACGTACTGTTCCTACCTTTTTGTTCCGGATTCCTTCAGCACTCTTTACTAAGCGAAGCAGATGCTTATCTGGTCAGCACTACGAGGAATATTACCTCCCGCCTGTTGCTGACCGATAATGTCTGCTGAAATTACCTAGTGCAGATATGTGAAGAGCGGGCGAGTCCCCAATTGACAATGCCTATTCTATACCTTGTATAAAACACTCTAAAAGGTTAATGAACACAGTACGCAATTGGCGTATGGAATACCGTAAGAATACGTACGTAGCGTAATGAACGCTTAGCCGTGGACGAGGCGCACGAGCGGCACGTTCGCTCACGGCTTAGAGCGTACAGGCAAGCACGCTATAGGCTGCCGACTAACGTAATGATACGCTATCAGCGTAGCGGACGCTCGAGACCACGAGGAGATCACAAGCGGCGCTGACGCTCACAGAGTTAAACCTTTATAACTATACCATAAACAATATACTTATACTGTAAACCCTTGTGCAGTGATAAGGTGTAAATGCAACACAGTGTAACCTTGTTAGTTTAAAAGCTGTATGAGCGTATGTGACGCTCTGAGAACCCCTTAGCAATATAATAAACACTCAAATACCGGTCTAAGGGTCTAACGCCTTTTAAGGAAATGAATGAACGTTCAATTGCAAAAGAATAATACAATACAAGTTATACACTACCAAGATAACATAAAATACCTAACCGGATAACTACACATAAAATACAATAAAGATACAATTACATTTAAAGGAGGGGAAGGAGAGAGAGAATGGCTTATAACATTAAATAAGAGACAATATGGTTGCAGAGAACTTACGCACCAGGGGAAACAATCGCAAGCGCCTTTCTGGATATCCAGCTCCCGATTATCAGCAATGAGAACCGTTGAAGAGAGTAGAGAGCTGGCCCAGATCGGCTTGTCTTTATATACACTTACACACAGTACAGTACAATGGTCCCTACATTCTTATTGTTCTTTGGACACAGGAATTCGTCTCCGTATTATAACAAAAGGTCATAGGTTGATTCATAGAGGTGGGCTGTGACTATTTCAAACTGCTCAGGTGGGAGGGAAACTGGGTTTCCCGCCGCATGGGTAATAAAGTGCAAATATAGTAAATGTCCATAAACTTCTCATGTCCATAACTATACGCACGAGCGAGTAATCCGCTTCAAACCAACACCGGAATATTGCTAATTATATTCTCTTCCGATTGATACTAAACACCACTGTGTAACCCCTATCTGACCTTTCGTATCAAACAAAGAGGAATCTCTCTGTCCCCGAACATGCTATATTAACTAAACTTTCAGATTCTATCAAAGGGACCATAATCTACAAAATACATTATATGACTAAAATATGTTACGATTGAGTCGCCCGCTAGACGCACATAAACTCTACCGTAAATGCGCATACCGTGCGCCTGCGGGTGCACGCTACTGTGAGTATGCGCACGCACGGGAGACCTCATGCACACGCAGCAGGCACTCGCATGAGGTGCATATATGGCAGTGTGTAGCGTGATATTTTTCTGACTTTGACACAGGCTTGGAACGCTGGGACAGTCTCAGGAGGCATTTGGGAGGTAAATATTGATAAGGAATTACCTGGATCGTGACACCCGTAGATTTTATTTTTCTGTTTTTTTTTTGTTGAGACGGTTTACAGGTGGCTAAAAGCATACCTCCCAACTTTGCGTGAATGGAAAGAGGGAAATCTGCGTGTGCCGAAATTAGGGGGCGTGACCTACCTAAAAGGGGCGTGGCCCCTCGACAAGTGCCGCGATCACAGGCCACGCCCCGTTTCTGTCATTATAGGGGCACGGACAGCGCTGTGAGAGCTGCTGGCCGTGCCCCCTGTCCCTCTCTGCCAGGAATAGACGCTGTGCGCATGCGCACAGCATCTATTCACCGCTGCTCTCCTCAGAGCAGCGAGTGACAGGGAGGGATCTCCCAACTGCCCCCCCACTCGCGGGACACTGCGACCCGTGGGTGGGACAGCGGGACAGACCGTGAAAAAACGGGACTGTCCCGCCAAAATCGGGACAGTTGGGAGGTATGCTAAAAGGTTTCATTCATTTTTTCATTGCTTGTGGTTATAATGTGTATTGTTTGTATAGTAGGTTGGTTTTGTCTAGATGATTTGTGTTAAGCTGTACTGGCAGTGTGTGCAGCCATACAAGCTTTGTTGCTTTCTGTTTGGTTAGCTAGACAACAATTCAGCAGGGACGTGCAGTCAGGGGAGGCAGTGCCTCCCCTGTCATTCCCCAGACATTAATGATTAAGATAATACAAAGAAGATACTTATGACACATATTCTGTGTCATAAGTATCCTTTTTATATTATTCTAATCATTGTAACTAATTAAAGTAGTTTGGGAGGCACTGATAGCAGTGCCTCCCGTAGTCAATGAGAATGAGATAGAAAAGGGGGGGGGGGGGGGGGGGCGAGGCCAAGCGCTGGGTTATAAAAGCCCATTGAAAAAATTGTAAAAAGCGGCACTTATAGAAGTGCCTCACTGACAAGAAGCACATCCCTGTTAGCGAGGCACATGTGATTGGTCCAATCACCTGTAAGCGGTGGCGGGACAAGGGTCTCAGAGCTGCCAATAATTATTATCCCCTTCCCCTGACTCCTCCTCACCTGCTGCTAGTGGTGGGAGCCTGCAGCCGCCTGCACCCGGTGATCACCATTACCCCGCAGACGTACCCGAGGGAGCGGGAGAGCAAAGCGCAGCAGCAGCATTTAATGTAGATCAGCGGGCACGAAGGTGACGGCGGTAAGCCCAGAGCAGCGGTGGCCGGCGCTCTCCTCTTCCTCTCAGGCGGGTCACCTGCCGGCGACCGCTGAATTTGCGCTGTCCGTCTCCATTGAGATCGGGCAGCAGCCGGCAGGACAGCTCACACAGCTGAGCCTGCAGTGGGAGGGAGCACCGGAGAGACAAATTTCAAACATGCCGCTCTGTTAGGGAGGCCGCCGGCAGGGCAGCACATTAAGCTGACCTGAGCCGGCAGCAGAGGGGTGCACAGCTGGCAATACCTGCCTGCCATGCCAGAGTAGGGTGGGGGGAGGGCTGGCTGTTACTAACACTAACTGGGCCGACTGCCATGAACTAATATGGCTGCTGGTCGTGGGGGAGGGTTGCTGCACTTCTGCACTGTGCATGCCTAGATGCAGCAGCCCTTGCGGAGTCTGACTGTGCAGTCAGCCAGCCACCGCATCCAACGTGTATCCTCCTTCCGCCGACCCCTCTTAGCTGTACCTGGGTCCGCGGGCCTCCCTCAATTACACCCTGCAGCAGTGCAGCTCATCCCGAAGTTGATTAGACACAGCATGGTAAGTATCCTGGTTACTTTGTGTGTGTGTGACCCCCTGTACCTCCTCACCCTGGTGTGTGACTGCCTATACCCCCCTACCCCTGTATGTGTGACACCTTGTACCCCCTAGCCCCCCCTGGTTTGACACACTGTTCCCACTACCTTTGTGTGTCTGTCACCCTGTAAAACCCCTCCCCCATATTATACAATACTGTATGTTGGCCTTTCGCTCTTCTATATGCATGCAGGTGTAGTATGGTTTGCCGGCGGTCAGGCTCCCAGCATACCGTTGCCGGAATCCCGGCCGCCAACATGCCGACAGCGGGGCAAGCGCAAATAAGCCCCTTGCGGGCTCACTGCACTCACCATGCTGCGGACACGGTGGGACCCCCAAGAGGGAGAATAATTGTCGGTATGCCATGTGTCGGGATTCCGGCGCCAGTATACTGAGCGCCAGGATCCCAACAGCCGGCATACTGAAGACCACCCATGCATACTTTTATCTGTATGTAATATATACACTAACAGCAATGGACCTGTGAAAGGGGTTAAATTGGATTTTTTATAGCTCCCAGTCAGCATCCACAAATTCCTGTGTCCCCTGGTCACAAACCCATTGTCCCCCACACCCATTGTCCCCACACCCATTGTCCTCAATCACAGCTCATCACCCGTAATCAATAATATATTCACCTTTGTCCCCCGGCCACAGCTCATCACCCCAAAATCTCACAATCACAGCTTGTCACCCCACACCCTCTACCCCTGTTCACATGCTATCACCTCACACAATATGTCACCCGCTCACAGCTTGTCACCCCACACATCTACCCACTGGTCACAGTCCGTCACCCCACAACCTCTGTCCCCCAGCCTGTTACCACACAACCTTTTATACTTTGAACTGTATTTTTATGTAGATCTTTTTTTCTCTAACGTCCTAGTGGATGCTGGGGACTCCGTAAGGACCATGGGGATAGAGGGGCTCCGCAGGAGACATGGGCACTTTAAGAAAGAATTTAGGTTCTGGTGTGCACTGGCTCCTCCCTCTATGCCCCTCCTCCAGACCTCAGTTAGTTTGATACTGTGCCCGGACGAGCTGGGTGCTTTTCAGTGATGCTCTCCTGAGTTCGCTGAGAGAAAGTATTTTGTTAGGTTTTTTATTTTCAGGGAGCTCTGCTGGCAACAGACTCCCTGCATCGTGGGACAGAGGGGAGAGAAGCAGCCCTACTCTCTGAAGCTAGGTCCTGCTTCTTAGGCTACTGGACACCATTAGCTCCAGAGGGATCGTACGCAGGATCTCACCCTCGCCGTCCGATCCCAAAGCTGCGCCGCCGTCCCCCTCGCAGAGCCGGAAGGCAGAAGCCGGGTGAGTATGAGAAGCAAGAAGACTTCAAATCGGCGGCAGAAGACTCCGTTCTTCACTGAGGTAACGCACAGCACTGCAGCTGTGCGCCATTGCTCCCACACACCTCACATACTCCGGTCACTGTAAGGGTGCAGGGCGCAGGGGGGGGGGGGGGCGCCCTGGGCAGCATTTGGATCCTCTTTTTGGCAAAAGTAAACATATATACAGTTGGGCACTGTATATATGTATGAGCCCCCGCCAAGAAAATGCATATTTAAGCGGGACAGAAGCCCGCCGTCGAGGGGGCGGGGCTTCTTCCTCAGCACTCACCAGCGCCATTTTTCTCCACAGCACCGCTGAGAGGAAGCTCCCCAGCCTCTCCCCTGCAGATTCACGGTAGAAGAGGGTAAAAAGAGAGGGGGGGCACATAAATTAGGCGCAAAAACACAATATAAACAGCAGCTACTGGGTTAACATTAAGTTACTGTGTTATTCCTGGGTTATAGCGCTGGGGTGTGTGCTGGCATACTCTCTCTCTGTCTCTCCAAAGGGCCTTGTGGGGGAACTGTCTTCAAAAAGGGCATTCCCTGTGTGTGTGGTGTGTCGGTACACTTGTGTCGACATGTCTGATGAGGAAGGCTATGTGGAAGCAGAGCGGGAGCAAGTGAATGTGGTGTCTCCGCCGACGGCGCCGACACCTGATTGGATGGATATGTGGAAGGTTTTAAATGATAATGTTAATTCCTTGCATAAGAGGTTAGATAAAGCTGAAGCCTCAGGACAGTCAGGGTCCCAACCCGTGCCTGATCCTATGTCGCAGAGGACGTCAGGGTCTCAGAAGCGCCCACTATCCCAAATTGTTGACACAGATACCGACATGGATTCTGACTCCAGTGTCGATGACGATGATGCAAAGTTACAGCCAAAGTTGGCTAAATCACTCCGATATATGATTAAAGCAATTAAGGATGTTTTGCACATCACAGAGCAAAACACAGTCCCTGACACAAGGGTTTATATGTATAAGGGAAAGAAACCTGAGGTAACTTTTCCCCCCTCACACGAACTGAATGAGTTATGTGAAAAAGCTTGGGAATCTCCAGATAAAAAAATGCAGATTTCCAAACGGATTCTTATGGCGTATCCTTTCCCGCCAACGGACAGGTTACGATGGGAATCCTCCGCTAGGGTGGACAAAGCTTTAACACGCTTATCCAAAAAGGTAGCCCTGCCGTCACAGGATACGGCTACCCTCAAGGATGCTGCTGATCGCAAACAGGAGGGTACCCTGAAGTCCATTTATACACATTCAGGTACCTTGCTCAGACCGGCAATCGCGTCGGCCTGGGTCTGTAGTGCAGTAGCGGCATGGACTGATACCTTATCAGAGGAGTTGGATACCCTAGATAGGGATACTGTTTTATTGACCCTGGGGCATATTAAAGACGCTGTCCTTTATATGAGAGATGCTCAAAGAGACATTAGTCTACTGGGTTCTAGAATAAATGCTATGTCAATTTCTGCCAGAAGGGTCCTGTGGACTCGGCAATGGACAGGTGATGCCGACTCAAAAAGGCATATGGAGGTTTTACCTTACAAGAATGAGGAATTGTTTGGGGAGGGTCTCTCGGACCTGGTCTCCACAGCTACTGCGGGAAAGTCAAATTTTTTGCCATATGTTTCCCCACAGCCTAAGAGAGCACCGTATTATCAAATGCAGTCCTTTCGATCACAGAAAAACAAGAAAGTCCGAGGTGCATCCTTTCTTGCCAGAGGCAGGGGCAGAGGAAAGAAGCTGCACAACACAGCTAGTTCCCAGGAACAGAAGTCCTCCCCGGCCTCTACAAAATCCACCGCATGACGCTGGGGCTCCACAGGCGGAGCTAGGCCCGGTGGGGGCACGTCTTCGAAATTTCAGCCACAAGTGGGTTCACTCCCAGTTGGATCCCTGGGCAATAGATATTGTGTCTCAGGGATACAAGCTGTAATTTGAGGAGATGCCCCCTCACAGATACCTCAAATTGGCCCTGCCAGCTTCCCCCCACGAGAGGAAAATAGTGTTAACTGCAATTTACAAATTGTATCTTCAACAGGTGGTGGTCAAGGTTCCCCTCCTTCAGCAGGGAAGGGGTTATTATTCGACCATGTTTGTAGTCCCGAAACCGGACGGTTCGGTCAGACCCATATTGAATTTAAAATCCCTGAACATATACCTGAAAAGGTTCAAGTTCAAGATAGAATCGCTGAGAGCGGTCATCGCAAGCCTGGAAGGGGGGGATTTTATGGTGTCTCTGGACATAAAGGATGCATACCTTCATGTCCCCATTTATCCACCTCATCAGGCGTACCTCAGATTTGTGGTACAAGATTGTCATTACCAATTTCAGACGTTGCCGTTTGGTCTCTCCACGGCACCGAGAATATTTACCAAGGTAATGGCGGAAATGATGGTACTCCTGCGGAAGCAAGGATTCACAATTATCCCATACTTGGACGATCTCCTCATAAAAGCGAGATCAAGAGAGCAGTTGCTGATCAGCGTAGCACTTTCTCTGGAAGTGTTACGGCAACACGGCTGGATTCTAAATATTCCAAAGTCGCAGTTGGTTCCTACGACTCGTCTGCCTTTCCTGGGCATGATTCTAGACACAGACCAGAAAAGGGTTTATCTCCCGATGGAGAAAGCTCAGGAACTCATGACACTGGTCAGGAAGCTATTAAAACCAAAACAGGTGTCAGTGCATCACTGCACTCGTGTCCTGGGAAAGATGGTGGCATCATACGAGGCCATTCCCTTCGGCAGGTTCCATGCGAGGACCTTTCAATGGGACTTACTGGACAAGTGGTCCGGATCACATCTTCAGATGCATCGGTTAATCACCCTATCCCCCAGGGCCAGGGTGTCACTCCTGTGGTGGCTGCAGAGCGCTCACCTTCTCGAGGGCCGCAGATTTGGCATTCAGGACTGGGACCTGGTGACCACGGACACAAGCCTCCGAGGTTGGGGTGCAGTCACACAGGGAAGAAATTTCCAAGGTCTGTGGTCAAGTCAAGAGACTTGCCTTCACATCAACATCCTGGAACTAAGGGCCATATACAACGCCCTACGTCAGGCGGAGACCCTGCTTCGCGACCAACCGGTTCTAATTCAGTCAGACAAGATCACCGCAGTGGCTCATGTAAACCGCCAAGGCGGCACAAGGAGCAGAGTGGCGATGGCGGAAGACACCAGAATTCTTTGCTGGGTGGAGAATCACGTAAGCGCACTGTCAGCAGTGTTCATCCCGGGAGTGGACAACTGGGAAGCAGACTTCCTCAGCAGACACGACCTCCACCCGGGAGAGTGGGGACTTCATCTGGAAGTCTTCGCGCAGATTACAAGTCGGTGGGAACTGCCACAGGTGGACATGATGGCATCCCGCCTCAACAAAAAGCTACAGAGGTATTGTGCCAGGTCAAGAGACCCTCAGGCGATAGCTGTAGACGCCCTGGTGACACCGTGGGTGTTCCAGTCGGTCTATGTATTTCCTCCTCTTCCTTTCATACCCAAGGTGCTGAGGATAATAAGAAAAAGAGGAGTGAGAACAATACTCATTGTTCCAGATTGGCCACGAAGGACTTGGTATCCAGATCTGCAAGAAATGCTCACAGAGGACCCGTGGCCTCTTCCTCTAAGACAGGACTTGTTGCAACAGGGGCCCTGTCTGTTCCAAGACTTACCCCGGCTGCGTTTGACGGCATGGCGGTTGAACGCAGGATCCTAGCAGAGAAAGGCATTCCGGATGAGGTCATTCCTACGCTGATAAAGGCTAGGAAGGACGTGACAGCTCAACATTATCACCGTATATGGCGAAAATATGTTTCTTGGTGTGAGGCCAGGAATGCTCCTACGGAGGAGTTCCAGCTGGGCCGTTTCCTTCACTTCCTACAGTCCGGAGTGAATTTGGGCCTAAAATTGGGTTCCAGTAAGGTCCAGATTTCGGCCCTATCCATTTTCTTTCAAAAGGAGTTGGCTTCTCTACCTGAAGTTCAGACGTTTGTAAAGGGAGTGCTGCATATTCAGCCCCCTTTTGTGCCTCCAGTGGCACCTTGGGATCTTAAAGTGGTGTTGAGTTTCCTGAAATCCCACTGGTTTAAACCACTCAAAACGGTGGAGTTGAAATATCTCACGTGGAAGGTGGTCATGCTATTAGCCTTGGCTTCGGCTAGGCGTGTGTCAGAGTTGGCGGCTTTGTCACATAAAAGCCCCTATCTGGTTTTCCATGCGGATAGAGCAGAATTGCGGACCCGTCCACAATTTCTGCCGAAAGTGGTTTCATCTTTTCATATAAACCAACCTATTGTGGTGTCTGTGGCTACTACTGACTTGGAGGATTCCGAGTTACTTGATGTGGTCAGGGCTTTGAAGGTTTATGTAGCATGAACGGCTAGGGTCAGGAAAACAGAGTCTTTGTTTATCCTGTATGCTTCCAACAAGCTTGGTGCTCCTGCTTCAAAGCAAACTATTGCTCGCTGGATCTGTAACACGATTCAGCAGGCTCATTCTGTAGCTGGATTGCCGCTCCCGAAATCAGTTAAGGCCCATTCCACTAGGAAGGTGGGCTCTTCTTGGGCGGCTGCCCGTGGGGTCTCGGCATTACAGCTTTGCCGAGCTGATACTTGGTCAGGTTCAAACACTTTTGCAAAGTTCTACAAGTTTGATACCCTGGCTGAGGAGGACCTTGTGTTTGCTCAATCGGTGCTGCAGAGTCATCCGCACTCTCCCGCCCGTTTGGGAGCTTTGGTATAATCCCCATGGTCCTTACGGAGTCCCCAGCATTCACTAGGACGTTAGAGAAAATAAGATTTTACCCTCCCGGTAAATCTATTTCTCGTAGTCCGTAGTGGATGCTGGGCGCCCGTCCCAAGTGCGGACTTCTTCTGCAATACTTGTATATAGTTATTGCTTCAATAAGGGTTAAGTTATGGTTGCACCAGGGTTTGACCGGATGCTCTGTTATTTGTCATACTGTTAACTGGTTGTTATCACTTGTTATACGGTGTGATTGGTGTGGCTGGTATGAATCTTGCCCTGGATTACCAAAATCCTTTCCTTGTACTGTCAGCTCTTCTGGGCACAGTTTCTCTAACTGAGGTCTGGAGGAGGGGCATAGAGGGAGGAGCCAGTGCACACCAGAACCTAAATTCTTTCTTAAAGTGCCCATGTCTCCTGCGGAGCCCGTCTATCCCCATGGTCCTTACAGAGTCCCCAGCATCCACTACGGACTACGAGAAATAGATTTACCGGTAAGTAAAATCTTATTTATTTATTTTTTATGTAGTTTTATATGGATCTGTTTTTTTGTTCATGTATTTTCAGTGGATCTGGTATTTTCAGTGTATTTTCATGTGGATCTGGCTCTCTTAATATATGTATGGGTCTGGCATTTTCAATGTATTTTTATTTGGATCTAGTTTTTTTTAATGTAGGCCTGAGTTTCGCATACTCCGCCATCCAGTCCAGGTTTTAAGGATAGCCATGCTTGAGCACGGGTGACTTGGTAGCCATGCTTGAGCACAGGTGACTTGGTTAGTAACTCAGTCGATCCGACTTAACTATCTGGCCTCAAGCATGGATATCCTGAAAACCTGGACTGTAATGGTGGAGTTTGGGAAACTCTGATGGGACCCATAGTAGTGGTGTCATCAGTTCAAATGAAAGGTGATGAGATCAATTATCACTCTTCAAGTGGACGGTGAGCTGCTGTGGCTAACTCTCTGGCCGTGCACAGCATACTGGGAGGAGGGATGGTATTATCTACTATGAGGCACCAACAAAAATCTTGCCTAGTGCATCAAATTGTCTAGGGCCGGCTCTGAGCAGCAGCACCGTGCCTGCTGCACTCTCCCGCCGGGGGTGGGGGGGTGGGTAGCTTATCCCCACATCCGAGACAGGGGCACTACATGTAATTGGCACTACGTGTAACTGGCACTACAGGATGCATTACATGTAACTGGCACTACAGGGGGCAATACATGTAACTGGCACTACAGGATGCATTACGTGTTACTGCCACTACAGGGGGGGTTACTACATGTAAATGGAACTATAGGGGGCACTACGTGTAATTGGCACTACGTGTAACTGGCACTATGGGATGCATTACGTGTAACTGTAACTACATGTAACTGGCACTACAGGGGGCACTACGTGTAACTGGCACTACAGGGGGTGCTACGTGTAACTGGCACTATACTGGTGGCATTACGTGTAACTGGCACTATTCTGTGGGCATAACATTTGTCTGGCACTATACTGGGGGCATTACGTTTATCTGGCACTATACTGGCGGCGTTGCGTGTAAGGAGCACTGCTGTGGGCATTATGTGTAATACTGTCAATTGTGTGTGTAGGGGGGATGATAATACAGTATATATATTTATAAGTTGATTTCATAATATATATTTGCGAGGCCATGCCCATTATTATAGGAGTGAAGGCGCGCACATTGGGGAGAGGGGGCACGTCAAATGATCTCACTCAGGGTTCTAGTAGGCCTGGAGCCGGCTCTAGCTGCTGTCTGGTTACTTTGGGGTCTGTCCTGTAATCACAGTATATACACAATGACTGCAGTACCAGCCGACCCCCCCAGATACCGTAATGTATCTGCTGTTCCTAAAAAGTGAGTTGAGGTTTGTGTTTTTGTGCTGCTGGGGATGTACTGGAGAAGCCAGTGCCTCCCCAGCCATTGACCTCACCGCACGTCACTGCAATTCAGTGTATACTGTCTGTCTTGTTTTATGAATTTTACCATATTTATATAATATATGTTGCAATTTTCTTATTAAAAAGTTACCGACTCAGTGGATTTCAGGTGTCAAAATTGTTGCCTGAGACTCGTTAACCCTTGCAAAATTACAGCTACTTATTCAAAATAGTAAATCATAATATGGTGTATGTGCCCACTTTGCCAGCGTATTTCATGCCCAAACCAGCGTTGGGCAAGCCAAAATACAGGTGGGTCATATGAAAGGGACCCTACTCTGTGAATTTCAGGTGTCAAATTTGTTGCACAAGACTCATTAACCCTTGCAAAACTGAATGATCTGAATAAGAAGCTGGAGCTCGAATAAGAAGTGAATAAGAAGCTGGCCGAATAAGAAGCTAACTTCAGCCACTTAAATGTGTGTCCACTCCAAACAGCAAGTGTGCAGTAAGGATGGACATTGGAAACCCGCCATCAAATGGTTGGATTTGCTTCAGTCGAATGTTTTAATGCACTGGCAGCTGGCAGGATTAGCGCATGTGCAATAGCCCCAAAGTGCGGGCGGAGTTGGACTGTATCACTGGGAGGCAGAGCAGGACGCAGAAAAATAACAGCAGGACACACACACACACAACACCCGCTGTGAACTATCCAGGGTCCGATCTTGTGCTCTCCTACTGTCTCCGCTCAGTTGCTCTCCAATTTCCAGGTGTGGACTACTGCAAGAGGAGGAGGGAGACGTGTCACTAGTGTGGTAGCAGCAGGCAGGGAAAATCACACTACTACCTCTGTACTACACCATACAGGAGCAGACAGTGGGATGTATTTAAAGAGGTCAGGTATCCGTTATCCGGGTACCAGAAATACCAGAAAAAATATTGAATATTTCGGCCCTGTAGTGATGTCATGACGTCCCTGGAGTCCGCGGCCAATGACAGACAGGCAGGAGACCATTCTCTCACTGTCACTACTGCTAGGACACGCCGCACACCCTGCTGATGTGCCGGACTCCCTGCCGATGCATCAGAACCCCTATGCCGACACACTGGACCCCCCCATTGATGCTCCAGGACCCGCCCGGTTAACTGTTATCCAGAAAAATCCCATATCTGGAATGCTCCTGGTCCAGAGCATTCCGGATATGGGATACTCAACCTGTAATAAACTTGCTGGGTGTTGGGAGTGCAGGACTCCATATAGCTGGTGGTTATGGCTAAAACCAAGTCGGAGAAAAGACCTCTGATGTCACCAGGGGGAGGAGCCATGCCTGACCAGGGTACCCCAAATGTACCCTAGCGGGCTCGCTTTGCTCACCACAGGGTTACTAAAGGGAGTAGTTGGTGGCGTGGATAGTAGATGAACTATCTCGCTGGCCTAGTTCCTCTCCCTGTTGTCGTGGCTCCTCCCCCTGACATCAGAGGTCCTCTCTCCAACTTGATTCTAGCATCTACTTATAGAAAGCTGCTGCATGGATGAGGACAGTGCTTTGATTGGCTCTCTGAGTCAAAGCCAACCAGAGCTAGCAATGTGCTCGCTTGCCTAGCAGCAGCTTAGACAGGGGAAGGACCTAAGCAGTCACACCAGAGAGAGATCCTCCAATGGACCAAGTTGCCCCCATAATGCCAAAGAGCAGCACCCTCAAAAGTACCAGGGGCAGCACAACTCTCAATATGAAAATACAAGTAACCATCGGAACACCTTTGAATCACTACCATTCAGTGGTGGCAAACATTGGAAGGTCGCCATCGAATGGTTAAAACACTACCATTGAAAGAAAAACATAATTGCATGTCCATTTGTAGTGTGCAGTATTTGGACCACTATTAACAAATATATTGGTGTCCAAACAGCAAGTGTGCCTTTGTGGGGTGCTCTTAAAAAATGTAATTGTTTCCACACAGCAAGTTGGCAATATCTGGCCTATTCAAAATACTCTGTCCATCCAGCAAGTAGACATCATCTAGGCCACTCTTCAAAATATTTATTATCTATTGGCCTACTCTTTAAAATTATACATGTGGGCATCATCTGGGCCACTCTTTAAAATTATGTTTGTGTCCATTCAGCAAGTGGCCGTCATCTGGGCCATTCTTTAAAATTATATTCATGCCTAACTAGCAAGTGGGCAATATCTGGGACGCTCTTAAAAATTATAAGTTGTGACCATGCAATTCATTAAATAATGGCACATGTAGTGTGGTTGCAGGTACAATGATTGCATGACAAACCGTGTACTGTGTATCCAGCTTTAGAAGCTATAAAACTATTCATTATGGAATTGAAAAACACCTGCTATTAATTTACCTGCCCTTGTCCACCTTCCTTCACCACCACATTTCTGGACAAGAAAATGTAGACTATCCATGGGCAACCCATAATCTCCAGCTCATCGTCTCACTTTTTAAAGCAAATCTAAAAGAATATAGAGTGATAATCTTGTGTAAAATGATTTGCAGATGACACGTCCAGTCAGTAAATAATCCTGATTAGTGGGTATTATTATCTAGACTTCTGTTTTTACATGTCTTCTAAACTATGGGTGAAAGGTTAGTGAGTATGTTTCACTAAACGAGTTGTGCAAACTAAAAATATCACAGTGACACGAGTTTTGTTGGCTCACACTTCGTGTCTTCCCCCAAGCCCTCTCTTTCCAAGTATGCTGGGTGCCAGAGTTCTTAGCAATATGTTATTTTCAACTTGTACCCTCACCACTTACATGTAGCTTACAAAGAAGTATTTTTCGTCTGGTGAGCTACTTATCTGTGTTACATCCGATACTGGCACATTAAAAGGATTATAGCACAATGCCCAAAATAACCTTAGAATGAGAGCATGTAGTGTACAATGCATTTCAGTGTGTCTGGCCAAGCTGCCAGCACTCCACCAGGTCAGTTTTAGGTTTTAGTGACAGCACTGCAGATCACTAGATCTATTCCAAGAGGAATATTTATATATATATTTAAAAAAAAAGGAAAGTATACTTGTATTTTTAGTTTACTGACTACCATGCCAGACATCACCAGGAATATGTAGATTAATTACAGCAGATGCCGAATGATAAATAAATACCAAGGTATAATAAGGGCACTGTTGTGGTTCGCTTATTCCTAGCAGCTACTAGAAATGGGATAATCATACCCACAGACAAAGCACAAATAAAATAGCATTGCAGATAAAAATACAAGATATCCAATTCAATAAAATAATATGCTGTATGAACAATGGATGGGTTAAAATAAAAAGGTTCCTAAAGGTAATAATATACCATAAAAAAATAATTAATATACAATTTACACCAAGTACCACCCCCTACGTGCCTAACTCCATGCCCTAACAGTTACCCCGATACTTACCTTTGGGATGTCAGCTGTCGGTCATCCAAGTGGTGTCGGGATTCTGGTGTCAGTCACTTGACCTCAGGATGCCCATCGTGATGCTAAATGCATCCCTAACATAAATATGTTATCTGCTCCTATTTATGCCACCAGAATCAGCAGTCCCATATATATTATCATGTTATCTCCTTGTTAAAATAGGACTGTCCTATGAGGTACATAATTACCATAAATGGTCACCGATAGAGGGGCGCTCACAGATTGAATGTCCTTGATGTGACTTGGAACCCTCAATTCTACTTTATAAAGCTGCAATCCTTGGACAGTGAAACGCGTCAGCTGTATTGGACTTCCCTCTATGGACTGAATGCATAGACACAATTAGAAAAATTAAGATAGGGTTAATACCTTGATGAAAATTCTGAACGCAGGTCATAATAAATGATTATTATATATCAAAGGATCTTTATGGTGATATTTAATTTTTACTTCCTCAGACGGCATATCTACATCTAGTAGACGCAATATATGATGTGATAATCAGCCCTAAAGGTCTATATGTTAGAGCAACTAGACCAGTTAGGGAATGTTGATATGTACAGTCCCACCTATGGTTATAAGTGTGAGAACTAAGGTTCCATTATCACAATGATCTATGGAAAATATTCTTTATAAAGTGGTTTAGAATCTTTTTCACCTTTGGGTGTAGTAACTGTGTTTCATGTGTGTGTGTATATATATATATATATATATATATATATATATATATATACACTGCTCAAAAAAATAAAGGGAACACTTAAACAACACAATGTAACTCCAAGTCAATCACACTTCTGTGAAATCAAACTGTTCACTTAGGAAGCAACACTGATTTACAATCAATTTCACATGCTGTTGTGCAAATGGAATAGACAACAGGTGGAACTTATAGGCAATTAGCAAGACACCCCCAATAAAGGAGTTGTTCTGCAGGTGGTGACCACAGACCACTTCTCAGCTCCTAGGCTTTCTGGCTGATGTTTTGGTCACTTTTGAAAGCTGGCGGTGCTTTCACTCTAGTGGTAGCATGAGACGGAGTCTACAACCCACACAAGTTGCTCAGGTAGTGCAGCTCATCCAGGATGGCACATCAATGCGAGCTGTGGCAAGAAGGTTTGCGTGTCTGTCAGCGTAGTGTCCAGAGCATGGAGGCGCTACCAGGAGACAGGCCAGTACATCAGGAGACGTGGAGGAGGCCGTAGGAGGGCAACAACCCTACAGCAGGACCGCTACCTCCGCCTTTGTGCAAGGAGGAACAGGAGGAGCACTGCCAGAGCCCTGCAAAATGACCTCCAGCAAGCCACAAATGTGCGTGTGTCTACTCAAACGATCAGAAACAGACTCCATGAGGGTGGTATGAGGGCCCGACGTCCACAGGTGAGGGTTGTGCTTGCAGCCCAACACCGTGCAGGACGTTTGGCATTTGCCAGAGAACACCAAGATTGGCAAATTCGCCACTGGCGCCCTGTGCTCTTCACGGATGAAAGCAGGTTCTCACTGAGCACATGTGACAGACGCGACAGAGGAGATGCCAAGGAGAACGTCCTGCTGCCTGCAACATACTCCAACATGACCGGTTTGGCAGTGGGTGTCAGGAATCGGCGGTCAGCTGCATCTCACTTACCAGCGCGCTGGTGTGCAGGCCTCCGGAGGTCATGGCCCCAGTTGCGGCTGCATGGATGCGCTGACCGCGAGCGTCATCTCCCGTGTCGCTGAGTGCCCCTGAGTCTGGTCCTGCGTATGTGTTCCGCTGTGTGCCGACATCTGGCCTGTATGGACGCTGTCATGACACCTGCACTCAGCTGATCCCGGCATCCAATCCAGCGCTGTGTTTCCAGCCAGGCCCCTGTGACCAATCACTGCAGAGCAAGGGGTATAAGTTCTTGTCCGGGGCTCACTCACATCGCCTCGGACAACGAGTCACATACCCTGTGTCTAGTTCTCCCAGTTCCTGTGTTCCTGTTTCCAGCGTTCCTTGTGGTTATCTTCATAGTTCCAGTTATCATCTCTACAGCTCTCCTGTTACTCCGGACTTCAGCTACATCCAGCTTCAAACCCATCAGCAGTAAGAGACTCTCCTCAGGTGTACTTTCTCATTACCTTACCTGTGCACTAATTGTCAGCATACCATCTGTGCAACTCAGCAGTAATAACATCTACTTGCTTAGAGACTGTCTCCTGCTTTAGCCTAAGTGTGGCTATATGGACTTATGCTTTACAGAGACTGTGAGTTTCTAATATATATTGGAGATCTGTTATTTCACCTGCATTCAGTATCAAGTTATTTTACGTTCTGCTGCAAGAGACTTTTAAGTTGTTCGGATTCAGTCACCTGTCATTGTTTTCCACATTACCGGTTTCCAGTGTATTCAGTATTATACCATCTGCTTTGCATTAATAAACATCAGCGCTTATGCGCAGGACTTTCATATTGCCTCCCCGCTTTGTACATCGCACCAACACTGACCCACTAGCGCCCCCGCCGGGGACAGACAAAACCAGAGACCTGGCAGTTTGTCCGAGGCCCATGGACCCGGACGGTGGTCAGAGTGTTGGGTCAGGGACACTCCAAGGCTTAGTGTCACGACTAGATGGTCAAGAGGCTGCGCAGCAGCAGATTATACAATTCCTGCAAGAAATGTCTTCTCGTTTAGATACTCTGCAGCAATCATTTCCAACTTCAGCTCCTCCAGTGTCCTCATCAGGTACTGCTCCTGTTCCTAGTTCCATAGTTTCTAGCTCTCCAGTTGCTACTGTTCCAATGTCTCGCATCCACCTTCCTACACCAAGTAAATTTGATGGTAATACTAAAATGTGTCGTGGATTTTTGAATCAATGCGAAGTCCACTTTGAATTGCAACCAGAGAACTTTCCAACACCCAGAGCAAAGGTTGCATATATTGTCTCTCTTTTAGCTGGTTCTGCTCTGAATTGGGTCTCTCCGCTGTGGGAGCGAACAGATGCATTGCTGAATAACAATACAGAGTTTGTTGCCGCATTCCGACGCATCTTTGATGAACCAGGGCGTACGACCTCTGCTTCTTCAGACCTCCTTCAGATTCGCCAGGGAACACGTACTGTGGGTCAGTACGTCATTCAGTTCCAGACATTGGCATCAGAGGTGAAGTGGAACAACCAGGCATTGGTTGCCGCCTTCTGGCATGGTCTGTCTGACCGCATAAAGGACGAGTTGACTACCCGAGATCTACCAGAGCAACTGGAAGCCCTAATCTCTCTATGTGTCAAGTTGGATCTACGTTTACGCGAGCGAGCCTGTGAACGCTCTCGAGGTAATCTTCGCAAGCACCGAGTTATGCCTCCTGTACAGTCTCTACCTATTACTGCTGACGAACCCATGCAGGTAAACAAGTTTAACACCTGAGGAGCGGTCCAGAAGATTAAAGGAAAGACTGTGTCTCTATTGTGCTGCTGATGGTCATCTGATTGGTTCCTGCCCTGCTCGGTTGGGAAACGCCAGGTCCTAACTTGCAAAGGAGGAGTCAAGTTAGGGACCTTGAATAAAGCTCCTCCATCTCAAGACCTTATATTGCCTGTCACTTTGGAAATGCCAGATGGACTCCAGTCTCTGTCCGCTTTAGTGGATTGTGGTGCTGCTGGGAATTTTATCACACAAGCTGCAGTGGATAGACTTTCTCTCCCAGTGTCAAAGCTGTCTCGTCCGGTTCATCTCACTGCCGTAGACGGAAGCCGTATTGCTGAAGGTTCCATCACTCAGCAGACCAAGTCGGTAGTTCTGGGAGTGGGCTTCTTGCATTCTGAGCTCATCAAATTCCTGGTCATACCAAAAGCTACCTATGAGATTGTACTGGGTATGCCTTGGCTTCAATTACACAATCCACAATTTGACTGGTCTACCTTACAGTTGACGGCGTGGAGTTCCTCCTGTCTTCATTCATGTTTAGCTCAAGTATGTCCAATAAAATCTACAAGTGTAAAACCTCAGTCTGGCCTTCCAGAGGCCTATCAGGAATTCACTGACGTCTTCAGTGAGAAAGCTGCGGATGTCTTGCCGCCTCATCGAGAATGGGATTGTCCCATCGATTTGGTTCCAGGGAGCAAGCCACCTAGAGGGCGTACATACCCTCTTTCAGTTCCAGAGACCCAAGCAATGAGTGAATATATAAAAGAGAATTTACAGAAGGGGTTTATCCGTCCATCTTCCCCGGCCGGTGCGGGGTTCTTCTTCGTTAAGAAGAAAGATGGAGGACTACGCCCCTGTATTGATTATCGGGGTTTAAATGACATCACGATTAAAAACAGCTACCCGTTACCTCTTATCACAGAGCTGTTTGACAGAGTCAGAGGTGCCTCCATCTTCACGAAACTGGATCTTCGCGGGGCTTACAATCTTACCAGGATTCGAAGTGGTGACGAGTGGAAAACCGCCTTCAATACTCGTGATGGTCACTACGAATATCTAGTGATGCGCTTCGGTTTGAGTAATGCCCCAGCTGTGTTTCAAAACTTTGTCAACGAAGTATTCAGAGATCTCCTGTATAAGTGTGTGGTAGTTTACCTCGATGACATCTTGATATTCTCCCGTGATTTAGTTTCTCATCGCCAACAGGTAAAAGAGGTTCTTCGACAGAATCATCTGTATGGCAAACTATCTAAATGCACGTTTGAAGCTTCTACAATATCTTTCCTGGGATACATAATTTCCGGAACAGACCTTCAAATGGACCCGGCTAAATTAGAAGCCATAGAAAACTGGTCTCTTCCAACAACACTCAAGTCAGTTCAATGTTTTATTGGCTTCGCTAACTACTACAGGAAGTTTATTAAGGGCTTTTCCACATTAATAGCCCCAATTACCTGCCTTACTCGAAAAGGGGGAAATTCTTCCCAATGGTCTGATGAAGCACTGTCTGCTTTTCATAAAATAAAACAGGCTTTTATTTCAGCTCCCGTGTTAAAACAGCCAGATGTCAATAAGGCCTTCATCTTGGAAGTAGACGCCTCAACGGTTGGCGTGGGCGCAGTCCTGTCCCAGGTGGGCGTTGATGGTAAGACTCACCCTTGCGGGTTTTTCTCTCGTAGATTCTTGCCCGCAGAAATTAACTATATCATCGGTGACCAGGAGCTGTTGGCAATCAAATTGGCCCTTGAAGAATGGAGGTATCTGCTGGAGGGTGCGAGATTCCCTATTACTATCTACATGGATCACAAGAACCTCCTTTACTTGAAAGCAGCGCAGTGCCTGAATCCCCGACAAGCAAGGTGGGCCCTATTCTTTTCTTGTTTTGACTTTAAGTTAATATTTAGACCTGGCTCACAAAATGTTAAGGCAGATGCATTATCTCGCTCTATGTGTTCAACTAAAGAATCATCAGAACAAGCTGCTCGACCCGTGTTAAATCCTGTGGTGTTCGCAGCTACAGGGGTGTCTCAAGTTCCACCTCCAGGCAAGATGTTTTTCTCTCCTGAGCTTCGTCCAAATCTTCTGTCCTGGGCCCATACGTCTAAATTTACTGGTCACCCTGGAGTCCTAAAAACTTTCAAGTTCCTATCCCAAAATTACTGGTGGCCTCATATGAAAGTAGATGTTCAAGAATTCATAGCTTCATGTCCCAAATGTGCTCAGCAGAAAGTTCCTCGTCAGGCTCCCGCAGGTCAATTGTTACCAAATTCCATTCCCAAGCGCCCCTGGTCTAATTTATCAATGGATTTTATTTCAGATCTTCCTCCCTCTAATGGGTATGATACCATCTGGGTAGTGGTCGATAGGTTTTCAAAAATGGCACATTTCATTCCACTCATGGGGTTACCCTCTGCTCCAAAGCTGGCACAGTTATTTCTTCTTGAAATCTTTAGGTTACACGGACTTCCAACAGAAATAATATCTGACCGTGATGTACAGTTTGTGGCAAAGTTTTGGAGGGCTCTATGTTCTGCGCTGCAGGTTAAACTTAAGTTCTCTACGGCCTATCACCCTCAAACAAATGGGCAGACGGAGAGGGTATATCAAGATCTTGAGACCTATCTAAGACTGTATATTTCCTCTTCACAGGATGACTGGGTAGATTTATTGCCTTGGGCGGAGTTTGCTCATAATTTCCGTTATCATACTTCTACAGATACAACTCCTTTTTTTACAGTTTATGGTCAACATCCTAGAGTACCGGATTTCCAAGATTTACCCGTCATAGACGTGCCTGCGGCTGCTTCTGCTCTTCAGCGGTTCTCTCAAATTTGGAAGAAGATTCATCTATCTCTTAAAAAGGATTCCCAACGGTACAAAATGTTTGCTGATCGAAAGAGACGAGCAGTCCCTAGTTTAAAGCCAGGTGACAAAGTCTGGTTATCTACTCGGAATCTCCGTCTCAGAGTTCCGTCAATAAAACTTGCTCCGCGGTTTATTGGGCCATTTCCAGTAGAAAGTGTTATTAATCCGGTGGCTTATAAGTTAAAACTGCCTTCCTATTTGAAAGTTCCCAACTCATTCCATATTTCTCTCCTCAGACCACTAATTCTCAATCGTTTCCAGAGAGCACTTCCAGTAGCTCCAAAGGTACAAATTCATCGGGGCGTGGAATACGAGGTGGAAAAGATCTTGGACTCTCGTCATCGCTATGGTCGTTTGCAATACCTGATTGACTGGTCTGGATATGGTCCTGAAGAGAGGAGTTGGGTTAACGCCACGGATGTGCACGCTCCACGGTTGGTACAAGCCTTCCACAGACTCTTCCCTGCCAAGCCTCGTGGGTGTTCGGTGCCCACCCATAAAGGAGGGGGTACTGTCAGGAATCGTCGGTCAGCTGCGTCTCACTTACCAGAGCACTGGTGTGCAGGTCTCCGGAGGTCATGGCCCCAGTCGCGGCTCCATGGATGCGCTGACCGCGAGCGTCATCTCCCGTGTCGCTGAGTGCCCCTGAGTCTGGTCCTGCGTATGTGTTCCGCTGTGTGCCGACATCTGGCCTGTATGGACGCTGCCATGACACCTGCACTCAGCTGATCCCGGCATCCAATCCAGCGCTGTGTTTCCAGCCAGGCCCCTGTGACCAATCACTGCAGAGCAAGGGGTATAAGTTCCTGTCCGGGGCTCACTCACATCGCCTCGGACAACGAGTCACATACCCTGTGTCTAGTTCTCCCAGTTCCTGTGTTCCTGTTTCCAGCGTTCCTTGTGGTTATCTTCATAGTTCCAGTTACCATCTCTACAGCTCTCCTGTTACTCCGGACTTCAGCTACATCCAGCTTCAAACCCATCAGCAGTAAGAGACTCTCCTCAGGTGTACTTTCTCATTACCTTACCTGTGCACTAATTGTCAGCATACCATCTGTGCAACTCAGCAGTAATAACATCTACTTGCTTAGAGACTGTCTCCTGCTTTAGCCTAAGTGTGGCTATATGGACTTATGCTTTACAGAGACTGTGAGTTTCTAATATATATTGGAGTTCTGTTATTTCACCTGCATTCAGTATCAAGTTATTTTACGTTCTGCTGCAAGAGACTTTTAAGTTGTTCGGATTCAGTTACCTGTCATTGTTTTCCACATTACCGGTTTCCAGTGTATTCAGTATTATACCACCTGCTTTGCATTAATAAACATCAGCGCTTATGCGCAGGACTTTCATATTGCCTCCCCGCTTTGTACATCGCACCAACACTGACCCACTAGCGCCCCCGCCGGGGACAGACAAAACCAGAGACCTGACAGTGGGTCAGTAATGGTGTGGGGTGGCATTTCTTTGGGGGGCCGCACAGCCCTCCATGTGCTCGCCAGAGGTAGCCTGACTGCCATTAGGTACCGAGATGAGATCCTCAGACCCCTTGTGAGAGCATATGGTGGTGCGGTTGGCACTGGGTTCCTCCTAATGCAAGACAATGCTAGACCTCATGTGGCTGGAGTGTGTCAGCAGTTCCTGCAAGACGAAGGCATTGATGCTATGGACTGGCCCGCCCGTTCCCCAGACCTGAATCCAATTGAGCACATCTGGGACATCATGTCTTGCTTCATCCACCAACGCCACGTTGCACCACAGACTGTCCAGGAGTTGGCGGATGCTTTAGTCCAGGTCTGGGAGGAGATCCCTCAGGAGACCATCCGCCACCTCAACAGGAGCATGCCCAGGCATTGTAGGGAGGTCATATAGGAACGTGGAGGCCACACACACTACTGAGCCTCATTTTGACTTGTTTTAAGGACATTACATCAAAGTTGGATCAGCCTGTAGTGTGTTTTTCCACTTTAATTTTGAGTGTGACTCAAAATCCAGACCTCCATGGGTTAATAAATTTGATTTCCTTTGATAATTTTTGTGTGATTTTGTTGTCAGCACATTCAACTATGTAAAGAACAAAGTATTTAATAAGAATATTTAATTCATTCAGATCTAGGATGTGTTATTTTAGTGTTCCCTTTATTTTTTTTAGCAGTGTATATATATATATATATATATATATATGTGTGTGTATCTATGTACTAAAGAAGAGAGAGATAATAATATATCTATGATACTAAGAACATAATAAACGATAAAGTCTAAGGTAATAAACATATATGTTATTCCTGTATGAACATTATAAAAAAAGTGGAAGATAAATTAGTCAAAAAAGCTTGAGTCAAAGAACAGTGGAGCAGTGGTGTATTGGTTGAGAGACAGTTTGTGGTGGATATGGTCATAGGGTTGATCCAGGCTGGGCTTGGAAATTTTATATATATATACCGGTATATATATATATATATATATATATATATAGATAGATAGATAGATAGATAGATAGATAGATAGATAGATAGATATATTTATTATTATTTTTATGTGCTTTTTATTTTATTTTTTGTAATCTAAAATTAAAATGAATTATGTTTATATCTGGATTAACCAGGAATATGGCTAATAGCGTATTATTATCATCTCTTTAGGACCCTACACACTGCGCGACCCGCCGCAGAGCTGCCTGACTGCTGATACGGCAGACTGGCGACCTGGCGGCGGGGGGGAGGTCAGGGCCGTCTTTTCGTATGGGCTCAATGGGCTCTTGCCCAAGGGCCCCAGGAATATAAGGGCCCTAGGCTGATAGCTGAGGGTCCCCTCTTTCCAGGGGTACCAGAATTTTGAAAATCGGCCCTGTGGAACCGGAGATATCTGACTTGAAAGCAGTGGTCCCCAACCAAGCCTGTTAATTTCTCTTCCCAGCCTGATATCTCGGGTTTTGTCTGACTTAGATTATTTCTGAGGGTATAATCCAAAAGCTGAGACTCTCCCCTTTCAGAAGACACAGGCAGCTTGTCTCTACTATGCTCTGAATGACAGATATCAGCCTTCAAGCAGCTGGTCCCCGCTCCAGCTCCACACGCCTAATATGCAGTTTTAGATTTTCGTTGGTGGATTGCTCTGGCTCCTGAACTCTGATCCCCAAGTCCCCAGAACCTTCTGAAAGGTGGGACTCTCTAGTTTTTTATCCCATTCAATGCTAAGAAATATATTTTCAGGAACTTGAGATATCTGCAGTCAAGCAAGCTGCCCTCCCACCGGAAAATTATAAATATTAAGCCCACTCCACTTCCATCCCTCCCCTACGTATTAAACACCACCTACCACTCTGGAAGTCATGTACCATTGCTTCTTCATTCAGCCCAATGCCTCCATCTACAGTTTAGCCCCATCTGTGCAGTAAAGGAGTAATTAGCAGAAATTACTGTTCCAGGTCCTACATGCTGAGCGGAAGATAAAACATCCCCTACCGTCCGCGGGACATCAAAGCTGTGCTGATAGCACCCCCCATCCCTACTGCCGGAGGATGGGTAGGGGCCCCAGTGCATTACTGTGCCCAGGGGCCTACACTGCTGTTAAGACGGCCCTGGGGGAGGTGATGGGGCGAGTGAAGTTTCTTCATTCCCCCCGTCACCCGGTTCCATAGCAGTGCATGCAAATATGGACGAGATCGTCCATATTGGCCTGCATGCAGGGCCGGTGCAAGGTTTCTCGGCACCCTAGGCAAAATTTCTGCCTACACCCCCCCCCCCCCCCCCGACCCCCCCCTTCCCCTGTTGCTTGGACAGTGGAGTGATCACGTTATCTAGAGGCTGTGTTAACAGTATGTTGATCCTCCTGAAGCAGCCAAATAACAGCAAAAGAAAACCTGACAAATATTATATTAAATGCACACAAGTTAAAAAGCATCCAGCCCCACATCCATATATAGTATAATACCACAGTCTGTAGTTTTATACAGTATTATAGATAGGCATCAGGGTTGTAACTAGAACTTTGTGGCAGTGACGTGCGGTGAGGTCATTGGCTATATATATATATATATATATATATATATATAGTGTTCATTCTAGCACCCTGCACCTTTCAAATACTGTGCAGTTCCTCTTTCCTGCCTGGGGTGTCGCTCTCTGCTGTGGTGCTTCTCCGCACACTCTGATCTGTTACTCAGTGCTGTGATACAGACCTGTGTGTGCTGAGAAACACCAGAGCAGAGAGTGACACCCCAGGCAGGAAAGGGGAACTGCATGGATTTTGAAAGGTGCAGGGTGCTAGAATGAATACTATATATATATATATATATATATATATACACACACACATACATATACAGTGGTCGAAGTAGACATTTTGAAGTGGGGGTATGGAAAAGTGAAGGTTGCAATTATGCGCGCGCCTCCGGGAGAGGGGGTGTGGCCACTCAAATGGGGGCGTGTCCTTCAGTGTATTAGGACCCCTTATACTATCTAGAAATTCTTATACTATCTAGAAATTCACATTACAGCACACGGAATGAGCCGAAATTCACACTACAGCACATGGTATGAGCCAAAATTCACACTACAGCACATGGTATGAGCCAAAATTCATATTTTACCACACAGTATGAGCCGAAATTCACATTACAGCACACCGTATGAGCCGAAATTCATATTACAGCACACCGTATGAGCCGAAATTCACATTACAGCACACCGTATGATCCGAAATTCATATTTTACCACACAGTATGAGCCGAAATTCACATTACAGCACACGGTATGAGCCGAAATTCACATTACAGCACCCGAAATTCACATTACAGCACACGGTATGAGCCGAAATTCACATTACAGCACACAGTATGAGCCAAAATTCATATTTTACTACACAGTATGAGCCGAAATTCACATTACAGCACACGGTATGAGCCGAAATTCACGTTACAGAACACGCTATGACCCAAAATTTCAGATTTTACCACACTGTATGAGCCGAAATTCACATTATAGCACACGGTATGACCCGAAATTCACATTACAGCATACTGTATGAGCCAAAATTCTGATTTTACCATATGGTATGAGACGAAATTCACATTATAGCAAACGGTATGACCCACAATTCAGGGACAGGGAGAGAGAGTGACAGCAAGGACTGAGAGAGTGACAGCAGGGACTGAGAGCGTGACAGCAGGGACATAGGGTAACATTACCTGATATGTGCAGCGGAGGTGCGGAAGGGACTGTGGTTGTTGGTGGCGTATGAGCCCATGGTCTGCGGGGGATGCGGCGGTACTAAGCTGTCCTTCTTCGCTGCGGCGTTGATGTCCCTCTGACCACCGCCAGTTGTGGTCTGCGGTGGTCAGCTTTCAATGGCGGTGCAGCGTGCAGAAGTGAGCGCTGGTCAGCGGTGGGAGGCGGGCAGCTGTGATATAAATATATAATTTTTTTACATTTATTTTATTTATTTTATTTTTCCCTGTCCCTGCGTCCAAGTGATCTGGGGGTGTGCTGCAGTCCAAGTGATCTTGCCCAGATCACTTGGACTGCAGCTCACCCCCAGATCACTTGGACTGCAGCTCACCCCCAGATCACAAGGCGGGGAGCTGCAGTCCAAGTGATCTGGGGGTGAGCTGCCCAGACACTTGCCACCAAGCACAACTCCCCCACCCCTCGCCTTAGTGGTCCTGGTTCCTCAGTCCCGGAGGAAGCAGATGCTGCCGGAGATGATGAGGGCACGGAAATAGAGGTAACAGCGCTGCCTGTTGTCTCCGGAGCTGCCGCTGCTGTAGGCAACTCCAACATCGGGAGGTGCGGGGCGGCAGGGAGGGAGGGGATAGGGAGACGTGGAGTGGGAGGGAGGGGATAGGGAGACGCAGGGCGGCAGGGAGGGAGGGGATAGGGAGACGTGGGGTGGGAGGGAGGGGATAGGGAGACGCGGGGTGGAAGGGAGGGGATAGGGAGATGCGGGGTGGGAGGGAGGAGATAGGGAGGCGCGGGGCCGCAGGGAGGGAGGGAGGGGATAGCGAGACGTGGGGCGGCAGGGAGGGGATAGTGAGACGCGGGGTGCGAGGGAGGGGATAGGGAGACGCGGGGCGGCAGGGAGTGAGGGGATAGGGAGGCGCGGGGCAGCAGGGAGGGAGGCGCGGGGAGGGAGGGGATAGCGAGACGCGGGGCGGCAGTGAGGGGACAGTGAGACACGGGTGGGAGGGAGAGGATAGGGAGACGCGGGGCGGCAGGGAGTGAGGGGATAGGGAGACGTGGGGTGGAAGGGAGGGGATAGGGAGATGCGGGGTGGGAGGGAGGAGATAGGGAGGCGCGGGGCGGCAGGGAGGGAGGGGATAGCGAGACGCGGGGCGGCAGTGAGGGGATAGTGAGACGCGGGTGGGAGGGAGAGGATAGGGAGACGCGGGGCGGCAGGGAGGGAGGGGATAGGGAGACGTGGGGTGGGAGGGAGGGGATAGGGAGACGCGGGGTGGAAGGGAGGGGATAGGGAGATGCGGGGTGGGAGGGAGGAGATAGGGAGGCGCGGGGCGGCAGGGAGGGAGGGGATAGCGAGACGCGGGGCGGCAGTGAGGGGATAGTGAGACGCGGGGTGGGAGGGAGAGGATAGGGAGACGCGGGGCGGCAGGGAGGGAGGGGATAGGGAGACGTGGGGTGGGAGGGAGGGGATAGGGAGACGTGGGGTGGGAGGGAGGGGATAGCAGATGCGGGGCGGCAGTGAGGGGATAGTGAGACGCAGGTGGGAGGGAGAAGATAGGGAGACGCGGGGCGGCAGGGAGGGAGGGGATAGGGAGACGCGGGGTGGAAGGGAGGGGATAGGGAGATGCGGGGTGGGAGGGAGGAGATAGGGAGGCGCGGGGCGGCAGGGAGGGAGGGGATAGCGAGACGCGGGGCGGCAGTGAGGGGATAGTGAGACGCGGGGTGCGAGGGAGGGGATAGGGAGACGTGGGGTGGGAGGGAGGGGATAGCGAGACGCGGGGCGGCAGTGAGGGGATAGTGAGACGCGGGTGGGAGGGAGAGGATAGAGAGACGCGGGGCGGCAGGGAGGGAGGGGATAGGGAGACGTGGGGTGGGAGGGAGGGGATAGGGAGACGCGGGGTGGAAGGGAGGGGATAGGGAGACGCGGGGTGGGAGGGAGGAGATAGGGAGGCGCGGGGCGGCAGGGAGGGAGGGGATAGCGAGACGCGGGGCGGCAGTTAGGGGATAGTGAGACGCTGGGTGGGAGAGGATAGGGAGACGCGGGGCGGCAGGGAGGGGATAGGGAGGCGCGGGGCGGCGGGGAGGGAGGGGACAGAGAGACTTCTCTTGTCTTTCAGATGTTCCAATTAAATATATTTTACACAAAAAAAAATATATTTTGATAAGTAAGCCCAGACCAGGGGCGGCTGCGGCGAGGGTCTAGCCTGCCACAGCCGTCAGTCACCTCACCTACGCCAGTGTGATTTCCCTGCGGCTGCTCCATGTCTCTAACAGAAATAGACGGAGCCGCGCGTATGAGAGAGCAGGTCAGGAGACGGGCGCCACACAAGCGCTGACGTTCGTGCTGACGGCGCCTAGCAGGATGCGTGTTAGGCTGTCAGTGTGGGCGGCGCCCGTCTCCTGACCTGCTCTCTCATACGCGCGGCTCCGTCTATTTCTGTTAGAGACATGGAGCAGCCGCAGGCCCGCAGGGAAAGCAATACACTGGGCCGGTGAGGTGACTGACGGCTGTGGCAGGCTAGACCCTCGCCGCGGCCGCCCCTGGTCTGGGCTTACTTATCAAAATATATATTTTTTTTTGTAAAATATATTTAATTGGAGCCTGCCGCCCTCCAGTGGCCAGCGCCCATAGGCAGCTGCCTAAAGCTGCCTAATGGTAGCGCCGGCCCTGCCTGCATGCACAAGCAACGGGGCACCAACGATGAACGAGCGCGGGGCCGCGCATCGTTCATCGTTGCTGCCTCCACACTGAAAGATATGAACGGTAATGTTCATTAATATCTTTCAGTAATATCGCACAGTGTGTAGGGCCTATTAGTTCTACAACTGTTTAACAGTATAATGCACATAGAATGTTTGTGTTCAGTAGACTAAAAGAACATATAAAAGTTAAAAAAAATTAGGTGGATCTAAAATGAGGTGGATCAATTAAAAGTAATACAGGTGTGTGAGATGCAATTGAGAACGGTCAGCGCCTGGTATAAATACAGACACTTTTGGATGGAATGATACTCTTTGAAAAAACTCCAATACAGAGCAAAACGCGTTAGCGGATACACGGGACACCCGTTTTGGACACCTGGCTGTGTTACTGTCTTGCCGTCGGACTCTGCAAACAATGCACCGACTTGCTCTGGAAGTTGCAGCGGCACTGCATCTTGGAGAACGGAGACGTCCGGTTGCCTCCTAGTTGGATCCTTCCTATTCTGGTATAAGACCTCCAGCCGGAGGGACCCTGTTATATAAATCCAGTTCACGGTGAGCGCTATCACAGGCGCTTATGATCCCGTAGCGCACAAATACAAAAGTACGTTACTGCTGTATATGGCCATAATTGAGACTTTGTATCATACTTACTTGCAGTGAGATCCTACTTAGGACACCCTGGTATTAACTTAGGGTCCAGATTCAAGTAACAGCATTATGCAAATTAGCATCTAAACTGCACACACCTTGTACTTATTCTGAACTATATGTGACTACAATGTATATTTTTCTCTTACGTCCTAGAGGATACTGGGGTCCACATTAGTACCATGAGTTATAGACGGGTCCACTAGGAACCTTGGGCACTTTAAGAAATCAATAGTGTGCACTGACTCCTCCCTCTATGCCCCTCCTACCAGACTCAGAAAATGTGCCTGGAGGAGCCGGTCACGCTTTGGAAGCTCCTGAAGAGTTTTCTGCATTTATTTTCTTTTTTATTGTTTTCATGCAGCTCTGGCTGGCACCAGACTGCCTGCTTTATGGGAGTTAGGGGGGGGACGGCCCAACTTCCCTAGGGTTAATGGTCCCATTCCCCGCTGACAGGACACTGAGCTCCTGAGGGTCCTAGTCGTAAGCCCCACCATGGCGAGCGTACAGACCCGCAGCACGCCGCCACCCCTAACAGAGCCAGAAGACTAAAGAGTAGTGAGTAGGTGGCCAGCGTCTCGGTTAGCAGGTCGCCGGCTGTAATGGCGGCATGAGGGTAGAGCGCAGCGCTGCATGCACGCTGCGCTCCGGCTTCAGGGACACTGCAGTGACCACTGTGAGGGGCGGCTGAAGCCATGCTTATTACCCACGACTGGCACTGTTTACAGGGGTTCTAACCCACTGTAACCCTTTTAATTCAAGTAACCTTTGCCAGAATAAAAGCGGGAAGGCCGCGCGCCCATAAGGAGGCGGGTCCTTCACTATGGGGGTAATTCTGAGTTGATCGCAGCAGCAAGTTTGTTAGCAATTGGGCAAAACCATGTGCACTGCAGGGGAGGTAGATATAACATGTGCAGAAAGAGTTAGATTTGGGTGGGTTATTTTGTTTCTGTGCAGGGTAAATACTGGCTGCTTTATTTTTACACTGCAATTTAGATTGCAGATTGAACACACCACACCCAAATCTAACTCTCTCTGCACATGTTAAATCTGCCTCCCCTGCAGTGCACATGGTTTTGCCCAATTGCTAAAAAAAATCCTGCTGCGATCAACTTGGAATTACCCCCTATGAGCGGATCCAGCGGCTCACCAGCACCATTTTCTTTCTGTAAGCAGACAAATGGATCTCCAAAGCTACTGCGGGTAAGTCCACATATCTTCCTTCTGCAGCTCCCCCAACTAGGAAGACCTACTCAGGACCTACTCTACAGTCCTTTTGGACTGCTAAGTTTAAGGGCAAAGTCAGAGGATCTTCTACTGCCACCAGAGGCGCTAGAGGTAAACCACGTAAACCAGCAGCTGCCGGTTCTCAGGAACAGAGCTCCAGTTCTGCTTCCTCAAAGCCTTCTGCATGACGGTGGACCGCATAGCCTGGAAGACTGGCATGGGGGAGTCCGACTAACGAATTTCAGTCACATCTGGACAACATCATGCCATGATCCCTGAATCATAGATCTTATTACCCAGGGATACAGACTGGAGTTTCAAGAGCTCCCACCTCACAGATTCTTCAAATCAGGCTTACCAGCTTCACAAAAGGCAAGTATAACTTTACAGGATGCCATTTAAAAACTGGTACAGACTCAGGTCATTGGGGTATATTTACTAAGCTCCCGATTTTGACCGATTTGGTGCTTTTTTGTCAAAGTGTCATCTCGGGAATTTACTAAACTCAAATCTCGGCAGTGATGAGGGCATTCGTATTTTTTTTGAAGTCAAAGAAAAAAAATACGAATAAATACACCATCGGTCAAATCCGCCTGTTATTTGATAGAACTCGGTCATTTACTAAAATTTGTATTTCACAAACACTGCCGGCAATAGCCAAACACTGCCGTGAATAAATACAAATCGTAAAAAAAAGCAGTTTTAAAATAGACCTGCTTTTTTTTTTACCGTGTTCTGATAGGCATGCACGGATCCGTGAGATTCGTGCATGTTTATCAGTGGTAAGGGGTGGGAAAGTGTTAATTTAAAAAAAAAAATGCGTGGTGTCCCCCCTCCTAAGCAAAACCAGCCTCGGGCTCTTTGAGCCGGTCCTGGTTGACAAAATATGGGGGAAAAAATGACAGGGGTTCCCCCATATTTCATCAACCAGCACCGGGCTCTGCGCCTGGTCCTGGTTCCAAAAATACGGGGGACAAAAAACGTAGGGGTCCCCCGTATTTTTAAAACCAGCACCGGGCTCCACTAGCTAGGTACATAATGCCACATAATGTTTTTTTGGGGTATTTTTTTAGTAGTAGTAGTACTACAGGTACCAGCGGGCCCGGTTTTCCACTGCATGCTGGTACTTGTGGTTCTCCAAGTACCAGCATGCGGGGGAGGCTTGCTGGTACTTGTAGTACTGCTACTAAAAACAATATTCACATTTGTTTCAAAAGGCTATCAGCCCCCCTTGGATGGGGGGGACAGCCTCTGGCTTCACCCCTGGCCCTTGGGTGGCTGGAGGGGGGGACCCCTTGATTTAAGGGGTTCCCACTCCTCCAGGGTACCCCGGCCAGTGGTGACTAGTTGGGTATGTAATGCCAGGGCCGCCGGGACCACAATAAAAGTGTCCCCCGGCTGTGGCATTATGTACCTGGCTAGTGGAGCCCGGTGCTGGTTTTAAAAATACGGGGGACCCCTACGCTTTTTGTCCCCCGTATTTTTGGAACCAGGACCAGGCGCAGAGCCCGGTGCTGGTTGATGAAATATGGGGGAACCCCTGTAATTTTTCCCCCCATATTTTGTCAACCAGGACCGGCTCAAAGAGCCCGAGGCTGGTTTTGCTTAGGGGGGGGGGGACCCCACTTATTTTTTTTTTAGGCTTTTTCACATTTTTTTATTTTTTACGAAAGGTGCACAATGAAGCCCTGCACGGATTTCACAGATCCGGCCGAGATTCATTGTGTTAATGTCGGCAGTGTTTTACTATTCACTCCCGTAAAACACTCCCAAAAAATACGAATGACATCGACATCGGAAAACACGAAAATGCAGAATACGACAGCTTAGTAAATTAGTCGTAATAAATTCAAAAAGTTGCAAATTTACACATTCTATGTCATTCGTGTTTGAACTTTAACCTCATTCAGAAAAATACGAATTTTAGTAAATATACCCCATTGTTCCAGTTCCACCTCATCTGCGCAACAAGGGATATTACTCCAACTTGTTTAAGGTACCAAAATCGGAAGGCTCGGTGAGAACGATTTTGAATCTAAATTCGTTGAACCTGTACTTACGAGTATTCAAATTCAAGATGGAGTCACTGTGAGAGGTGATCTCAGGTCTGGAGGTGGGGGAATTCCTAGTGTCTCTGGATATCAAGGATGGTACCTTCACATTCCGATCTGGCCGCCTTACCAAGCTTATCTACGCTTTGCACTACAGGACTGTCACTACCAGTTCAGGCCCTGCCATTTGGTCTCTCCACAGCACCGAGGGTGTTCACCAAGGTGATGGCAGAGATGAAGTTTCTCCTTCGCAAGCAGGGAGTGAACATTTTTCCGTACCTGGACGATCTTCTGATAAAGGCACCGTCCAGGGAAAGGTTGTTGGATAGTATTGGTCTCACAACCAGACTACTCCTAGATCACAGATGGATTCTAAATCTTCCAAAATCTCATTTAGAGCCAACTCGGAGGCTCTCATTTCTGGGAATGATACTGGACACAGAGTCGCAGAAAGTTTTTCTTCCATTGGAAAAGGCATTGGTAATCCAGTTGATGGTTCGGGATGTCCTGAAGCCAACCCGGATATCGGTGCAGCTGTGCATTCGCCTTCTTGGGAAAATGGTGGCCTCTTATGAGGCACTTCAGTACAGAAGGTTTCATGCGAGGCCCTTCCAGCTGGATCTGTTGGAAAAATGGTCCGGATCGCATCTTTACATTTTACCAGAAGATCCGTCTGTCGCCAAAGGCCAGGAACTCCCTTCTGTGGTGGCTACAGACTTCTCAGCTAATCGAGGGCCAAAGGTTCGGGATTCAAAATTGGATTCTGCTAACCACAGATGCAAGCCTCAGAGGTTGGGGAGCGATCACTCAGGGGGTGCAGTTTCAAGGAAGATGGTCAAGTCAGGAAATCGTCCTTCCAATCAACATTCTGGAACTCAGGGCTGCATACAACGCCCTTCTGCAGGCCTTATACCTTCTTCAGGATCGGGCCATTCAGGTTCAGTCGGTGTTATGCACACCAGTGCCAGCAGGAATGTACTGGTGTCTGAACGGTGAGGGATGCAAAACAAATGAACTCACAGACAGACTGGGGAATATGACATTACATACACAGAAGGTGATAGGGTAACAAAATAAACACAAAGTGAACAGAGAAGCCCAAAGGCTAAGAAACTGGGTGTCTCCCTAGTATTAGGAATGCTCAGATGGAAAGAAGCGAGATGTAGTGATTTAATACGTAGAGAACCCGAAATGCTGTTGCTAAGGGCAACAGCAAAACCCTAAAGGGTTACCAACGGGTGTGGCAGTAAACTCCTTGGTCAGAGATGGAATAATAGACACAAGGAGAGTCTCCACAATCCTAGTCCTCACTTGCAGTGCACTGGTTCAGCTTACTGCCACTAAACTGACACCTGAACACCTTGCACAGTGAGAAAGGATTTTGGCAGGCAAGTCTGAGAATACAGCCGCAAACTTGCTAGGTTCACAGAGTAGCAAAAGAACCCCAGCAGGTTAAACGACTGACTCCAGTCTTACTGCTAGGTCTGGATTGGCAGAGTGTAATACCAAATCCCAAGGCCTATTTGCAGTAAGCAACAAACAAATACAAAGTTTACACAGTACTAGCTAGCTTTCAGGAACTGACTAACCAACAAAGATTCAGCAGCATCTGCCTAACCTGAGAAGAGGGTTTATATAGCAGGTGCTGTCCACGCCCCACTCAGACCTCACAGACTGTGAGCAAAAAAACCAGCACCGGATCCCCTGCCGTGCACAGAGCCTGTAACCACTGCACAGCAAAAGACCCGAACCGGAGTATCAGCTACGCTCAGGTTACTCCGCTAGCACTTCTCTCCCGGTTGCCATGACGACGTGGCAGCACAGAGCAGGAGACCCTAACAGTCAGACAATGTGACAGCAGAAACGTACATAAGCCGACAGGGAGGAACGAAGAGCAGAGCAGCAATGTCAGAGGTGTCAAGAATTCTCCTCTGGCAGAAAAACAAGCTGTAGCGTTGTCGGCGGTCTTCATTCCGGGAGTCGACAACTGGGAAGCGGACTTCCTCAGCAGACATGTCCTGCACCCGGGGTAGTGCGGCCTTCACCCAGAGGTGTTCAGGTGCTTGACACGTCGATGGGGATGTCCACAAATCGACATGATGGCCTCTCATCTCAACAAGAAGCTCAAGCGGTATTGTTCCAGGTCGAGAGACCCACAGGCAGTGGCGGTGGACGCTCTGACAACTCCATGGGTTTGTTACGCACACCAGTGCTAACAGGAGTATACCGGTGTATGAACAGAGAGGGAAGCGAAGCAAACGAACTCACAGACAGTATAACATAACATACACAGGAGGTGATGGAATAACTAATAAACACAAAGTGAACGGAGAAGCCAAAAGGCTCAGGAATTGGGTGTCTCCCTAGTGTCAGGAATGCTCAGATGGAATAGAGCGGACAATGAAGCGAGGTGTAGTGATTTAACATGTGGAGCACCTGAAATGATGTTGCTAAGAGCAACAGAAAAAACCCCAAAGGGTTACCAACGGGTGTGGGAATAAACTCCTTGGTCAGAGATAGAAATATAGACACAAGGAGAGTATCCACAATCCTAACCCCCACTTGCAGGGCACAGGTTCAGCTTACTGCCACTAAACTGACACCTGGACGCCCTGCACAGTGAGGGAGGATTAAGCAAGCAGGTCTGAGAGTACAGCCGCAAACCTGCTGGGTTCACAGAATAGCAAAAGAACCCCAGCAGGTCAAACAACTGACTCCAGTCTTACTGCTAGGTCCGGATTGGCAGAATGAAGTACCGAATCCCAAGGCCTATTCGCAGTAAGCAACAAGTAAATACAAAGTCACACAGTACTAGCTAACTCTCTGGAACTGACTAACAAACAAAGATTCAGCAGCATTTGCCTAGCCTGAGAGGATGGTTTATATAGCAGGTGCTGTCCACGCCCCACTCAGACCTCACAGACTGTGAGCACAAAACCAGCGCCGGATTCCCTGCCGTGCACAGAGCCTGTAACCACTACACAGTAAAAACCCGGACCGGAGTATCAGCTGCGCTCAGGTTACTTCGCTAACACTTGCCTCCCGGTTGCCATGGCGACGTGGCAGCACAGAGCAGGAGATCCTAACAGGGTTTATCAGATTGTGTACGTGTTCCCTCCACTTCCGCTGATCCCAAGAGCTCTGAAAATAATAAAGAGGGGAAAAAGTTTGAGCAATTCTCATTGCTTCAGATTGGCCAAGAAGGTGCTCCTGGAAGATCCGTGGCCTCTATCTCTTCGTGAGGATCTCCTGCAATAGGGGCCATTCATCTATCAAGACTTGACATGGCTTCATTTGACGGCATGGAGGTTGAATGGCTGATTCTAGCCAGGAGAGGGATTCAAGGCAAGGTCATCCCGACTATGATCCAAGCCAGGAAGGGGGTAACGTCTAAACATTACCACCGTCTTTGGAAGAAATATGTCAGGAATCGACTTACCACAGCTACATCTGTCCATCGGTGCGGTCCCTGTCCGGGGTCTCTACGTCTCGCTGTCGCTGGTCGCCTTGTCGCCGGACGTCATCTTGGGCCTAGGAACGCTCCTGTTGTCAGCGGGTGTGCATGACGCCGCGTTCCCGACGGGCCGCGGCATGGGCGCCGCCATGACAGTTTCTATCAGACTGCCGCATCGGCCAATCCGGAGCTTGGCCGCACCTCCTCATTTCACTTCCCACCAATGCCTACAGACCGGGGGGTATATCAGGAGCAACAGGGTGAGTCAATCCTTGTCCTGGATTTCGTGTAACTCCTATGACCTGTGTCTCTGGCTCCGTTCTCCAGTTCCTCCGTTTACCTGCTTTGCCTTCCAGTTTGTTCCGGTACTACCGTGGAACCACAAGCACCAGCAACCCTTGTACCGAGATCAAGCTTCACACCTTTACCAGCTACAGTGTGCTCCAGCCTTTTGCAGTAGAGACTCTCCTCCAGGTGCATCTCATCATCTACACCTGTTCATCAGCCTGCAAGCTGCAAGTGTTATTCCCAACTGCACTGAGAACTTTAAACCTTGTCTCCTGCGATTGCTACCAGGCTTGCTATTCCCATCACCATCTCTGCTGGCTCCATGGTCTAACAACCCTCGGTTCCCATACCGACATGTCGATCCCCTGATCGATTGAACTACCATACAGACTTTGCCATAGACTCTCAGCTTCCACGCTGCACATTTACTATTGCATTTGTTACTGTTAATACCAAGTATTCCTGCTGCCATATTGTTTAACTTACTGTTCAATAAACAACATTGCGCACATGCGCAGGAATCCAATCCGGCCTCCTCACTTCTTCCATCCTACCTCCACTGACCCACTAACGCCCCCTCCGGGGACACAAACTAAACAGAACCTGACAGTAAGTCCAGGACCGATGGACTCGGATGGTGGTCAGAATGTGGGGTCAGGGGCCTTACAAAATCTGGTCTCCCGCTTGGATGGTCAAGAGGCTGCGCAGCAGCAGATGTTCCAGTTCCTGCAAGGAATGTCCTCCCATCTCGATACACTACAACAATCTCTGCCCAGTGCTCTTGTTTCTTCAGTTCCAGTCACCCCTGCGCCTGCAAGTGCAGCGGGTTCTCCTTCACCGGCTGCATCAACTCCAGTGTCACGCTTGCACCTGCCCGTGCCCAGCAAATATGATGGCAGCCCCAAGCTATGTCGCGGGTTTCTTAATCAATGTGAAATCCAGTTTGAGTTGTTGTCACACAATTTCCCCACGCCAAGATCCAAGGTTGCCTACATCATATCACTGCTCTCTGGATCAGCTTTGAGTTGGGTGTCTCCTCTGTGGGAACGTGCCGATCCTCTTATGAATAACTATACCGAATTTGTGTCAACCTTCAGACGCATCTTTGATGAACCAGGTCGCGCAACATCAGCTTCTGCAGATCTTATCCAAGTTCGTCAAGGTACCCGTAGCATGGGTCAATACGTCATCCAGTTCCAGACGTTAGCCGCAGAGATTCAATGGAATAACCAAGCACTGGTAGCAGCCTTCTGGCATGGACTCTCTGATCGGATTAAAGATGAGCTTGCCACCTGTCAAAGTCAGAAAAATATCTCTATGCACACTACCATATTTGCACCTCACACAGGTCCGTGCTGCGCATGCGTGCGCTCTCCCGTACGTGCGCATACTCACAGTCGCGGGCACCCGCAGGCGCACGGTATGCGTATTTACGGTAGAGTTTATGTGATCGTAGCGTGCGACTCAATCGTTACATATTTTCAATATATAATGTATTTTGTAGATCATGGTCCCTTTGATAGATTCTGAAAGTTTAGTTAACATAGCATGTTCCTGAACAGAGAGATCCCTCTTTGTATTGTACGAAGGGTCTAACAGGGGTCATACAGTGGTGTTTGGTACCCATCGGAAGAGTATTTAAATAGCAATATTCCGGTGTTGGTTTGGAGCGGATTAATCACTCGTGCGAATAGTTATGGACATAAGAAGTTTATGTCCATTTACTATTATTTGCTCTTATTTAGTCATGCGGCGGGAAACTCAGTGTCCCACCCACCTGAACAGTTGGAAGCAGTCACAGCCCACCTGTATGAATCAACCTATGACCTTTTGTTATAATGCGAAGCCGAATTCCTGTGTCCAATGAACAATGAGATTGTAGGGACCATTGAATTGCATTGTGTGTGGGGCATAAATAGGCAGGCCGACCATATCCAGTTCACTCTCTTCAACGGTTCTCATTGCTGATAATCGGGAGCTGGATATCGAGGCGCATGCGATCGTTTCCCCTTGTGCGTAAGTGTTTCTCCGCAACTATATTGATCTTCTCGTTATTGTGGGCCAATTTCTCTCTCTCTCTCTCCCTTCTCCTCTTTCTCTCTTATTTTCCCTTAAATAGTATTGTATTGTATTGTATTTCCTGTGTAGTTATCTGGTTAGGTAGTCTATGTTATATTGTAGTGTATGATTTGTATTTGTATTAATTCTTTTGCAAGTATATCATTCAAAATATATACATATTAGGCGTTGGACCCTAAGCACGGTATCTGTGTAATTCTTATAGTGTTAAGTATTCTCAGAGCGTCGGTGACGCTCATTCAGCTTTTGAGTTAATAAGGTTACACTAGGTTGCATCTACACCCTATCTCTACACAAAGGTTTTACAGAATATTACATTGTTTATGGTTTAGATTTAAAGGTTTAACATTGTGAGCGTCAGCGCCGCTCGTGATCTCCTCGTGGTCTCGAGCGTCCGCTACGCTGATAGCGTAGCATTACGGTAGTCGCTCACCTATAAGTGTGCCCGATACCAACAGCGTATTCTCGTGAGCGTCTGTATCGCTCGAGCAGCCCGCTCCCGATACAGCGTCCGTTACGCTATAGTGAACCATTACGTTAGTCAGCAGCCAATAGCGTGCCTGCCTGTGATCTCTTGGCCGTGAGCGAACGTGACGCTTGAGCGTCTCGACCACGGCTAAGCGATTGTTACGCAACAAGCGTACCCTTACGGTACTTCATACGTAAATAGCGTACAGTGTTCTTAGACCTCACAAAGGGTTTTATATACGATAAATATCTAGCTTTATCAATTGGGGGCTCGCCCGTCCTTCACATATCTGCACTAGGTAATTTCAGCAGACATTATCCAGCAGCAAAGGGCGGGAGATCATATTCCTCGTAGTGCTGTTTGGATAAGCGTCTGCTTCTCTTAGTAAAGGGTGCTGAAGGAATCCGGGAACCGGAGGTAAGAACAACACGCTAATCTCTTTTAAAACTGTTTATTTTTCTGTCTTGCGTACACACGCACGCACATATATATCTGCATTTCTTTTTCATTTGTGTATTTTCGTATATCACTCTTCTGTTTGCCTTTTTATAATTGATAAACGTGCTGAGAGAGATTTGCCGCTATTTTAATAGTTTAAGAGTAAAGGTAATATAGTTAAAGTATAGACAAACACACAGCTGTGCCTGAGAGACAAGGCGAAGTCAGTGTGGTGCGTGGTAGATGATAAAGGATCATCTACATTGATAAACGTATAAATTGTGTTACGGTGGATCTTTGCTTTGCGTACACGTGTCTCTAACAAAGGACTGAGACTTGTGTACGCAATCCAAGGGCCGACGCACGCAGCATATATTACGCAACGGAGCGTACGGGTACGCCCACGTAACTCAAATCACAAGCGTCAATTTTTTTTTCAACGCGATAAATAGCGCAACGCGGTAAATAACGCAAGGCGATAAATCGCGCAAATTTATTTTAACATTCAAAATTTAAATTAATAGATCCTTCTCCTAATTTGTAACATCTGGTCTAAAGAGAAATTTCTGCACAGAAATAGAAATAGAAACAAAAGTGTATATGTGGTGAGTGAGTGTTTGTTTTTACAATTTTTGAGGTTGAACCACAAGAAAAGTCGAGTTCTCGTGAGGTACATGCGTGTAAGTGACGTACATGGTGGCTAGGGAGGCATCCCTGGTTAAAACATACAATTTGAGCATTAAAGTGTAGCAGACCAGGAGGTCATACTGTAACAGACCAGGAGGTCATAGCAGACCAGCAGGTTCAGGTACAGCAGACAAGGAAGTCCGCTATACAGTCCACAGGCACAACACCAAGAAAGGGTTGGTGCAACACCCATATAGGCCATACAAGCTCTGGCTGAAGGAATTCGCAGCCGCAATTTTCGATTCCACTGGTCGCTCCGTACATAAGATTAGTTGCTTATGTGCTGAACGATTGTACCGCACGTAATTGTGTGCATTAGTAAACCTGACCGGTACTATTTGTGTACGAAGGTCATAAACGCTATTTGTACATTCTAACGTGATTTGTGTAATTTTTTTTATTTTAAGGGAGGTTCGCTGCTCACTCAGGAACT